>NC_042620.1:220250200-220571575 GCF_901001135.1 Rhinatrema bivittatum
TGCACAGCGAGAAGAAGCAAGGGGAAGCGGCCTCACGGCCAACCATCGCCTGCTGGATTAAAGAAGTGATCAAGGCAGCCTACGTGGAGGCGGGAAAACCACCGCCTCTACAGGTCAAGGCTCATTCTACCAGAGCACAATCGGCCTCTTGGGCAGAAGCTAAGCTGCTGTCGCCTGCAGAGATATGTAAAGCAGCGACGTGGTCCTCCCTCCATACCTTCTCCAGATTCTACCGTCTGGACGTCCAGGCCAGGGAGGACACAGCATTTGCGAGGGCAATCCTACACTGTCCTTGGGCAGCCTCCCGCCCAGTCCGGGAGTAGCTTTTGTACATCCCATTTGTTTTGAGTCCATCTGCTACACGCTAGGAAATGTAGAGATTACTTACCTGATAATCTCGTTTTCCTTAGTGTATGCAGATGGACTCAGCATCCCGCCCGGCTGCTGGCATACATGGGGATTCACCGACTCACGGTAAGCCATGTTTTCTTATAATAGGCCATCCACCCTGCTGGGTGTCAAAAACATACTTCGGATAAAGTAAACCGTACTACTAAGCGAAAAGAAGGGGAACCGGTGCACAGTACGCCCGCCCCTACAACACAAACCCCTTTGGACCAAATATCTCTAAATTTAGAAAACATTCCTAAGAAAAGGACTCAAAAGAGAAAGCACCAAGAGATTTCCCCTACTGCTTCTACATCCAGTAGAGACATTGAAGTGGAGTTTCTTTCCACAGCAGGAACCTCTCCATCATTACAATCTATTGCGAGTGACTTCTCTTTTTCTGGGAAGTCATCAGCTTCAAAATCCAAAGACCTGTCTTCCACAGATCAAACTCCTTTGGCCAAAAGACGTCACTTAACTCCCAGCATTAAGTCTGCATCTCAAGCTGTGGACTCTTTTCTGTTCACTTTCCTTCAATATCGAGAAAGCAAAAAATACACATTCCTCCGCAGGGAACACTGGCAGAATCAGCCATGTCAAAAATCTAGGAGGCATTATCTTCTTTCTTTCAAGAATTAGAACAAGCTAAACGTTTACCACCTGATTTCCCCCTCGCAATCTTCTCCATCTCCTTCACTGTCTCCTGTTCCAAGAGAACCTTATTCAGAACAGGAATTGCAGCCTACCAGCCCGGCTTCCCAAATTTCCATTATTTCTTCTCACTCTTCGGGATTTCCTTCTGATTCCCCGGAAAGAGCACCGCAGCCTAATTCTCCTCCAGTGGACTTAAATTATGCTAAGTTTATCTAAAAGGTAGGAACTACCCTCCAAGTCCCGAAGGGAAAAATACCGGACCCAAGGGCTGAAATGATGGGAATCCTAAAGATATTCGAGGCTCCTGCTGAACCAACTGCCCTACCACCACATGATGTCTTACAGAATCTTCTTTTAAAAAATTAGAAGACCCCTTTTACAACTACTGCAACTTCCAGGAAGATTGATATAAAATACAAAATATGCAATTCCTCCATTTATGAGACTCCTCAACTTCCACATCAATCTGTTGTAGTGGAGTTCGCTCTCTCAAGAGCAAAACACTCCAAGCTACATTTCAACGCCCCACCAATTAAAGAGAGCAAATGCCTGGATGACTTTGCAAAGAAGGTGTACCATGCTTCAATGTTAACCTTCAGGATTCAACATCACCAATTTTACACCACGCAGTACCTCTTTGAGACTCTGCAAAAACTATGCCCTGTTTGCATCTCAGAAGACAATACTCTTCCGCAGCCATACCTCGATCTTGAAGAAGGTCTTAGACATCTTCTTCGATCCATTTTTGAGTCATTTGAGTCAACATCATGAGCCTCTGCTACGGCCATTGCGGCCAGGCATCTTGCATGGTTAAAAGCCAGTGCTATTCGATTAGACGTCCATGAAAAACTGGCAGATATTCCATGCGTGGGAAGCAATCTCTTTGGTGATCAGTTTACAGATATGGTTTCTCGACTCAAAGAGCAGTCTGCAGCGGTACAATCGCTTACCTACACGACTGAAACACAAAGAAGACAGCAAAAATACTCTCCATTTTACCGTCATCGGTATTACCCGAGGGCATATTTTTGACCCTTTAATCAGTATAGACAACAGCCATATACTTCTGCTAGGTCCACACCACAGGCTGCGACAAGGGGACGACCTAGTCAACAGAGACAACAAAAACAAGCACCAGCTGCACAACAAAAACAACCATCAACTTCATCTCTTTGAGGACGATTCAGCCACCACCACCCCCGAATTTCATAGGAGGTAGTCTTCAATTCTTCCTCATCAATTGGGAGTCCATTACCTCAGACCAATGGGTAATCAACATTATAAAAGAGGGTTACCAACTAAATTTCAAATCTATCCCACCTCTTCCTCACAGTTCTCTAATACGGTCTGTACCCACTCATACAACATCCCTCAAGTCAGAGTTAACCAACCTGACCCTGCAGCATTCCATTCAAACAATTCTTCTTCATCTTCAGAATCAAGGATTCTATTCCCAATATTTCCTCATTCCAAAGAAATCAGGAGGCCTTCATCCTATTCTGGATCTCCGTCTCCTAAACCAACACATTCAGAGAGAAAAATTGAAGATGACCTCTCTCAAGAACATCCTACCTCTTTTACAACCCAAAGATTGGCTATGCTCCATCGACCTCAAGGATGCCTACTCCAATTCACCCTTCCTCTTGGCAATACCTCTGCTTTCAAGCTCAGAGTTCACATTACCAATACAAACTTCTCCCCTTTGGTCTTTACTCAGCCCCAGGGTATTCACGAAATGCCTAGCAGTGGTGGTGGCTCATCTCAGACAGATGTCGATCCAGAGTTTAGACAGTGTGAACAATAATTGAAAAATCCAGTGGATGATGGTCACAATCACAATGCTTTACTTTATCCTTAACACACATTTAGTAAGGCATTTGCTTTTATCTGAGGTGGTCCTTTTTAAAGTTACTAACATGCATTAAAATTATCATAGCTTCTAGTAACAGGTCATAAAAATATGTTCCTTCTTTATCCTTCTGCTCCACCAATCCAGAACATATGGGGTCTAGTCCCGTCATCCAGCAGTTGGAGGCAGAATTGTGGCCTTTTTTTTTTTTTTTTGACATCACCCATATGAATGTCATGAATGGAACCGGTATAGCCAGTGCTCTCTGCCTCCAGCTACTAAATGGACGGTTATGGACAAGCTTCTTCTTGGTTCATTTTAAGTTTTGTTGGAAGGCTAATGTCTACGTGGAATAGTTTCTATACTAATTCTACAAGTTTATCTATACTTTAGAATCTTTGCTGCAAGAAATCACTGCAATTACTTTATGTTAAATTCTAACTATTAAAATCTATTTTACCTTTATTTATTGTCATAATTATTTTGAAAAAATGTTTTTTGATAGAGAGAAGACCTCAGAATTGGCAAGAGATCCGAATTCTCAGAAACTTCTTATGCCAATTGTTGCAGTCACTGGTCTTTTACTCTCTTATTTTTGTTTTTAATAAAATTGCTTGAAGTCACTTTCTGTTAATCACAAATTATGGTACTGCTGTTTCCAAATAAAGTTCTTATGATATCTTTGCTGATCTTTTCTTTCACACAGCTATAGATTATGTATATCCTCAACTGATGTGTATCTTTCATATAATGGTATCTTCAGTTTTTACAAACTTTGACCATAATTGTAAATTTTCACCACAGCAAATCATCTATATTGAATTTTACTTCAGCCCTTCTTAAGTTCTGAACGGGAAGCCTTCACACCATTCCGAATAACTTTCATTTGACAGAACATAGCTCTATATGTCCTGTAACGGGTACTTCATTCCCAACAAGATCCTGACAAGTTTTAATGGCAAGGCACTAATCCTGTGGATTCCTGCCCTATTTGTGCGCAGCATAAACCTGTACATGTTCGACCCTGGGGGCTGTTATAGCCCTTACTGGGCTAATACAGCCCCCACATTGTGGATCTCCTCCTTTCACATGGTTTCACTGCGATATGGGTCATAGTGGACAGATTTTCCAAGATGGCACATCATATACTTCTCGCGAGACTTTCATTGGCCCCAGAATTGACCCGATTCTTTGTCCAATATGCTTTCAGATATCATGAATTACTGTCTCATATCTTGTCTGACTGGGAGTCCAATTCATGGCTCGCTACTGGAGAAGCTTCTGTTGAAAATTTGGCATCACTTTGGACTATACCACAGTTTAGCATGCACAGGGCAACAGGCAGACGAAGAGAGTCAATGAAATCCTTAAAACCTTCCTTTGACTATACATCAACAAAAGGCAGGTTAACTAGGCCACCCTTCTGCCCTTGGCAGAATTCTCTCATCATAATCACGAACAGTAGTGCCACTGGTTCTTCTCCTTTTCACATGGTCTGTAGGAAATATCCCAAGGTGCCTTTTCCTCTTCCATTCTCCGTTACTTGCCCCACAGCCCATTTAACCACTGAAGAACTTCAAGACCTCTATACAGACCAATGAAATATCTTGAGCTGCTACCATGCCAAGAAGCACACGGATGTTTGCCGACCAGCACCTCAGTTTCAAGTAAAGGACTCAATATGTACACCTCTGTGTCCCCTCACACCACCTGGCGCCATGGTTTATTGGACCTTATCTTGTCTTACGGCAACTCTGACCTGTGACCTACCAGATAAAGCTTCCCATTATGCTGAGAATGCTAACCACTGCATCACAATCTCTACAGACCATAAAAACCTTGAGTATCTTTAGCAACTAAACCCCAGGCAAGCCCACTGGTCTCTCTTCTTTTGCCAGTTTGACTTTGAGCTCTGCTACCAGCCAACAGCCAAGAACCAATGGACTGATGCCCTCTTTCTCTCCTTTCTGACGGACGACATTGCAGATACTCCCCAGCAAAGAGTGTTGTCGCTTCTGCTATTCCAGTTCCCCCTGGGAAAACAGTGGTCTCCAGAAGACTCCAAGAAAAAGTTCCACATGTCACTCTTGAAATCTCTAATCCTTTTCTGGCCCTCCAGAAAACTTCCCACTCTCGTGGAGAACTCAGAAGAGGCACTCTGAGATGCAAGAAATTTTGGATTCTCGTATACGGCATAGCAAACTTGAATATCTTATCACATAAAAATACTGTGGGCTAGAAGAGAATTCCTGGGAGCCTGCTACTAATCTCAGAGCACCTCTCCAAGTAAAGGAATTCCACAGACAATTTCTCTCAAAACCCAAGCCACAGACCTTCAGGAGAGGGCTTAAGAGGGGGATTCTGTTAGTCTCACAGCTCATGGAGCCAACCCGTAACCTGTGCCACTCACCTGGCTTCTAGATTGGTGAAGTAGGATCATTAGCTACCAGGCCTCAGTCTGCTGGGTTTCCTCCTTTGCTCCTAGGGCAAAAGTCTTTGAACTGGCTCCCCTAGTTGAGCAGGATTGTCTCCTTGGGCAACAATTCTTACAGCTGCTTTCCTTAGTTGAGCGGGCCTCCTGGTCTAGGCTCCCAGAGTTCCTCTGGGGCCTGGCTGAGCAGAAGGTGGGGGGATAACCAGACCATAGCTTCTTGTTGGAGTTCATTCCTACCCATTTCCCTTCTTACCCTCCTCCCCGGACTTTTACTTATTTCTCCTTTTTCTCTTTTTGTTGCTCTATAACGTTTTTTGTTTTTTTTTTTATTTAAAAAAAAAAAGGAATGAGGAGCACAAGCAAGGAACAGCTGCTGTGGCTAATAGAGCTTAATGAGTGGCTCGAATGTAAGGAATATGACATATTTGCTGTGTAGGGAAAGCCTAGATTCCTTTTTGCTGCTCTGTGTTTTTTGCTGGTCCCTCGGCTTCAGGCACCATTTCATTTTGGTGTCAGCACTGGAATTTTGGCCATTTTGTAAGGATTCAGATACTACCTTCTTCATGTTAGGAGGAGTTTTGTTCCAAAGAAGGCTGCATCCATGGGAGACAAGACAGACTGGAGCACTAAGGAGTGAGGTGCAGGAGCCGGTGAATTTACAACACAGCTGATTGTTTCTGCCCAACTGTGACTGGGCCTTGGAGACTTCTTCCAATGAGCTGGAAAAGCTGATTCCATTTCTCCCATGTGCAGTAGTAATATGGAGCAGAAAAAGCTGATGGACCCCTGCCTCTGTCACAGACCATACTGCACTGGGAGTGGCCACCATCTTGGGTCCACCATGTGGCATGACTTTGGCCCTCCAAGTCCTGTTTCTGTGCAGTGGAGGAGGCTCTAGAGCTCCAATGTGGTCTTTGTTTGTCATCCCAGGGTCCCACCCCACCCCCCCCACCCCCAATTTTAAGACTCATTCCTCCTGTCTTCTGTGCAGTGCAGAAGCCTGGCAAGGGAGGGGCCTGGGGTCTCCCCTATCTTTCCTCTTCGCAAGTGCTTTTGTGCCCAGCAATATAGGATGGTGTGGGAGTTGCTCTGGGAGTTCAGCAGAGTAAGAAGCCCTTTTGGGATTCTGGGAAGAATTATCTTATGAGGAGGAAGACTGTCAGTCACTGTTTTGGAAGAAGGAGCTCTCTTGATCTCTCAGGTATTTCTTTTCTCTGGACGTCAGGTTCCAGCATAGAAAGGCTCCAATAGAGATTCCATCCTTAAGATAGTCTGGAGATTGCTGAAAGCTTTTCCTTTCATAAATCTGTGATGCGCTGATGATCTTGTCTGAATGGGAGTCTATGGATGGAGGTCTCAAAGGGGGAAAGACCAATGAACAGGCTATATGCTCTCTCCGGGGAGGACTAAAGAAGGTTGTTTGGGGGGGTTTTTTTTTCAGTCTAAGTGGAAACCCTAGTGTTGGCCGTGACTGCAAAATATGTTACTGTGGATGAGAGCATGGCTGGTTAAAGATACACAGGATAGAAGGTCTGAGTCCTTCATAAAACAGTTGTGCTCTGCTGTGATCTTGGCAGTTCAGACCTCCATTGGTGAAGGGTGTTGTTCTTCGGGCTGTTTTACGCAGGATGCAGCAGCTTCTCGGAATGTGGAGATGGCCATAGTTGGAATCTGGAGCTGCCATGTTGCACAACACTAGGTAAGAACTTGTTAGGTTTTCTTTCCAGATCTGTAGCCTTTGTTATTACTGCATGGAAACTGTTTATGGTTTCCTAAGTGGGGAGCTGCTTCAGCATCTAAGACTGTTTCAGCAAGCTTCCTTTTAAGGAAAAGTTATTATTCAGAGAGGATTATTGTGAAAAAAATTGGTCAAAGTTCATGGTGAGACCAAGCCCCAGAATCTTCCAGAGGTTAGAGTCCATTTGACTTGCTGAACTAACAAAGATCATGTGTGAAAAGTAACATTTGTGTGAACCCTTAGGGCTGTGCTGTAGTTGATGCAGCCTCTAGGGTGAACCCCCTGACACCTTTGCTGGCAGCTGGCGAATGTATTCTGTAGCAGGACAGTCTGGAGGCTTCACCTTTACTAGCCACCTGAAGGTTAAGCCCTTGGGTTCTGGCAGCCGGCAGGACTTAGGCAGGTCCTTAGAGCGGTGGTGATAACTAGAGTCCAGAGAAACACCAGGGACAGGGCAGGCAGTTAAGATAACAGTAAGAGATGGGCCACAGTTGGAGCAGGCAGCATAGCAAGAATGGTCAGGTCCGGAGAGCCAAGCCAAGGGGGACGAAGACACACTAAAGACATGGGATGAGATGAGGTTGGATGAGGACTGGGCTGAAGGACAAGGTTGGGCGATGGCAAGGCTTGAAAATAGGAGTCCGTAATGCTGGCAGGCAGAAGGACCCTCTGCTGATGTCTGCCACAGCAAGGATGCTTAAATAGGTTGTCTCGGTGATGTCATCTGGAGGCACTGGTACTCAGGATTCCCACAACAGATCCCATAAGAGGCACTGTGGCAGGACAGTGTGGGTGGCAGCGACTCTGCTACAAAGATGGGTCTGGCAGCTTCGGCAAACTGACTGAGGTGAGTGCTGCAACTCCTAACACATGGCCTCTTCAGGGCAGCCAGGAGATAAAGGAAGCAGTTTTCTTCTGAAGCTAACAGGTATCAAGGGAAAGTAATATTGCTCTTTCCTAGAGCCAGTATTTTAAGGATTCATAATTTTAGGGCTTTCTGGAGCTGTCCGTTCAGCCCAGTGAAGGTCAGCAGTTCCCTTCTAAGTGATACAAGTAGTCTTTCACCACCAGCATTTTTACTGGGAGTGGATTTGCATCACCTCAGACCAGTGGATCCTGGGTATTTTGCAACAATAGGTATTCCCTGGAATTCACCGCTACCTTCACACATGCCTTTATGGTGTGTCTCTGCATGTCGATCTCCAAAGTGGTAGTGGTACAGACTACTCTGGAGAGCTTCAGCATTTTGAACTGTAGTCTCAATTCCATTTGGGGCTTGGGGAGGTGAGTTCCTTCTAAAACATTGTGGATCTAGTGGGAGCGGAGGGGGACAGGTTCAACGTCTTTGCATATGCCACTTTAGATTGGAAGCTGTTGACTTTTTTCATCATGGTGGTGACATAAGTAGAGAATCTTATATCCCCAGGATCTATCAAATGACTACCTTCGACAATTCCTTTCAGGAGATCACCAGGTGTTACTTCTGTTGCGTATCCTAGGGAAGCACTTCCAGTTCAGACCTCTTCCTTTCAGGCTTGCCACAGTGCCAAAGACCTTTTCCAAGGTGATCATGGCCATCTTGCATGGCCATCAGGAAGGGATCCTGGTTCATCTGTATTTGAATATGTGGCAGTCAGCCTCGACTACGGGGTTTCAGGTTTTGAAAATTGAGCTGAGTGGTGAATTACACACAGCAATTTTAATACCTTCCCAGTCGCTGGAGTATCTGGACTTGCTCCGATACCATGGTAGTTCAAGTCTTGCCTTAAGAGTATCAACAAATTGGTAGCTCTAGTAAAAATCTTTCTCTCACGGATAGGATCCTGGGTTCCATAGTGGCCACTCTGGATCTAGTTCCCTTGGACCAGGACTTGCATGCAGCCTCTTTAGATGGTCCCTGTTGTCCCGTTGAACCCTGCAATCGCAGGGTATGCCTTTTCTGCTTCCCATAAAGAAAACCCTTGCTTGATAAGGAATTCTCATGAATTTGTTGAAGGGAATGGATCTAAATCCTCCCAATTGGATTTGCTATCATGTCGGATTGCAAGCCTGGTGGGGCTGGAGTGTTCTCTGTCTTGACCATGTAGCTCAAGGGCTCTGGTCCAAAGAAGTTTTGTGGTCCATAAACAGGTTGATACCAGAGCTTTTACATTGACCGTGTTGCAGTTCCTGCCCTTAGTGAAAAGAGCATCAGTTTAGGTGCTTCCTGACAACACCACACAGGTAACTTCTTAACAAAGAAGGGGGGTACTTGGAGCTGATGGTGCTGCAGGAAACATGCTCCTTGTTTCCGGAGGACAGAACAGAACCTATTACAGATCTTGGCAGCTAACAACTGCAGGAGCAGAGAACATCCAAGTCAACTTCCTGAGCAGAATGTGCTGGATACCGTGGCGTGGGAGCTCAGCTTGGAAGTCTTCAGATAATGTACCAGTGGGATGTGCCTCAAATGGTTCTAATGACAACTCGCAAGAACGCCAAGGCAGGCAGATTCTTCAGCCGCCAGAAAAATGGAATTCCAGCATAACTGGTGCCCTACTCAGCCTTTGCTGAAGAGTAAGCGTCTTTGTTTTTTCCACCTTAACCTTTCGGTTAAGGTGGAACCTTTCGTTGGCAGGATTATTTATTTTATTTATTTAAAATTATTCTTTTACTACACACCCTATTAGATCAGGGAGGTTAACAGATGTATATTCAATAAAATCATGTGGTGACAAGATACATACATAAAATCAAATCACCATGTGATCAAACAATTCAAAACATCATCTATGACAAAAAACATACCATATTTTTTGCCTCCATAAGATGCACTTTTTTTTTCTACAAAAGTGAGGGGAAAATGTCTGTGCATCTTATGGAGCAAATGTAGCGTCTCCTCCCTCTGTCCTCTGCTTCCTTCCCACCTGCAGCAGAGGAGCCCTAGAGTTTGAGAGGAGTCTATGAGTGGGGTGCGGGGAGAGCAGCCTGTGTGTATGTATATGTGAAGGAGAGAGAGTCAGTGAGGTGTGAGAGAAGCTATGTGTATGAGGAAGAGAGAGTCTGAGTGTGTGAGTGTCTGTGGATACGTGTATATGTGAGGGAGAGCCAATGAGTGTGGTGGGGGGGGGGGGGGGGAGAGAGCTTGTATGTGTGAGAGCCTGTGGGGGAGAGAGCTAGTGAGTATGAAAATAGCCTGTGTGTTTATGTGGGGAGGGAAAAGAGGCCTACTGTATGTATGTGAGGGAGAGAAAACCAGTGAGTGTGAGTACCTGTGTTGATGTACTCTGCCTTACTATAAAAAACAAAAACCGAAAAAAATATCCCACGGACAGCTACCAGAAGGAGCTCCATACGGAGCCTGACATGGGGACAGAAATTTTTTTCTTATTTTCCTCCTCTAAACCCTAGGTGCGTCTTATGGTTCAGGTGCGTCTTATAGTGCGAAAATACGGTTATATGCACAATTCTTACCTGAAGCTATCTGAAGTCCTTTACATAGCTTGAATCTATGAATATTTTAGGGTTTCATAGGGTACCTACCTAGGCACAAATTACCTCATTCATGACGGGTTTCCCCAACTGCTTGTCTCTAGACCAGTGGTTCTCAACCTTTTTCCATTGTGACACACCTGAACAGGCCACGCTCACATGCGTGACACAATTCATGGCGGAAATAAGAAGTAAAGGTCCGGTAATTATTTGTATTGTTTAAAATGACAAGGAAAAGATACGTATTCTGTCTGAACAGAAAACTGCATAAATAGTAAATATCCCACACCAAAACAGCACCAATTTCCAGCACTTAAACAGTAACCACCTTACCTAAGAAAGGCAACACTGAAAATATTACACCAGGCCTTAAGACACCAATACATCTCCTATTAGGAAAACGGACCAAGTCAGGCTGCTATAGAGCCCTACACAGAAACTACAGCCAGCAGAATACCTCACCTCAGTCACATGTGCTGACCCTCACCTAACAAGGAATAAAGAGACCAAAACGCATAACTAGAAGCATGCAGAAAAAACTTAATTGGAAAACTGCAACAAGCCAGTCTCTGTATGCAGTGCAACAAAGGAAAAAAAGAAACATCACCATCCTTATAAAACAAATCAAGAAATATAACATCAGTAGCAGTAAAACCATGCTAACAAAAAGAACAGATTATTTTGAAACAGCTGATGAGTGGAATATCCAATAATTAAAAACTCATATAAAAAATTCTAGATACCAATAAAATATTTCAAAATAGCAGACATAAGAACATAAGAAAATGCCATACTGGGTCAGACCAAGGGTCCATCAAGCCCAGCATCCTGTTTCCAACAGTGGCCAATCCAGGCCATAAGAACCTGGCAAGTACCCAAAAACTAAATCTATTCCATGTAACCATTGCTAATGGCAGTGGCTATTCTCTAAGTGAACTTAATAGCAGGTAATGGACTTCTCCTCCAAGAACTTATCCAATCCTTTTTTAAACAAAGCTATACTAACTGCACGAACCACATTCTCTGGCAACAAATTCCAGAGTTTAATTGTGCGTTGAGTAAAAAAGAACTTTCTCCGATTAGTTTTAAATGTGCCCCATGCTAACTTCATGGAGTGCCCCCTAGTCTTTCTACTATCCGAAAGAGTAAATAACCGATTCACATCTACCCGTTCTAGACCTTTCATAATTTTAAACACCTCTATCATATCCCCCCTCAGTCGTCTCTTCTCCAAGCTAAAAAGTCCTAACCTCTTTAGTCTTTCCTCATAGGGGAGTTGTTCCATTCCCCTTATCATTTTGGTAGCCCTTCTCTGTACCTTCTCCATCGCAATTATATCTTTTTTGAGATGCGGCGACCAGAATTGTACACAGTATTCAAGGTGCGGTCTCACCATGGAGCGATACAGAGGCATTATGACACAAAGACCAAGTAATGAAAAATAAGGATACAAATTTTTTTTCCTCTGCATACCTGGGAACGTTTGATATTCAGGTCTCCAGAGATTGTTTTGAATTAGCAGGAGGAGGCGTGGTTTGCTTGTAACTTTCTCCTCTCTCTCAGTCACATACCAGCGCTCTCTCTCACACTGGCTCTCAATTACACAGCTATACACACATGCTCTCAGTCACTCACATATACACATGCTTTTTCTCTCACTTATATAGGCTCTTAATTACACATTTACACACATGCTGTCTATCTTTTCACAGCTTACACAGGCTTTCAATCACACACATACATGCTGTCTTTTTCTCTCACACACAGACTCTCATTCACATGCTTACAAACATGCTCTCGCTCTTTCTCTCATTTACAGACAGGCTCTCAATCACATACTCACTTGCTCCCTCACCTAAACCAGCTCTCAATCACACACAGACACACATGGTCTCTCTTTCTCTCATTTACACACAGACTGTCAATCAAATACTCAGATGCTCCCTCACCTAAACCAGCTTTCAATCAGACACAGACACACATGCTTTCTCTTACTTATACACACTGGCTCTTAATCATACATACACATGATCTCTCTCACACACAAAGGATCTCAATCACACACACATACTCTTTCACACAAACAGGTTTTCAATCACAAACTTACACATACAGATTACCAATCGTAAACTTACATTCTCTCTCTCTCTCTCACAGACATACTCTCTTTCACATATACAGGCTCTCAATCATTCACATACATGCTATCTCACTCACACACATACACACACAGGATCCCAAACACACATGCTTGCTTGCTCATTCACTCGCTCTCTCTCCCTCCCTCCCCAGAACCAGCAGCAGCAGCAGCAGCCTCCTCCCAACCCTAACCTCCTTCGTTTTCAGCCCTGGCGGAGCAAGGAGTCCCATCGGCCGCGGGGGTTGACGTTCTTCATTTTTCTGCGCGCCGCGCTGCTCATTCCTCAGGCCATGCCTCTCTTCTGTTCTTCGGGCCGACGCTGACCACACTAGCATGGTCCCTTCTTCCCGCGCACGCACCCGTTGCTCACCACTTCCTCTTCCGTGCCGCGGGGGGGGGGCGGGGGACGAGAAGAAGAGACCATGCCGGTGCCGCTGATTCCACCTGTTCTGCCGCATTCTGCCTGGGCTGACAGCATTTTAAGCCCGGGCGAAGGAGGACTGGGGAGCAGCTGGGTCAGCGGGGGACCGGGAAGTGTGGCAACACACCTGCGTGTTCTTGGCGACACACTGGTGTGTCGCGACACACCGCTTGAGAACCACTGGTCTAGACAACCAAGGTTTTAATAATTCTGAAATATTTTAGTATTGGCTGATGTTCTCATATGTTTAAGCAGGGTATTCCACAAAATAGGACTGGCTGCTAATATTGCTCAGTCTCTGACCATTCCTAGATGCATCTGGTATATTGACAGTACCACCAATAAACCTTTATTTGTTGATCTCGGGTTCCTTTTGGGATGTAAATATGTAGTACTACATTAAGTGAACTTGATTCCAGGCTATATGACATTGTATGAATTAATGATAGAATTTTGTAATTCCTCAGCATTCAGACAGATCAGTCCCCACGCGTGGGTTAAGCACCTCTGCCAGCAGATGAAGATGGAGCAAAAGCTGACGTCACGGCCATATAGTCTCGCCCTGATATCAGCCCACCAATATTCTCCGTCTCTAGCATATGGTGGACATGCATTTCCCTTTGCGGAATTGCCTGTGAGAAAAAAAAAGAAGAAAGTTTAAAAGGAGATATCATAAAGACGAAATGCCTACATAGCACCGCTTGCCTCCTGAGGTGATACCATGTGGTTCCTCCCTCAGTAGAGTGCCTTGGACCTAAATTTTAATTAGTGGTTGCAGGCCAAGAGAGGCTTGGCGGTGAAAGCTTTCACACTCCCCTCTGTAGCCGGGACCTGTTCTTGCTCTCAGCTAAGGAAGGCTGAGCTCAGGTAAATGTTTTTTTCTTTTGAAAAAAAAAGAAAACAGCGAAAAGAAGAAAGAAAGCAGGAGAAAGGGTCTGTTTCCTCAGCATTTGGCTATCCCGTTCATGTCTCTGGGGATTTCTATGAGGTGAGGAGATAGTGCAGGCATGGTGGGTTGAGCAGCTGTTTGGCTAGGCCCTGTTCCTAGGCTTCTCCATTTTTGGAGCATGGTGGACTGCAAGGTAATTTTGTGTGTTTTTTTGCTGCGAGCCATCTGAGCATGCCTGCATGTCCGTTGTGCGTCCATTCTCGCCTGTGCGTTTCATTTGGGCATTCTTCCTTCAAGACGCATATCTTATGCATCCAGCTTAGGCATTTTATTTAGTGTCTGTATAGGGCGCCCAGTTTGGGCATTTAGTTGGACGAGCTGCCTAGGCGCGTGCACATTTTTTTGTGTGGCCATTTTGGGTGCAGCTTATATGCATGGGTACTCTAGGCGCAAGCCTTTACTGGTCTGCACACTTACAACCATGGTGCCTGCGCAAAGAAACCTAACTATTGCCATCTATTTTATATTTAATATTTACCGATATACATTCTTTTGTTCTAAACTCTGTTTAATGTTTAATGTAACACCTTACCCTTGTTTAATGTTCAATACTTAATGTTTAATGTTTAATGTAACACCTTACCAGCGACAGTTTTGTTCTATGGAAACCGACCTGATTCGATATTTTATATCGAGAATGTCGGTATATAAAAACCCTAAATAAATAAATAAATAAATAAATAAATAACTGCATAGCTATTTGTGCTGCATGCCACATCAGGGCCATTCCGCCAGACCTTTCTTTAAGCCTGTGTCAGCGCTGCCTAGATGCTCAGGGAGATTTGCCTCCTCCTGATTTTGCCGGTGATGGTCTATCTCCTTGGCCTGTGGGGAGAGGGACCAAGGACGACATGACAGGGGTGTCCCCTCCTTAACGATCCATGGGCCAAGGCATCAGGAGACACTAGCTCTCAGGATGTCAGGTTCGCGTCTATGGGGCCTGGAAAGGCCCCATTATCTTTATCCTGGGTGGAATTCTTCCAGGAATTGCAGATATTTCTACAGGGCCGGTCTTCTGAATTGGCAGTACCTACTAAAGTAGGTCCGTGCTCTCCGAGATGTTCCTCCGCCTATCTCCATGGTCAAGCGCTGTGGCGTAGTGCAGTCTGACTAGGCTCAAATGCAGGTGGATCAAATTGATGCAGGTTATGATTGTGGTGGCTCTCCTGGAGAGGAAGGGGACATTCCCCCAGATTTGGAGCCATACAGAACGCTTCTCTATTTCTTTTATAGAGATGAGTTGCTGAGATTGATCTGTCAGACCTTCAGAGTTCCTGGGACTGACTCCTTGGGGATGCAGAAGAATCATCCCATTTTGGTTACCCTACTCAAGGCTTCTTGTTGCTTTCCCCTCCTGGATGCAATCCTAGGAGTTGATTGATCTGGAATGGAGTTCGCCAAAGGTCTTTTAAAGGAGGACACGTCTTGGCGGGTTTATACCCCTTAGATCTGCAGGCCAGACAGCAGTTGCTTTCTCTAAGGTGGATGCCTTGGTATGTTCTGTCACGAAACGTATGACCATCCCAGTAGAGGGAGGTGCAACACTAAAGGATGCTCAGGATAGAAGGATTGAGGCTATCCTAAAGCAAGCATTTGAGGCGGTGACAATGAACTTACAAATGCTTCTTGTTCCACCATGGTAGCTCAGGCTATCCTGCTTCTTGGTCAAGAATCTGGTAGCGCTGTGTCTGATCTTGGACTTGTGGTAGAACCAAGGGCCACCTTCTTAGCTGATGCAGACTGTGACTTGATTCGCACAGCCACCAGAGATGCTACTTCAGTTAATGTAGCTAGGCAGCAACTGTGGCTGCACAACTGGTTGGCGGATACTGTTTCAAATCCAAGTCTTACCAAGCTGCCTTTCAAGGGCTCGCTTTTGTTTGGCAGTGAATTGGAAAAGATGGTAAGTAAATGGGGAGTGACCCAAGTCCCTTGATTGCCAAAGGACAAGAAACCTGTTGCCCGGACTTTTCGGGCGAGTGACCACTCTCAAGACTACCGGAATTTTCGGCCTTATGGAGAAAGTTCTTCCCAGAGAGTCCTGTCCTTCCGCAGGCCTCAGTTCTTTCACCCCTGAAGGCCTCAAAAGGATGCAGGCTCTGAAGGTGCAGCCCCTCGGTCTTCCCAGTGAAGGTTTGCGAGCTCACCTGTTGGCGAAGGAGATAGGTGGCTGCCTCTCCTGTTTTTATTACAGATGGGTCCAGGTTACTTCAGATGAATGGGTTCTCAAAGTGGTTCAGGACAGGTATGCTCTGGAATTTCTTCATATTGCTCCAGATGCCTTTATGTTCTCTCCATACAACTCCCCTCAGAAGAGAGTAGAAGTGAAAGCAACATTATAAAGGCTGTTGAACCTGAAAGCGGTGATTCCCATTCCTGAATCACAGCAAAATACGGGCTGTTATTTCATTTAGCTTGTCATGCCTAAGAAGGAAGGGTCGTTTTGGCCCATACTGGATCTCAAGGACATCAGCCGACATTTGAGTCACGCATTTCAGGATGGAAACATTGTGCTCTTCTATAATGGCAGTACAAACAGGGGAGTACCTCACATCTCTGGATCTGATGGAGACGTATCTGCATATTCTCATCCATCGGGAACATCTGCGATTCCTCTGGTTTGCTGTTCCGGATCGTCATTACCAGATTCGGGCCTTGCCTTTTAGGCTACCCACGGTGCCCAGGATCTTTTCCAAAGTCGTGGTGGTAGAGGCGGCCCTCCACAAGGAGGGCATTGTAGTTCACTCCTGTCTGGATGACTGGTTGATTCAAGCCAAGACCATGGAAGAAAGTCTTTGCGCTTCTCGCAGGATTGTTTCCTTGCTACAGAAATTAAGCTGAGTGGTAAATCTGGCCAAGAGCAATTTGTATCTGTCTCAGACCCTAGAGTATCTCTGGGTTCGATTCGATACAAGGCAGAACAGAGTACTTCTGCTGGAGTCTTGGATCCACACTTTGATGGTGCAAGTTTGATCCCAACTGTGTGGTTTTATCTGCAGGTCCTGAGGTTGATGACTGCTACATAAGATGTTGTTCCCTGGGTGAGGGCACATATGTGCCCTCTTTAGCGTGCGTTGCTTTCCCGGTGGTGTCCTCAGTCACAGAACTATGTGGTGAAGCTGCTGCTCCTGTTAGAGGTGAGGTCTAAGTTGTACTGGTGGTTACAGGCAGATCATCTCAGGAAGGGAATTTCCCTGAAGATGCCTGAATGGTTATTTCTCACAACAGATGCGAGCCGCCAAAGTGGGGGGCTCATTGTCAGGAGTTGATGATTCAAGGGCACAGGAATACTGCAGAGTGGCAGTGGAACATCAACCGACTGGAAGCCCATGCAGTTCAATTAGTGTGCCTGTGTTTCACAGAGCAGCTAGAGGCTCAGGCAGTCCAGATAATGTCAGACAATGTGATGACAGTGGCTTACGTCAATCATCAGGGTGGAACCAAAATTCAACAGGTATCGGAGGAGATAGATTGTGTGGGCAGAACAGTATCTCCTAAGCATATCCGCTTCTCACATTTCTGGAAAGGACAATATCTGAGCCAATTGCCTCAGCAGGAGAAACTTGGACCCAGGAAAATGGGAGCTGGCGGATGAGGCCTTTCTGCTCATGGTGGACCACTGGGGCCTAACAGATCTGGGCCTACTGGATCTAGACCTGTTGGTGACCTTCAATAAAACAAAAGGTCCATGCTTCTTCAGTCGCAGGCGGGACCCAAATGCGTTTGGCATAGATACTCTCATTCAGGAGTAGCCACACTGCGCCCTGCTATATGTGTTTCCGCCCTGACCTTTGATAGGCAGGCTGGTCCAGAAGACTGGAATTCAGTACAACACTGTCCTTTTAGTGGCTCTGGATTGGGCTCAAAGGCTGTGGTACGCTGATCTCCAGAGACTTCTGGTGGACAGTCCCCTCAAGCTACCATCTCGGACGGATCTGTTACATCAGGGTCCCATTCTACATGAGTTTCTGGGTTGATTCTGACTTAGAGTTGGCTAATGAAAGTGTTCAGTTGTTGAAGCGGGATTATTTGCCTGCTGTAATTTCCACTTTACTTCGGGCCTGGAAATTTTCTACTTCTCTAGCTTATGTTAGAGTATGGAGGATCTTTGAGGCCTGGTGTTCTGAGCGAGGTACTCAACCACTCAATATGGATATTCCTTTGATTTTGGTATTTTTACAGGATGGCTTACTTAAGAATTTGGCCCTTAACACCTTGAAGGTTCAAGTTGCAGCCCTGCTTGTTATACGGGAGAGTCAACGGAGGGCCTTTGTCTTCCCATTTGTATGTGTCCTTTTCTTGCAGGGAATTAAGCATCTTTGCCCCCGTTGAAGCTTCTGGTGCCTCTGTTGATCCTTAACTTTGTCCATGAGTTCTTGGCGGGTCCGACTTTTTGACCGCTGCATGCTCTTTCCTTGCGGCTGCTTACATTGAAGACAGTTTATTTGGTAGTAATCTGTTCGGCACCCCTGGTCTCTGAGCTGCAGGCACTTTCCTGCCTTGAGCCTTTTCTCTATATGACTTCAGGTGCGGTTCAACTTCAGACTGTGCCCTCCTTTTTTGCCAAAAGTGGTTTCGGAGTTTCATTTGAATCAGTCCATTTCCCTGCCCACCTTGGACAGGGAAAGAAATGAAACTGAATACTGTCTTTTTGTGTTCCTTGGATGTCAAGCATAATTTATTACAGTACTTGGAGATGACTAAAGCTGTTCAGAAGTCTGATTGCCTGTTTGTGCTCCATAGTGGCGGTAAACAGGGAGCACCAGCAACACCCAATGGTTAAGGAGGTCATTATGGCAGCCTATGTGGCTGCTGAGGTTGCCTTGCCGAAACAGATTAGATTTTCATGAGGGCTCAGGTTGTATCGTGAGCAGAACTTCATTTGTCACTTGTTGAAATTTGCAAAGTGGCTATGTGGTCATCTTTGCACACCTTCTCCAAGCATTACCTCGTAGATGTTAGAGCTTGGGAGGATGCCATGTTTGCACAGGCGGTATTGATTGGACCACCGGCAGCCTCCCGCCCTTTTTGAGATTAGCTTTGGAACATCCCACTCGTGGGGATTGACTTGCCTGAGCGCTGAGGAAGGAGAAATTACTTCTTACCTGATAATTTCCTTTCCTCTAGTAAGGGCAGGTCAATCCCCAACCCGCTCATACCTGCCGATGTATTTGTGGTTAGCCTTTTTTCGGGCGGGCTATGCAGATTATGATTCCTGCTCTTCATTGTTAACTGGTAAGTGGCTTCTCTAGCCCTTAGTTTACTAGATATGTTTCTTCTTTTGGCTGAGCTCAGTGTTCCTATTGGTTGAGAAGCCTGAGAGGTTGATTGTTAATAGTAATATTAAAGTATAATCAGTTTTTTCCACAGTTTGGCTTTTCCAGGGAATTCTGGCAAGTTAATGTCGGGGTGGGACTATATGGCCGTGACGTCAGCTTTTGCTCTGTCTCCATCTGCTGGCAGAGGTGCATAACCTACTATTGTGAATTGACCTGTCCTTACTAGAGGAAAGGAAATTATCCGGTAAGTAGTAATTTCTCCCTAATCCTAAAACTGAATCAGTAGCCACTGAAGCCCAGCAAGAATAGGGGTTACATGGTCAAATTTTGTCCTGTTAAGACTCTTGCTGTAGATTTTTGTAATAGCTGTAATGGTCTAATGGTATTGTATGGGAGTCCTAACATGGAAGTACAAGTCAATTCCCGTAAATATAAGTGTTTGTAGAACTGTACAGAAGTCTTCAGGATTCAATAAAGGCCTAAATCTTCTTAAAATGCGCAATTGTTGGCAACCAGATTTAAATAGGTTATGAATATGATCTTTCATGGTAGTGTCTAATAAGACACCAAGATCATGGGTGCATTTGAAACACCATTATCTCTGTTCCTTCAAATTTTAATGTAGGTGGAATATCTATTTGCAGGCTACATGACAGATGTAGAATTTCAGTTTTCAATACGATTAGGGAAGTTTGTTGTTTAAAAAAAAAAAAAAGCCACTTCTGAATGGCTGACAAATGAATTCCTGTCTCCTTAAAAGTGGTGGTGATCGAGGTACAGATGTGTAAAAAGAATTATATATCATCCGCATAAATGCAGAGCTTGCATAGAGGGGCCATATATAGATGGAATAGAAATTCTGAGTGATGTACCCTAAGGCACTCTAACATCGATCAGAATCCAGTCTGAACTTTCATTCTGTATTTGAATCTGCTATCTGCCATAAGATAGGAAGGAAGTGAGCCATTCGAGAGTAGATCCACAGATGTGGATCTAAATATTGAATGGTCATCTGTGTTGAACGCATCAGAAATGTCTAATAACACCATTACATAAACCTGACCGCCTCAAATCCATGATGAGGTATATCTGTTGTGGATAGGAGCTATGCTGTGATTTTTCCTGAATCCAAATTGGTTTGGATTCAGTAAGCTGTTCTCTCCAAGATAATCATTTAATTGCTTATGGACTACACTTTCAATTACTTTAACTAAGAAAAGTAAATTCAATAAAGGTCTATAATTTCATAATTCAGAGGGATATGCATGCAGACTTTTCAGAATAGGGCGCATAGACACCACTTTTAGAGAGTCGGCTAAATGACCCTGATTTGTGAAAGATTCACTTTAATAGTTACAAATGGGGATCTCTCTTCCCTAACTGCCTTTAAAATGCTCAACCTGAATTAAATTTAAAGGACAAAATCTGCTATATTTCAACACTGTACACCAAATCAAATTGGTCCCAATGTGAGATCAAGACAATTATAGATAATATGGAATAAGTGGTAGATGGGAATTTCTTGGTTATCTCTTCTTGGTTATCTATTTCTAAAGAATGGGCG
The DNA here is from genome assembly GCF_901001135.1 of Rhinatrema bivittatum. Classification (NCBI taxonomy): domain Eukaryota; kingdom Metazoa; phylum Chordata; class Amphibia; order Gymnophiona; family Rhinatrematidae; genus Rhinatrema; species Rhinatrema bivittatum. Next base: position 220,271,087 of record NC_042620.1, read on the forward strand.
AATTGATTACAATTCTGCGATAATAAACATAAGATTTTATTTAGATGGTTATCTCCCTGATACTTTGTTAGATTTTTTTTAGTTGAAAATAACACATTTGCGTGTTATCCAGTTTCACTGATTTTCTTTGAGAAATAATTATTTTTCACTTTATAAATCTTTCTTCTATAACCAACTAGCTGTCTTTGATAAAATTTGTGGGTTGAGGTGAATCTCCTTTTCCTCCATTTACGTTCAATATGACTTAACTCACGTTTTACCTCTTTCAATTCATTAGCATGAAGTCCTTTTTCTTTTAGGTATATTAATTGTATGTATAGGAGTTAGCTCATTGGCAATCTGATGCATCACTTTATTCCAATCAATCGCCAAAGTAATGTCTTTAGCCTCAATTTTACTAAGAACAGAAGATCACCAGTTGTCAGATGTCCTAATGGTTCCAGACTGGCCAAAGAAACCATGGTATATAGATCTAGTGGGGCTGCAGGCTGGTGTTCAGCTATGTCTTCCCATTAATCGTGGCCTGTTATGCCAAGGACTGGTTCTGTTGGAAGATACAGCTCCATTTTTCACTTACTGCCTGGCCCTTGAGAGGTTACTTGCTCAGAAAGGGATATTGTTCTGCAGTGATTTCTTCCCTGCTGAAGGCCCTTAAGAAATACAATTTGAAGGATTATGTCCTAATCTGGCATCCTTTTGAAGCTTATTATAAAGCCTTGTCTGTTTTGTCTTAGTGTGTGACATTGCGATCTTTCTAACCATATTGCAAGGTGTCTGGAACAAGGGCTTAGCTCTTAATTCCCTGATTGTACAGTTTGCAATTTTCATTTGTTATGGAGATCAAACTGATAGAGTCTCGGTGGGATCCCACCTAGATGTGGCCATTTCCTTCATGAGGTTATGCATTTTTGTTCTTTCTTTAGGGCCCTGGTGCTTCAGTGGGACCTGAATCTGGATCTTAAAGTTCTTTTCGGTCCTCTTAGTCATGTGTCCCTGAAGGATCCCTCTTTAAAGGAGGCTTTTCCAGTGGCCATAAGTTCAGCCAGACATATTGCATAGTTTCAGGCCTTATCTTGCAGAACCTCCTATCTAGTTTTCTTTTCAGATCCACTTGCTTTTCATCCATCCCATCTTTCTTACCCAAGGTCATTTCACCTTTTTAATTTAAACCAGCAAATATTTCTTCTGGCATTCCCAAAAAGAGAATGTCATGGTAAGGATGGGCCATTTTGGTTCTAAGATATTAATTGAATCCTCTTCAATTATTTAAAGATGATTAATTCACAAGGGGAGAGGCAGCCTCAAAATCATCATTGTCCAGGTGGATGAAAGAAATAATTCCTTCAGCATATTTGCTGAAGGATGTGCAGATTCTGGAAGCACTTCACGCTGATTCTAAGAAGGCTCAGGTTTCCTCTTAGGCAGAACATAAAGCGATTGCTCCTGAAGACCTTTGTAAGATAGCCACTTGATCTTTCTTACATTCATTTGTAAACTACTACAGGTTAGATGTGCAAGCCGAGGGAGATGATGCCTTTGTGGCAAGTTTTCTCAGGGCAGCCTTGTCTTCCCATCTGTATTAGAAGGGACTTGGGTAGTTCCCTAGCATCTGGACTGTCTGGCAAGAGCAAAAGAGACCACATCACTTAAACACTGGCCGAATTACACTGATTACCAATAGAGCAGAGAGTGCAATATAAAACACTTTGCATAATTCACAAACTAATCAATGAAGAAAAAGCTGAATGGTTAAACAACAACGCTACGCTTACACGTACCCCAGAGAAACCTGAGATCAGCCAATAAAGCTCTACTAACCATCCCCTCGGTAAAGACAGAAAAGTTAACACAAGTTAGCGAGAGAGTACTATCCTTGGCTGGTCCAACATTATGGAACAAATTGCCACCAGAGACAAGATTACAGAGTGATCCAAAACTCTTAAAAAAAAAAGTTTAAAAACATGGCTATTCAGGAAAGCATTTTACAATGAGGACGGAGATTAAGAAACACAGAACAATGTTACCTAGATGCATGGTCACACATCTTTTATTTTATTTTTATACTCAAAAGATAATGTTAGAGAACTACAGTTTAAGCACAATTCTTGTATGATTATCTTATCTACCTTATAAATGGGCTCTGACCGACGGCCCGCAAATGCGCCGTAGAGAGCAGCTCTACTGCGCATGTGTGGGCGAGCACGTCGGTCAGAGCCGTGCGTGCCCGAAAAAAAAAATGGCGGTGGGGCCGCAGGAGCGGCGGCGGTCGCGAAGCAGGAGTGGGAGGAGCAGTAGCGGCGGCAGCAGCGACGAAAAAATGGCGGTGGGGCCGCAGGAGTGGCGGTGAAAAGCAGGAGCGGCGGCGGCCGCCGCAAAGCAGGAGTGGAGGAGAAGAGCAGCGGCGCCTGCGCGCGGGAGTAGTGACAGCCCCCCGAGATCTGCCGGCGGGAGGAGAAGTAGCGGCGCGGGAGGGACACCCCCCCCCCCCCCGAGATCTGCCGGTTGTGGATGATCTTAAAGGGGAGGGGATTGAGAGAGGGGGAGTGACTGAGGAGAGGGAGGGAAGGTGAGAGAGAGAGGGAGGGGAGAGAGAGGGGGAGGGAGGTGTGAGAGAGGGAGGAGGGAGGGAAGGTGAGGGGAGGGGGTGAGAGGGAGGGAGGGAAGGTGAGGGAGGGGGTGAGAGGGAGGGAGGGAAGGGGAGAGGGAGGGGGAAGGTGAGAGAGAGGGAAGTGAGAGGGAGAGGAGGGAGAATGAGGGGGAGGGAGTGGGAAGGAAACGGACCGAGCCCATTGTTACGGGCTTAACGGCTAGTTAATCATATAAATGGACTAGATCCATGTCACCTATCTTATACCTTATATTATTTAAATATGTATCGACACTGAAATGGCACTTTCATAGATACTTTTGTAACCAAACTAAATATATGTGCCTCTATGTAAACCATTGTGATGGTGCATTACTAAACGACGGTATAGAAAAGATTTTAAATAAATAAATAAGAAAAATGTCATCTTACCTGTTAATTTCCTTTTCTTGAATCCAGCTAGATCAATCCAGGACCCTCTCGGGAAGACTGCAGCTACATTCTATTATCCTTGGCTAAGAATCCTTTGGGTTTTATGGATGATTCACTGGTTCTCTCTTTGGAAAGAACTTGAGTATTCTTTATATCATCTTTGACAATTTTTTTCTCCTGTTCTCCAAGGTTATTCACAGAAAAGTTATAGTTGTTTCATAGAGGGGGTTTCTTACTCCATTGCTTTGACATAAGGATACTGGAAGCTGCCCAGTCTGCACCATTATTTATAGGCAGTGATGATGTCACTGAAAAGATTGTCTTCATAGTACTCAATAAACTGCAGAGGACACATGGAATGATATTTAAAGATTCTCAGACACATGTCAGCCTAACTGCTTTTGCTGTAATTGCTGTAATACTTTATCTGTATTATCTTATTTTGTTTGTAGGGTCTCAGTTTAAGAAAATTGCTTATCCATTGGGATTTACCACCGTAGGGCTATCACTTTGCTATCCAGCTCAAACAGTAATATTTGCTAAGGTAAGTTCTCATTAAAAAGTATCAGTTATCACTATTTTAAATATTTATTTAACATTTTTGTATAAGATTTTACTGTCATTTGAGGCTTGCATCTACCTTATAAGGAAATGCAACTGATAGCAGCAGTTACAGTGTTGTTATAGGGGAAATGACATCTCTAGTTGTTAATTACAAAAGGTGAATGTGATGGCTTGGTAAAAAAAATATATTATTTAGTTTTTCCATTGAAAAAACAGGAAAAGGGAATTCTTCAATTTCAGATGCTATAAAATTCAGTTTTTAGTGAATAGAAAATGACACCTGTTAACAGTAAAACACCAAAGTCTGAAATGGACCAGGTGCTATTTAAAGGAGGGTCTTGAAATTTGTACATTGAATATATTTCTAAGCCTGGAATCATCTGAAACTGGAAAACCTCCATTACGCCTAACATATCAGTTCCTAAAGAAAGCAAGTTTGTCTTAGAAATATGTTATGTGCCCCTGACTGTCTGAAAATTGCAATATGAATTTCTGAAGGAAGTGTATACTTATTGAAGCTGTCAAAATGTTCATTAAAATTCATCAGGTAACAGGGAAGAAAGTATATGCTGCAGGCCATTGGACCTATGAAACAATTGGATCATTCTGGATTACCAGTCCTTCCAAGAATGAATTACTACCTGCACAGGAAAATGATGCTAAGGTAAAGTTTTGCAGCTAACATCAGTAGGGGTATATCATGCAATATCCTACATTAAAACTGAAGGTTGTGTTTGGTAGCATCTTCTGTTGTAGGGTCATCAGGTACTATAACCAACTCAAACTGGAAAGAAGTCCGATACCTCTTTTAACAATCAGATAGCCTTGAAGATCCTTTTTTATATTTCCTGGTCTGACTTGAATGATGCATATCAACTTATTTGGTCTACATATGCATAAAGATGGATTGAATCTCTATGAGAGTGAGGCAGTGATGGAAATGTATGAGGATAGAAATGTAGTTCAGTTCTTAGATCACTCAACTATCAGTTGAGAATATGGGACTCTCATTCTAAATTTTGTCACAGACTCTGGTGGACCTTTTGACAACGTATTTTAATCTCTGTTTATCCCATTATAATTGAGTAATACTATTAATTACATATTTACTTTTTAGCCAACTTTCTGAAGAGAAAGAAGGCATATGAGATTGCTATATGTGTTTATGTCCTCCAATAACCTTTGCATTTAGTGTCCCATCTACATCATATTTTCAGGACATGTTGGGGAGGGTGAAGGGGGCCAAGAAGACTCTGAAGTGGGTAGAGTTTTGCATTTCTGCAGACCATGTATGCACACAGTTCAGAAAATAGGCTCTTTTAATTCTGGGTGAAACTTTGTTTCATTTAGAAACTTAGCACACCAACCAGTTAACTAGATTATCCATTCCAGTAGTGGCTATATGCCTATTACTGAAGTAATCTTAAAGTTTACTGGAATCACATTAGTATAGAGGGCACTTTTTAAATGCAAAGAAGTAATATGCATATCCCTGTTTTCTTCATCTGTGAACAAACTTGAGTAGATTTGATTTATAACATAAGATATTCTTGTCTGCCCAAGAAGTTGCTTTTAACCCAGCTTCTGACATTTTAAGGTTAGGTGGAAGACCTAGTTACAAGGCAATGGAAAAATTGCTTTAGTTTACATTTTGCAGGCTTTGTATAGTTTAATTATAAAATTTATGAATCGCATTACATCCAAATCTCAAATGCGCTTTACAACCAAAAAAGTGTAGCAAAATGAATAACATAAATAACAATATAAAAATAATATAACTAACAATAGAAACTAACTAAAATAACAAAAATGCACACAGAAACCCAACAGCTACTTATTCGCTGATATATCAGCCAAAGGCTTGAATGAATAACCAAGCCTTGAACAACTTACCAAAACAGGCTAGGCCATCCAAAGATGATCATGTCACTGTCTTGTAGCCGCAGCTGAAAAAAAATCCTAAATCTTGACTTTACAAGTAACTCCTCTCAAGTGCCCGGAATTGCAAGACAGCCCACTTGAAAGGATGGCAGTGGTCTTAAGGGAGCATAATATGAGTGCTTTGAGAGAGTGCTGTATGACACCAGACTAGTTTTGTGGTGGCAAGGAAACAGAAAGATAACAACAACATAATCACAGCACAATGAGATAGAAATAGTCACTGCTATTAAAATGCTAGTATGTTAAAGGTTAACCATATTAAAGATCAGCATTAAGTTTTTTATCTGTCTTCTGGGCTTAGCTTACAAGAAATCATATGACTTATAAGAATGCAATTTTATTAGCATATATGAGGTAAAATAATTTCAACTAGTTAGATAATGTTATGCAAACAAGCTGCCTCACTGGTGTTTGAGTTTAGGGATGTAGATATATTTAACTAAGTGTAATGGCTCAGAAGAACTGAGCTGGGGGTTTAATTTGGCAAGGATTGACAGGAAAAGTTTGTCTTTTGCCGATGATACCAAAATCTGCAACAGGGTAAACAGCTAGGAAGGTATAGAAAGCATGAGGAGGTATCTATTATTCATTCAAAGGTATCTATTATTCATTCAAACCAAAAGGTATCTAATACATCATTCAAACCAAAAGGTATCAAAAGGTATCTATTATTCATTCAAACCAAGGACTTCAAATATTCAGCCATTAATCATGCCATTTTTACATAGCATTTAATTTATTTGTATACCGTTTAACCGTTTATTCTTTCCTATCTCTTCCTTCTTATCCAAGTTCTGCTACCCTTGTTATTTGTAACTGCTCCTTCGATCACCACAGTTCTAGTTGTTGTATTTAATGCACTCCCTTTCCATGTAAACCAGCAAGATATGTGCTCATGATTGCCGGTATATAAAAACCTTAAATAAATAAATAAATAAATCTAGTGAAGCTCGAGACATGGTCTGTGATCTGGCAGCTAAGATTTATTGCTAAAAAATGCAGAATAACGCATTTAGGATGCAAAAACCAAAGAGAGAGATATAGTATTGGGGGTGAACTTCCTCTGAGCATGAAAGAAGATCACGATATGGGGTGATTGTATCTGATGATCTTAAGGGGGCCAAACATGTGGATAAAGTGACAGCAAAAGCCAGAAAGATGCTTAGCTGCACAGGAAGAGGAATGGGCAGCAGAAAAAGGAAGGTGATATTGCCATGGTGAGACCTCATTTGGAATATTATGTACAATTCTGAAGACCACACCCTCAAAAGGATATAAACCAGTTGGAATCGGTCCATAGGGTGAATGTCTAACCAACCTCTTAGGATTCCGACCTCACCTCACCGAGGCGGTGAACCACACTTAATAGACATGAAGGACTATTCTGCGGCAAGGTCGGAATCCTAAGAGGTTGGTTATATATTGTCATCATATTCCCCTGAAGAAAGACCGTTGTCTGAAACATGAACGGTTCGTGTCGGGATTGCATTTAAAGGTTAGACATTCACCAACCAACAAATTTGGGAAGTCTGTTATGTACCCGCTTGAAAATAGAGTTCAACAGATTGCACTGATTTGTTCAGCAAGTAAGATTAACGGCCACAGCGCCACGGAAGAACCTGAATTTTCACTTGGACTTTCACATATACACAAAAAATATTTTGTTAAAAAAAATCTTACTACGGAGGTGGTGGCAGGTTGATGATTATAACCAATTACACATTGGTGCGGAGACACCTACACTATATATGAAACCTCCCACCTACTCCATAAATATTTTTTGAGTTTCCTGAAAAGTTTTTCCTTTGGAAATTATATAGTTCCACGAAGTGTAGGTCATGAAAGTAAATTCCTAAAAATTTAATAAAGCATCCTATAAACGTTTAAAAAAAATACAAATTTTGCCAGCGATAGAGTAACATTCAGTTACTCATGATTAACGCTCAATGTTAATCTGGGCCTTGTTTAAGTACCAGCAGCTTTCTCTCTAGCAACAAAGCACTGATTTGTACTATGATCCCTGTTGCATTTTTACAGTTTTACATCAGTTTTTGCCCATTTTGTTATTAAATAGTTTATTAATTCAACAAAATGAATTAAAAATGTGTAATTTCCTGAGCACGGAGTTTATGGAGACATTTCTTACTTGCATTTCTTGGGAACTCTAACTCCCCACTTCCAACTATATTGACAAAGTGTATTTGAAATATTGAGAGCAGTATTTATTTATTTTATTTATATTTCACTTTTCAGGCAATTGATTATTTTCGATTTTTTTGTTCCCAGTGAACTGGGGGAGATGTCAGTCTAATGTGGAATTGACTGTAATTGACAGTTTGTAAACAACATATACAAATATCTATATGAAAAAGAGGTTATTTTAATGTGCCATGTGACACTATAAGCAGCACAATGTTTATCATTGACCTAGGTATTCTAATTCCCATCACAAAGTGTTCTAGGCTTTGCAGTTCTGATGTGCAGTAAGAAAAAGAATATTAGAAATCACAGAATGATTAGGATGAGAACATATAAGTCAAGGCTGTAAAGAGGTTCTATTATTGATGTGTTATCCAGTTTTCAATAGTATATATTTAGATAAGAGGTTATATATTTTTTTAGAAAAAAATTCTGTCTAACCATCTCTCTATCCCTTCCAGCTTAGCTCAGACCCACAGGAAAAGCCAGCATCATTCTTGGACCAGGACCACAAAGATGAGAGTTACAAAACTGCCCCCTATTCTGAGTTAAAATCTGAACCACTAAAAACATCAGCTGTATCAAAATCATCATCAGAGAGGACTCACATTCAGACGGAACCTGTGCCTTCACCCACAGAAATGGGACAGCCAGATGCCAACCCTGAACAAGCAGTAACTCTAGGTATGTACTCTAAAACATTGCATTACTTTTCATTTTGGTATTCTGTTCAGAGGCAGAGGTATGGCCCATAGGTGAGCTGCAGGGACCTGTGTCCCTTTGGCTCAGGCCCCTATACCTAGCAACAGAGTCATGTCCCACCTCAGTCAGCCTCTTAAAGATGCAAGAGTTAGAGAAGCTGGAGGCACTGAAATCACTGACAGTTGACAGTCCCCTGCATCTTTAAGGAGGCTAACTTGAATGGGAAACACCACTGCCCATGGGCTAGGGATGTAAAAGTCTGAAGCCATCAAAGTCTTTATTTACTTTTGGTAGTTAATTATTTCTCCCCTTCCTCTCAGCCCCTGGGCTAGGTGGAAGCATATTTACATAAAAGGGAACAAGAATAATCTTGCCTTAACTACAGGGTGAGTGTGAGAAACAACAGAGACAGGTCTGGGAGATAAAAGTGTTGCCAGAAATTCAAGGTAGCTTCTGCCATGAAGATCCACCTAGGGATGGGTAAGGGATGGAGGCAGGACAGCGGTGTGGGGGCACTGGCATAGTGCGCATTCATGTTAACCATCGGGCCCCTCCCCCAAAAAAGAAATTCAGTTGTGTCTGCACTTCTGATTCTGTTTATCACTGTTATCAGTGTGTGATAAAACAGACCTGTAATTGGAATAAGTACACATTTATTTTGTGCCTTCTTCTTTATAAAAAAAATTAGTGTAACTAGAAATTAGTCTTTATTTTATCTTGTGACACGTCAGTGAATGTATTACTCTAACATTTTCTTATCCTCCCACTGGACCAGTCCAGATGCATGGGAATTCTCCTTCTGTAGCTTGTTTTAGTGTCTGGAAAATATTTGAAGAAAAGTATGGGGAGCAAGGTGTTTCTCTTTCAAACAACAAGCACCAGTGCCTTTGATTCTGTCCTTTTGTGCAGATGGATTACAATAGAGGCAGGTATTCAATTTCCTGAAAGTGACTGTGGCAGCCAGGACCTGTCTCAAAAGGATGCAGGATGTTGCCTTATCGGTTCACCTGGAAGAATTGAGTTTCTTGAAAAGAGTGAATCAATTTCATCCATCAATCTGAAAGTCTTTCGCTCTTGAGAACTGATAGTTTCATGTAAGCTTCCTTTTGAACCTATTAGGGATTCTTCTGTAAGGGATTTGACTTTTAAGACTGTGTTTCCAATGGCAATCTGTTTGAAAAGGCATATTTCAGAGCTTCAAGCCTGATCTTGTTGGGACCCATTTCTGAGATTTTCACAGTGTGTAGAGTGCTACTTGAGTATTTGAAGGTGCCAATGCCATCAGAAGGTTGGATCATTTGTTCCCTCTTATTAATAGTGGAAAGGTGAAGGAGCATGAAGTCCACTATAGTAGATGGCTTAAGGAAGCAATTTCTTCACATTCTTCTTGAAGGAGCTGGCCCAAAAGGTTTAGAGCACACTTCAGAAGGGCACAAGCAGCCATGTGGGCAGATCTACATTTAGTGCTGCCGGAGGAAGTTTGATAGGCACAGAGCTGCCTTGGGGTGGATGTCTTGAGAGCAATCTTATCAGACTGCCTCTGAATAGGGGTGGTTTCCTAGCATGTAGCAGATGGACTCAGGACCAATGGGTTTAGTGTGCTCCTGATAGCAGTTGGAGACGGATCAGATTTCAATCTGCCATCAGCCCTAGTACATATACCCCTGCGAGACGCCATGCTCTTCAGTATTTTCTGTCTCCATAGCAGTTCGGGACTCTATACACGCTTGCACAGCATTAGAGAATTCTAACCAAAGAAATCCAAAACAAAGATGAAAACTTACCTCTACAGATGAGCCCCGCTCTCCTGCGGTGATACCTACGGGTCCCTCCCCCAGTCGAGATTCCTGAGGTGATTTCTGCGATCCCTCAGAGGTAGGCCTCGGTCCGGCAGCCGGTTCCCGGTGTGGACTTAGCCCCCGACATCGGGTGCGGCTGAGAGGCAGCGGGTGCAAATTCGAGCACGGCGGTGAAGGTATTTTTTCCCTCTCCCTCCGCAGCCGGAGACCGCCCAGAATGAGACCGGGAAACGTTGAGACAAGGTAAGGAAGAAAACTTCTTAAGTCTTCGGTCTCCGAGGCTCGAATAGCCGCACAGATAGCCAGCCGGCGTAAGTGCTACCGGGTTGATCAAACCTACCAGGGCTAGATCCCGGTTCGATAAGAGGGGCCTCCCACGTGGAGACCCTCCGATGTGGTCGCCATTGCCCACGTGGTCTTCGTCGCCATTTCCATTTCATCGCCGCCCTGTCCGCCGATTCTTTCTGTGCGCACACCGGCACGCGCATAAGTTCAGCGACGCGCGCAAGGGCACCAGGCGCTCAGCCACGCGCTCAGCTGTGCTGGGCACATAAGTAAAACCCCGTGCGCAGAGCGGCGCGCGCATCTGACCTACACGCAGAACTTCGGTGCACCCGGAGTGCATATCTCAGCCTCCAGGTGTACGCTTGAACGCACAAACGAGTTTTTCGGAGCACGCAAACCATGGCACCACTGGACAAGAAGCTTAAGGCCCAGGGCCTCTGCCTAGCATGCCACATTAGAGCGGCGCAGCACGAAGAGGCCACGGCCTTGTGCATACAGTGCGAGGAGGCCCTGGGTGATCCAGCCCAAGGTCCTCCCCAGCCAATACGGGGATCCAGTTCCACTACCGGACCTCGCTACTCCCAGTGGGAGCCTCCCTCAAACAGGGCTTCCCAGGGACGCAGTGCATCTCAATTTAGACCCAGCATCTTTCTCCTGGGTAGAATTCTTCAAAGGCCTACATACCTTCGTCCACATGCAATCGGTGCCTACAATGACACAGCCACAGCCTTCCCCAGAGGACCCTAACTTCCCGGGACCCTCTAAACCCAGAGAAGTGCCTCGCCCGCCCCACAGCCCCAGCTTTGGGGACACGGACACCTCAGATGAGGGTCAAGACTCCCTGGAGGAAGAAGAAATCCCTCCAGGAACGGAACCCTACCGAACCATGAGGCGGTTCTTCGCCAAAGACGAGCTTTCAGACCTTGTGGCAGACAGCTTGAAAGAGCTCGCTATCCCAGGCACAAGTGCTACAGGGGAACCGAAGGCGAACCCCCTCCTCGAGAGACTCCGTCAGGTCTCCTGCCATTTCTCTTTGCTGCAAGCTGTCCAATAGCTGATTGACGTGGAATGGGACTCTCCAGAGGCCTCGTTCAAAGGGGGGTGGACCCTGGCAGCCACGTATCCCCTGGACCCAGCGGCAAAAGATCTCCTGGCATTCCCCAAAGTGGATGCCATGGTCTGTGCGGTCACTAAGCGCACTACCATCCCAGTCGAGGGAGGAGTGGCAATCAAGGATGCCCAGGACAGACGTCTGGAATCCATACTCAGTCATTCGACGTATCAGCTATGTCGCTACTGATTGCGGCCTGCTGCACCTGCGCCGTGGTGACATGCGCCTGTTTGTCAAAGATCAGGAACGCCACCACACCCGTCGAAGCACTAGAACCAGGAGTATCATTCCTCACAGATGTGACCTCCAACCTGGTGCACACTGCAGCCAGAGACGTTTCGTCCATGGTGGCAGCCAGAAGGCAACTCTGGCTCCAAAGCTGGTTAGCTGACACGACTTCCAAGACAAGACTCACGAGAATGCCCTTTAAGGGAACCCTCCTGTTCGGAGGCGAACTGGAAAAGGTAGCCGACAAATGAGGCGAATCCCCAGTACCGCGGCTACCGGAGGACAAGAACAAGAGAAGCCAGCGCCCCTCCCCCCCGAACATCTAAGGGCAAGGGGATCACAGCGCTTCAAACCATACAAAAATACATATCAAGCATCTCGCCCCGCAGGCAGGGGCCAGTCCTTTCAGAACAAACACAGCAGAAGGGGAGCTGGCTCTGGTCCAGGCCCTATCCGCACCCCACAATGAAAATCAGCCAGCCCATCCACAGGAAGAAGCCATAGAGGGCAGGCTTGCCCTATTCTACCAAACATGGGTCGAGAGAACTTCGGACAAGTGGGTCCTAACCATCATTTGAAAGGGATATTATCTGGACTTCCACAACATTCCTCCAGACAAATTTGTGAAATCTCCCTGCCACGACCTCTCCAAAAGGAGGGCAGTGGAAACCACACTGACCACATTGCTTGCCTTAAAGGCCATAACACCGGTGCCCATGCAACAACAAAATACTGGGCACTATTCCATCTATTTTATCGTTCCCAAGAAAGAGGGTATGTTCCAACCCATCCTGGATCTCAAGTCGGTCAAACGTCACCTGAAGGTCCCTCGCTTCTGCATGGAAACCCTATGCTCGGTCATAGGAGCGATACAGCCAGGAGAATTCCTCACATCCCTGGATATGTCAGAAGCCTACCTGCACATCCCGGTCCACCACGAGGATCAGCATTTTCTATGCTTCTCGATCCTGGACCACCAGTTCCGGGCACTACCCTTCGGGCTAGCCACAGCTCCCCGAACGTTCACCAAAATCTTGGTTGTAATGGCAGTGACACTGCGGAAAGAAGGAATCCTCGTACACCCATATCTGGACGATTGGCTGATCAGAGCAAAATCCCCAGAGAAAAGCCATCAGGTAACCAACAGAGTCAAAACTCTACTGGAGAACCTCGGGTGGGTGGTCAACACAAACAAGAGCTGTCTGCAGCCCTCCCAATCTCTGGAATACCTGGGAGTCAGGTTCGACGCCAGACAAGACAAGGTTATTCTGACTCCTACAAGGAGAACAAAACTGATGAACCAGTTGCGAAACCTCTTAATCAGTCTTCGCCCCAAGGTGTGGGACTACCTCCAAGTCCTCGGCCTCATGTCATCCACACTGGAAGTGGTCCCATGGGCAAGAGCGCACATGCGGCCCCTACAGTGTTCCCTGCTGTCGCGATGGAATCCGATGTCTCAGAACTACTCCGTTCAACTGCAGCTCCTGGAGGAGGTTCGAACCCAGCTACATTGGTGGCTACAAGAAGACCACCTGAGCAAGGGAGTAAGGCTATCCCCACCGACCTGGATCCTGCTCACCACGGATGCGAGTCTACGAGGGTGGGGAGCCCACTGCCAAGAACTGACCGCCCAGGGCAATGGGACAAGGAAGAGTAGGGTTGGAACATCAACCGACTGGAAGCACGGGCGGTTCAGCTACAGACTCCGGGGCAAATCGGTCAGAGTCATGTCGGACAATGCCACAACAGTGACCTACATCAACCGACAGGGAGGAACCAGAAGCCAACAGGTGTCCCTGGAAATAGAACCCCTAATGGAGTGGGCGGAATCAAACCTACAAGAGATCTCAGCCGCCCACATCGTGGGAAAAGACAACATCATTGTGGACTACCTCAGCAGAGAAAGTCTAGACCCAGGGAAATGGAGGCTGTCTGCCACAGCCTTCCAGTTGATAGTAAACCGCTGGGGAGCACCAGCCATGGACCTCCTGGCAACCCGATCCGATGTCTCAGAACTACTCCGTTCAACTGCAGCTCCTGGAGGAGGTTCGAACCCAGCTACATTGGTGGCTACAAGAAGACCACCTGAGCAAGGGAGTAAGGCTATCCCCACCGACCTGGATCCTGCTCACCACGGATGCGAGTCTACGAGGGTGGGGAGCCCACTGCCAAGAACTGACCGCCCAGGGCAATGGGACAAGGAAGAGTAGGGTTGGAACATCAACCGACTGGAAGCACGGGCGGTTCAGCTACAGACTCCGGGGCGAATCGGTCAGAGTCATGTCGGACAATGCCACAACAGTGACCTACATCAACCGACAGGGAGGAACCAGAAGCCAACAGGTGTCCCTGGAAATAGAACCCCTAATGGAGTGGGCGGAATCAAACCTACAAGAGATCTCAGCCGCCCACATCGTGGGAAAAGACAACATCATTGTGGACTACCTCAGCAGAGAAAGTCTAGACCCAGGGAAATGAAGGCTGTCTGCCACAGCCTTCCAGTTGATAGTAAACCGCTGGGGAGCACCAGCCATGGACCTCCTGGCAACCCGATCCAGCGCCCAAGTTCCCAACTTCTTCAGTCGCAGACGGGACCCACAATCCCAAGGGATCGATGCCTTCGTCCAGATCTGGCCACAGGAAGTCCTGCTATACGCCTTCCCTCCGTGGTCGCTACTGGGTGGGATCATCTGCAGGATAGACCACCACAGGGGACCAGCACTTCTAGTGGCCCCAGACTGGCCAAGAAGGCCATGGTACGCAGACATGTGAAGACTACTGACAGGAAGCCCTCTACCTCCACACAGGGATCTGCTCCAACAAGGCCCGATCCTCCACGAAGACCCAACTCGATTCTCTCTTATGGTCTGGCCATTGAGAGAACATGCCTGAAGAAGAGCGGATACTCGGGGGCGATGATTGACACTCTGCTCTGAGCACGCACGTTTTCCACATCTCTAACCTACATACAAATATGGAGAATATTCGAAGCCTGGTGTGAAGACCGCGACATCCTCCCACAGACAGTCAAAATCCCCACGATTCTGGAATTCCTGCAGAACGGCCTACAGAAGGGGTTGTCCCTCAACTCCATCAAAGTACAGGTGGCCGCATTGGCCTGCTGCAGAGCCAAGGTGGAGGGTGGAAGCCTAGCCTCTCACCCGGACGTCTCCCGCTTCCTGAAAGGGGTCAAGCAGATCCGATCACCCCTAAAATGGCCGGTACCCTTATGGAATCCCAATCTAGTCTTAGATTTCCTAGCTGGAGCCTCCTTCAGACCCACCCGCAGCCTGTCCCTCCGACTACTAACTTTGAAGACTGCATTTCTAGTGGCAGTCTGTTCGGCCCATCGCATCTCTGAGCTCCAAGGTTCACACCGGGATCCAAACAGCTACGTACGGTCCCCACTTCCATCTAAACCAAACCATCTCGCTATCATCGCCAGACGAGCATAAGGACTCGGAGGAAACTCACTGCCTTCGCCATCTTAATGTCGGCAGATTCGTAATCCGATACCTGGAAAAGTCAGAATCCGTATGAAAGACGGACCACCTCTTCGTCCTTCACAGCGGGAAGAAACAAGGGGATGCAGCCTCACGGGCAACCCTAGCCCGCTGGATCTAAGAAGTTATCAAGGCGGCCTACGTAGAGTCAGGCAAGCTTCCACCTCTCAAGTCAAGGCCCATTCCACTAGAACCCAGGCATTGTCTTGGGCAGAAACCAAAATGCTGTCACCTGCTGAGATCTGTCGGGCAGCGACATGGGTCTCCATTCATACCTTCTCTAGGTTGTATCGCCTGGATGTTCAGGCTCAAGAGGACACAGCATTCGCAAGGGCAGTACTAAGTGGGCCACGGGCAGCCTCCCATCCGGTTCGGGAGTAGCTTTTGTACATCCCATTGGTCCTGAGTCCATCTGCTACACGCTAGGAAATGGAGAAATTACTTACCTGATAATTTTGTTTTCCTTAGTGTAGACAGATGGACTCAGCATCCCGCCCTCGGGGGACAATTCCCGAGATCAAGACAAACACGGGTAAGCCAAGCTTTCCTCTAATTAGTACACCCATACCTACTGGGTGTCAGCGTTTTTTGGTTGAGTACACTGGTGGTCTCCAGCTATAACCACATCAACCAGTTCAAGTTAATCAAGTTAACCAAGTTATGCAAGTTAATCAAGTTATTCAGTCACACATATATCCACAATTGCTTTTCAAAGAGAATACTGAAGAGCATGGCGTCTCGCAGGGCTATATGTACTAGGGCTGACATCAGATTGAAATCTGATCCGTCTCCAACTGCTATCAGGAGCACACTATACCCATTGGTCCTGAGTCCATCTGTCTACACTAAGGAAAATTATAATTATAATTTGTTAATTTTTTTTGTTTTTTAATTTTTGTTAATTTTGTTATTCCTATCCTCTTCTCTCTTTTACTTTGTTCAGGCTCCGCTGTTTCGGACCTCTATCAGTTATCCTCCCCCTTACCCTTGTTAATTGCATTTTCCACCTTTTGTTTTATGTGAACCGATATGATGTGTACTTTAATGTCAGTATAGAAAAGCTGTTAAATAAATAAAAAATAAAATAAAACGAAATTATCAGGTAAGTAATTTCTCCAATTGGATTCATCCCATGTCTCTGGACTGGTTCAGTGGGATGATAAGAAAGTTACAATTTGGTTTCTTACGTGCAAATTTTCTTTTCTTGAGTCCTAACAGACCCATTCAGGATCTCACCCGTATTTGCCTTAAAGTGTATATATTTTCTTACAGAGCAGTTTCATCAGATGAAAGTTTCTGTTAATGGGCAATTATCATTTGCTTATGTTATAGGGATCAGGCTCAGTTTGGGCCATTTTAGTATCAACCTCCCCCTTCCCCGCCAACTACTTATTGGAGAAAAGTTTACCGGAGTTTTAAAGTATTGTGTGCTTTGATATAGAAATGCTGAAGGGATGCAGGTGGTACAGTACCCTGTATAGGGTGATATCAGCAAAATAGTTGTTCTATGCCTTCATCTGCTGGTAGAGAATAAAATCCATACCCTCCCAGACATAAAGCGCCACACCGCCTCCCAGGTGCTCCTCTCTGTCATTGTGATATAATTTGTTCCCCTCTATAGCACTGTCCCATTGGCTATCCTCCTTCCACTATGTCTCTGAGATGCCATTTAAGAATATGTAATCCCTTTGCACAAAAGAACAGAATCCCCTGCTTCTGCTCACCTTTCTTCGAAGATATTCCAGTTCCTGTTTGTACCCCGGATCAGTCCAGACGAGTGGGTTTATGCATCCCTACCAGTAGATGGAGGCAGAGAACAAAACCTTGAGGCACTGCTAATTAACCGAGAGTGCCACCTGCAGTCTGGACTTCATAGAAAAAAAAAAAAAAGGTATAGCAGTTTCTTAACTTCTTGGAAGAGGAGAAGAAAGAGGAGGCTTCCAAGGTGTTAGGTTCCTTCGTGGGCCATCCCTTGGGTAGAGCAGAGCAAACTGAAGTTAGACTGTTTGTATTTGCCCACCCACCCCTAGCTCATCCTTTAATTTAGAGGCAGGTGCCACTTTCAAAAAAAAAAACAAAAACCCTTATTGAGAGTTTGATTATTCCCCTGTAGGCCACTACCAGACATATAGTGAATTCACTAATACATTTAAAGGACGTTAATTAGACACATTCCTACTCCCATAGCAACCTAAAACTTAACTAGGAACTGAACAAATTTGAGATGAAGGCAGTAGTGCAGCAGCAAGAGGGGGGCTTCCCAGTCTTTTGTATCGAGCGTCACATGTATGATTTTTTACCCGCCAGTGAGAAATTGTACATGTGCATGCGATGCAAAAAGCTCCTGTCTCTTAGAGAACGAGTCCGATCTCTGGAGGCTAGAGTGGCAGACCTGGAGGAGCTGAGGCAGACAGAGAGATATATAGATGAGACCTTCAGAGACATAGTAGCCAAGTCCCAACTTCAGACTGTCAGTCCTGGTGCTGCCTTGGAGGAAGAAGGTCTCATGCTCGGAGAGCATCAACCTGGTGCAGCAGGAAAGGATCCTGTACCAAGGACCTGCTCTGCAGGTGATGCATTGTCCTTTCGCACAAAGGATGTGTCTTCAAGGCCTACTGCTCAGGAAGGAAGGGTTAGGTTGGCCGTCATAGTTGGTGATTCGATTATTAGGAATGTAGATAGCTGGGTGGCTGGTGGGCGTGAGGATCGCCTGGTAACATGCCATCTGGTGCGAAGGTGGCAGACCTCACGCGTCACCTAGATAGGATTTTAGACAGTGCTGGGGAGGAGCCGGCTGTCATGGTACATGTGGGCACCAACGACATAGGAAAATGTGGGAGGGAGGTTCTGGAAGCCAAATTTAGGCTCTTAGGTAGAAAGCTTAAATCCAGAACCTCCAGGGTAGCATTCTCTGAAATGCTCCCTGTTCCACGCGCTTGTCCCCAGAAGCAGGAAGAGCTCCGGAGTCTCAATGCTGGATGAGACGATAGTGCAAGGAAGAGGGATTCAGTTTTGTAAGGAACTGGGGAACCTTTTGGGGAAGGGGGAATCTCTTCCGAAGGGATGGGCTCCACCTTAACCAGGGTGGAACCAGACTGCTGGTGCTAACCTTTAAAAAGGAGATAGAGCAGCTTTTAAACTAGAACAAAGGGGAAAGTCGACAGTCGCTCAGCAGCACATGGTTCGGAGGGAGGTATCTTTAAAGGATACTAATGGTACATTAGAATTAGGGCATCCCGACAGTGAGGTTCGAATAATAAGAAAAGTAGTCCAAGTGCTTGTAACTAAAAACTCACCTGAGCTAAAAAAAATTCTAACTTATCCCTATCAATTAAAAAGCAGAATGAAAATACAAACAAAAAACAAACTTTGAAATGTTTGTATGCTAATGTCAGAAGTCTAAGAAGTAAGATGGGAGAATTAGAATTTATAGCAGTGA
This sequence comes from Rhinatrema bivittatum, assembly GCF_901001135.1. Lineage (NCBI taxonomy): Eukaryota > Metazoa > Chordata > Amphibia > Gymnophiona > Rhinatrematidae > Rhinatrema > Rhinatrema bivittatum. The sequence continues at coordinate 220,289,877 of NC_042620.1, forward strand.
AAATCAGTACCTCCCTGGATTCGGAATTTGGTGCTGTCATACCTGCTTGGTCATCCTTTTGAGCCTCTAAGAGATATCAATTAAACTGCTTACTCTTAAGGTAGTGCTTTCTGGTAGCAATTTGTTCTGCCTCAGAGCTGCAGGTTCTATTGTGTAGAGATCCCTTTTTGGTTTCTTCGGACGAGGCGGTGTAAATTCTCATGGTTCCTTCATGCCTTCCTAAGATGGTTTGCATTTTTTCATCTTAACCAGATAGTATGTCTCTTTTTTTTTTTTTCAAAGGGACTCAGGTGGGAGAAGAGTGTGCTTAATTCAGTCATTTATATTTAGGAGAGTTCATCTGCTGTAATTAAAGGTCACTAATAGTTTCATAATCTCAGAGTATCATTTGTTCAGTTTAGTGGTTCTAGAAGTGTTGGAACAACTTTGAAGGCAATAATAGTTTGTTGAAGTAGGGAAGTGACAGGGGAGGCTTAAGATTCCAAGGAATTTCCCCTTCCCAAGAAATTGAGGGTGCACTCTACCAGGGCGCAGGCAGCTTGATGGGCAGAACTTCGCCTGGTGTTGCCATTGGAGATTTGTAGAGTGGTTACCTATTCTTGCTTATTCAAAGCACTATAGTCTTAACTTCTGAGCCGGGAAGAGGCTTCCTCTAGTTCATAAGTTTGGAGAGCAGGCTTGGTAGTATTCCACCCAGTAAAGGGACTGGTCTGGCTGGATAAAGAGGAAGTAGAAATTAATTCTTTACTGATAATTTCCTTTCCTCGAGTCCAGCCAGACCAATCCAGGACCCTCCCTCTTCTGCCAAGTGTATTATTCTCCTGATCATTTTCAGAATAACTACTTGTGTGTGTGCTAGTTGGCATGTGGATGTTAAGGTTAACATTCTTATCAAATAATGTAGGTTAAGCCTGTTCCATTTCTTGTTTCTGCTTGTTTCTACCTTGGAAGCCTTCTGGTTTTTGTTTGTGGGGTGAGGAAAAGTTTAGTGTATTAAAAATGTTTTTTCTTAGTTTGTAACATAGAATACTTGCAGGCTGAAGTCAGCACGGAGCTGTCTGCAAACCTGATAGTTTCCATCTGCTGGCTAGGAGGCATAACCCATGCATCTGAATTGGTATGGCTGGACTCAAAGATAGGAAATTATCAGGCAAGAATTAATATATCCTTTGTGCACACTGTCCCATTTGTGAACCCATTTGCAATTTAATACATCTGTCCCAAAGTGTGTTATGTACTCCAGGATAATATTTGCTTGGCCAAGAAAAGCGCAAAAGATTTTAACAAATAGCGTAATCAAATAGTATATTATTAACCCATAAGTTTTACACTTAGATCTGTCAGGGTTACAGATTGCAAAAGTTCATTCCCATTTGTGTTCTAGTCATAAAAGTTAGCCTGCTTCATGGACGATATCAAGTTTTATAGGCTCCAAGAACATGTGATAATATGCTATGTTTTGCAGCGTGTCTCAAGTGAGAAAAAGAACTTTTACGAAAACTCAAAATTTTATTATAGCTGTACCTGATAACCAGCACTGTATGAAGTATTTTGTATTTTATTTGTATTTAACCAATATTTGGAGACTTTTATCTGTAATGGGTTTTCCCTTTAATGGGTCTCCTATCTCCTGTAGGCTCCATTTGAGAAGTTCTAATAGAATGCAGCATGGTAGGGAACCACTGGAGAGGGGAAATAACATTTTTATGCAGATAAGTATAAAATCCAAAGGGGAAAGAAACATTTTATTTAAAAATAATTTTGTCTTCAGTGGTTTAATAGTGCTATACACAAAATACCACACGCCCCAGCAAAGCATTTCATTACAGCTGACTTCTTAGTTAGCTATTCTAAAATATTGCTTTTAAGATTTTCTTAGGGGAAACTTCTCCCACTATCATCTACACATTCTTTAGCTATGTTTTCCCCTTCACTGAGTGCTTAAATCTAAGTAATGTTATGATTCTGTGTCAACTTAAAGTATTCAGAAGTATTCAGTATTCAATAGTTCATTTTAAAAAGATGCTTATGATATTAATTCTGTTTTCTTAACAGATAATACTAAAGAGAGAAGATTTAAGCCTGACACTGAAATGATGGATCATGGGCAATCCCACCCTGAGGACATAGATATGTATAGCACTAGAAGTTGAACACTGATGATGAGTACATTTTGTATTGCATTGTGAAGGATTAAAGATGAATGGAAACCATATACGACGACTCAGCAGTTAATTTTGTGTTAGTTTTCTTTTATCACATATCTGCTAGCATCTTGTTAGGAACTGAATAAAGAAATAAACATTGCTTTTACTTTATTGTACTGTGGTTGATAACTAGCTTATAACATCTAAGTTTCTATAATGTATTTTTTTCAGTTTCCTTGGACCATCATTAGAACTATACAAAGCTGATAACATATATAATTCAAGATTGCACAAGTCTGTTTCCAAAGATGTGATGGGATGCATCTAAAGAAGAGACCCATGTATTCTCAAAAGTTCATGCATCTGAGTAATTTTTATGTTGATCCTCTAGAAGGTATCATAATATGTAAAATATAGTTTCTTGTAGGATCAATATAATTATTGGAATTCTGAGTAACCAAATGCTGACTTCTGGACCCTAACTATTGAGTTGACACAAAGCAATAAGATAGCAAATGTTGCTTACCTGTAACAGGTGTGTTCTCACAGGACAGCAGGATGTTAGTCCTCACATATGGGTGACATCACAGGATGGAGCCCAATCACGGAACACTTTTGTCAAAGTTTCCAGAACTTTGACTGGCCCCTACTGGGCATGGCACTAACCCTGCAGCCAGCAGGGGTCCCCCTTCAGTCTTGTTTAAAAGCTACAGGCAATGCCGAAAAATAAAATAAGAAAACGTTACGAACCCAACACTGCGGGGCGGCAGGTGGGTTTCATGAGGACTAACATCCTGCTGTCCTGTGAGAACACCTGTTACAGGTAAGCAACATTTGCTTTCTTACAGGACAAGCAGGATAGTAGTCCTCACATATGGGTGAGTACCGAGCTGAGGATGTCCGAGAAATGCACCAAATGTACCCAGGTGTGCAAAGCACTATTTGGTCGAGGGCATCATGAACCCTAACGGGCAGGTGGAAGGGTGTTGGTACGTCACATTGTAAACAGGTTACAAAGGACAGACTGGCCGAAGATGAAATCTTGTTTTCCGGCTTTGTCCAAGCAATAGTGGACTGCAAAAGTATGGAGAGAACTCCAAGTGGCAGCCCTACAAATGTCAGGAAGCGGCACCGATCGTAGATGTGCTACTGAAGTCGCCATGGCCCTCACAGTGTGTGCTTTTACACGGTCTTGAAATGGAATGCCTGCTTGCTGATAGCAAAAGGATATGCAGTCCGCCAACGAGGAGGAGAGAGTCTACTTGCCTACAGGCTTCCCTAACTTGTTAGGATGGAAAGAGACAAACAATTGAGTGCTTTCCCTGTGGGCAGCTGTACGGTCTAGGTAGAACGCTAGAGCCCGTTTGCAGTCAAGGGTATGCAAAGCCTGTTCTCCTGGATTGGCGTGGGGCCTGGGAAAGAAGGTAGGTAGTATAATGGATTGATTAATGTGAAACTCCAATACTACCTTAGGTAAGAACTTAGGGTGAGTATGGAGTACTGCCCGGTCCTGCAGAAGTTTAGTGTAAGGCGGATAGGTAACTAGGCCCTGTAATTCACTAACTCTGCGAGCTGAAGTGATTGCCAAAAGGAAAATCACTTTCCATGTGAGATATCGAAGGTCACAGGAGTGAAGAGGCTCGAATGGTGGTTTCAGGAGCCGACCCAAAACCAGATTACGGTCCCAAGAAGGGGCCGGAGGACGCAGTGGAGGCTTGAGGTGAAGCAAGCCTTTCAGAAAACGTGTTACAAGGGGTTGTACTGATATAGGAACATCCCCGACACCTTTATGGAAGGCGGCTACCGCACTGACATGCGTTCTGATGGAAGAAGTTTTTAGGCCTGACTCTGACAAGTGCCAGAGATAGTCCAAAAACTTCGTGATTGGACAGGTAAAGGGGTCAAGGGACTGAGAAGAGCACCATGACGTAAACCTGTTCCATTTGTAAGAGTAAGATTTTCTCGTGGAAGGCTTCCATGAAGCAATCAAGACACGGGAAACTGGTTCAGAAAGGTTAAGTGGCTGAAGGATTAACCTTTCAGCATCCATGCCGTCAGGGACAAGGCTTGAAGATTGGGGTGGCGGAGGCACCTGTCATTTTGAGTGATGAGAAGAGGGTCCTTTCCCAAGGGAATGTGCCTGCGAATGGAGAGATCCTGAAGTATTGGAAACCACACTTGGCGTGGCCAGTGATGTGCTATCAGGATCATGGTTTCCTTGTCCTGACGTAACTTCACGAGAGTCTTCGAGAGAAGAGGAAGTGGAGAGAATGCATAAAGTAGACTGGTTGCCCACGAGAGGGAGAATGTGTCTCTGGGTTGAGTGTTTGCTGCGAATGAGAGAGCAGAAGTTCTCTACTTTGTGATTTTGAGGAGACGCAAAGAGGTCTATGTGAGGATATCCCCATTGTTGGAAGATGGAGTTCGCTACTGAGGGGTTGAGAGACCACTCGTGCGGTTGAAAGATGCGACTCAGCTTGTCTGCCAGCACATTGTCCACTCCCGGCAACCAGGTGGCCCTGAGGTACATCGAATCGGAGAGCGCTTCCGCCCATAACTGTGCAACTTCCTGACACAGAAGGAAGGAGCCCGTGCCTCCCTGTTTGTTGATGTACCACATGGCCACCTGGTTGTCCGTCTGGATCAGGATAACTTGATTTGAGAGGCGATCCTGAAATGCCGAGAGCATATCTGATTGCTCGAAGCTCCAGGAAATGTATTTGGTGTTTGGCTTCCTCTGGAGACCAAGATCCTTGTGTCTGCAGATTGGCCACATGGGCTCCCCAGCCGAAGTTGGAAGCATCGGTGGTGAGAGTTAATTGAGGGTCTGGAGCCTGAAAGGGCAAGCCTTGGAGGAGATTGTTCTGATTTCTCCACCAGGTAAGAGACTGATGGAGTGAGTCGGTTACGTGGACAATGGTCGACAGGGGCTGAATGCTTTGAGTCCACTGTGACCATAGAATCCACTGCATGACTCTCATGGCCAAACGGACCATTGGTGTGACTTGCACTGAGGACGCCATGTGTCCCAGGAGGATGAGAAAGTGGCGTGCAGTCGCGGAGTGCTGAGACTGCAGCTGGTGCGCAAGAGACACGAGAGTGAGAGCTTGCTGTCAAGGTAGAAAAGCCTTTGCCTGCAAGGTGTCCAAGTCTGCCCCAATGAACAACAAGGTTTGAGATGGGACTAAAGAGGATTTGTCGTAATTGACGAGAAATCCTAATGAAATTAGAGTGTGTAAGGTTAGATTGAGGGACGACAGAGCAGCTTGCTGAGTGGGAGCCCTGATTAACCAATTGTCTAGATAGTGGTAGACGTGAATACCCTGAGTCCTTAGGAAGGCTGCAACCATTACGAGGTATTTCGTGAAGACTCGTGGCGCAGATGCTGGGCCGAATGGAAGCACTCGGTACTGGTAGTGCTTGGGGCCTACTAGAAACCTCAGGTATTTGCGATGAGATGGAGTTATCGCAATATGAGTGTATGCATCCTGGAGGTCGAGAGAGCAGAGCCAGTCTCCTCTTTGTAAAAGAGGAAGAAGCGAGCCTAAGGTTACCATCTTGAACTTCTCTTGCTGGAGGTATTTGTTGAAGGCCCGTAGATCCAGAATACAACGAACGCCTCCCGATTTTTTGGGGATTAGAAAGTACCGGGAATAGAATCCTAGGCCGTGCTGAGAGTAGGTTATGGTTTCTATTGCCTTGGACTGGAGAAGGCGGGAGACCTCCTGATCCAGAAGGATGGAGTGATCGGATGTTCTCCACATCGGTAGAGGTGAGGAGTCTCGTGGCTCGGAGAGAAAGTACAGATGGCAACCTTGAGCAATTATCGCCAGTACCCATTGGTCTGAGGTGATTGAGTGCCATATATTGTTGAAGTGGCACACTCAATCTCCCACTGGTATGTGAGTCAATGGAAGTTGGCTGTTGCTCTCTAGGTAGAAGTCAAAAACCTGAAGCAGGACCTGGTTGAGGAGCTTCTTGCGGTTTTTGTTTCCGTGTCTGACGAGATTGGGCTTTTTGAAAAGGTCTCGTGGAACGGGATCTGGCTGGTGGTGGGTAGGACTTCTTTGGGTGGAAGAATGAGTTTTTAGAGTCCTTTCGGAAGGGCTGTTTTGAAGCGTAGTCAGAAGGTATCAGAGAGAGCTGGCTTCTCATGATGGTCCTTAAGTTCCACCACCGTCCGTTGAATCTGTTCTCCAGATTATCTCCTACACAGGGTAGGTCAGATAACCTGTCTTGTACCTCAGGTCGAAGGTCGGAAGACTTGAGCCAGGCCCATCTCCTTGCCGAAATAGCTGCTGCAGATACTCTAGTAGCAGTATCAAAGATATCACAGGATGATCTGATCTCATGCTTGCCTGCCTCAAACTCTTGTTTTACTAGGGTTTGGAGTTGCTCTTGAAATTGCTGAGGCAGGGAGTCTGTTAAATCTTGTATCTGCTTAAAAATGACCCTATTATATTGGGTCATATAGAGCTGATAAGCGGCAATTCGGGAAATGAGCATTGATCCTTGGAAGACACGGCGACCAATGGCATCTAGAAACTTCTGTTCCTTGCCAGGAGGAAAAGAAGTGTGAGGCTTTGATCTTTTTGCTCTTTTCTGTGCGGATTCTACCACTACAGATTGGTGATCCAGTTGAGGTTTTTGAAAACCTGGAGCTGACTGCACCAAATAGTTAGTGTCAGCTTTTCTGTAGACTGGAGCAATGGAGTCAGGATGTTCCCAGTTCTTCTTGAGGAGATCCAGAAGAACCTGGTGGATAGGGATGGAGGTTATTTCCTTGGGAGCATCCAGGAATTGAAGCAACTCCATCATCTGATGTCTATCATCCTGTTCAGTCTGTAATTGGAAGGGAACCAATTCAAACATTTCCTTCACAAAATTTATAAAGGAAAGGTCCTCTGGAGGAGAACGCTTTCTACTTTCAGTGGGTGAAGGTGGTGAAGGCAAATCATCGGTGTCTGGGGAGGAATCATCAGTCCAGGTATCATAGGGATCAGCACCTGTCCCTCTAGGAGCTAGAGGGGTCGGGTGGTGGGATACCTGAGGGTCCTGGTCTAGGCTCCAAAGGAATTGAAGGAATAATTAGAGGCACCAGCGCAGGCATCGATGGATGGCTCGGTGGCGCCGATGGGCGTATCGGCACCGATGACTGGATTGGTGGCGAGGGACGTATAGGCATCGATGGCTGAGGCAGAACTCCCGATGGAGGGATGCGGAACGGTGTTTCTCCTCCCGATGACAAAGTAAGCAGGGAGGGCACCGGAGCCATCGGTGACCCAGGGTCCTTTGGTGGAAAAGCGACAATGAGCACTTCCATCCTGGAGAGCAGCGGTGCCAACACTGCCGGAATCGGGTCGGAGGCATCGGTACCGGTGTCGGTGCCGGAGGAACCTGGAGTCGTTGCATCACCTTGTCAATGACCTCCTGAACCATCCAGTCCAGTTCTTCTCGGAGACCTGGAGCAAGCAGCCCCGGCTCCGGAACAGAAGAAGGAGGCAGAGGCATAGCTGGAGGGACCACCGTTAAAGGCGGAGTCGTGGCTCCTGATACCCTGTCAGGTGAGGGTTGCCTCAGTGACCCAGTCCGTGCCTTTTCTGGACAGGGTTTTCTTCGGCGGCTCGGACAATGGCGAGGTCGATGATTTTGCACCCTTAATGGTTCGAGACTTTCGATGTCGATGGTGATGTTTGTCTCTAAGATCCTCTCGGTCCTGAGGGGGAGTAGAGGGTGTCAAAGGCCGAGATGTCGTCGACACCGGACGGTCACCGGGCAGTGGTCGATGCTGGCGCAAAGTTGACGGAGCCGGTTCTGACGACGTCGACGCAATGGACGGAGTCGGGGTTTGAGCACGGAAGAGAAGTTCCATTTTCTCCATTCTGGCCTTGCGACCTTTTGGTGTCATTAGGGCACATTTGGTGCAGGTCAAGACATCGTACTCTCGTCCAAGACACATTACACAGACTTTATGGGGGTCTGTGATGGACATGGTGCGATTACAGTCTGGGCACCGACAGAACCCCGACGCTATGGAAAAAATTGAGCCGCGGTACGGTCGACGGCCAGTAGGCCGCGATGGCCAAACTCGACGGTAATCGATGAAAAATGGGTAAAAACTTACCGGAGTATCGCGGCTTGAAAAAGTTAAAGGAGGGGGGGGACCCCTGAGGGACAAATTTACTTTTAGTAATTCCGTGAGGATAATGCCTGTCAGGAATCTCTGCAGAGCTCCTTAACGCGAGGCTACTGCTGCGCGGAAAAAAGAACACTGAAGGGGGTCCCCTGCTGGCTGCAGGGTTAGTGCCATGCTGAGCATGCCCAGTAGGGGCCAGTCAAAGTTCTGGAAACTTTGACAAAAGTGTTCCGTGATTGGGCTCCATCCTGTGATGTCACCCATATGTGAGGACCACCATCCTGCTTATCCTGTGAGAATTGTTTTTTCTCTTTTGATAACTGCATTCAAACCACTTCCTTACCGAGTTTAGCGCGATTGTTGTCTAAGCCTTCAAAATTGCATATCTGTACCACTTACAGAAAATAGACAACAGTGGTCCACTAGCCCATCAAACTATTTTTCATCTGTTAGTTCAGTCAGTTTGTTCATAATTCAGTACTGTTGTAGAGTGATGAAGGAATAATTGATTGAACTATTCTGTTAATATAAACTTTTATTTTCACCCAGCTCAGCCTATAGATTTCCAAGCAAACCTCTTCTGACTACATGGTAGAATGGTGCTAATATCTCAGCCTGAATACCCATAAGCTACCACATATGCTTTGTCATCCCAGTTGCCTTGTTTCAGGAAATATCAACACCACTTTCATTCTTAGAAAATTGGCTGACTATTGAAGTAGAATGGAGCTTACAAATCTTATATTGTTTTGATTTTTGTATATCTTTACCTTAGAGAGTTTCTTTTCCTTACAATTAACTCCAATCATGCTTTATAATTTGTTGAAACTGTGATGGAACAGTAAAATTAAATCACATAGAAACAGAAGGAACACATTTCATTTTTTATGTTCTCTGTATCCAATACTTGTAATTAATCCCAGTAGTAACAATAAAATAAGAACATAAGAACATGCCATACTGGGTCAGACCAAGGGTCCATCAAGCCCAGCATCCTGTTTCCATCAGTGGCCAATCCAGGCCATAAGAACCTGGCAAGTACCCAAAAACTAAGTCTATTCCATGTTACTGTTGCTAGTAATAGTGGTGGTTATTATCTAAGTCAACTTAATAGCAGGTAATGGACTTCTCCAAGAACTTAACCAATCCTTTCCTGTCGTGTAGCCAGATGGACTCAGAACAAGTGGGTATAGTGTGTTCGTGCTAGCAGTTGGAGACGGATCTGACGTCAGCACGGGTACATATACCCCCACAGGAAGTGAAGCTCTTCAGTAATTTCCGTCTCCAAAGCAGTTTGGAGAGCCTGCACGCTCGCTGAGCGTGTTTCCAATCTACTTTCTATTTTCTACTTCTACTTGCTAAACTTCTACAGAACATCGAGCCCCGCACTCCTGCGTTGATACCATTCGGTCCCTCCCCCAGTTGAGTTTCCCGAGGTGATTTCCGTGGTCCCTCGGAGGTTTATGCCTCGGTCCGGTGGCCGAATCGTGGCAGGGACCAAGCCCCCGAGCAGGAAAGGCTTGGGTTGAGCTAAGAGGCGCCTCGGTCCCGGCGTGGACTTGGGAGGCAGCGGGTGCATTCCTCAAGCGCGGCGGTGAAGGTATTTGCCCTCTCCCCCCGCAGCCAGAGACCGCCCGGGTTTCAGCCGGGAAGCGCCGAGGATCAGGTAAGGCGCACAACTTTTACTTTGGTCTCCGAAGTTCGAGGATCGGCGTTGCCTGTATGCGGCACGCCGCGGAGGTCGCCATTTTGTTGGCCCTGTTCAGGTATTGAGCGCCCGTGATAGGCGCCTGTATTGAGCGCATATTGTGTTTAGCGTATATTGCTGACCGCATATTATTGAGCGCATATTGTGTTTAGCGTATATTGCTGACCGCATATTATTGAGCGCATATGGTGTTTAGCGTATATGGCTGACCGCATGTTATTGAGCGCATATTGTGTTTAGCGTATATGGCTGACCGCATGTTATTGAGCGCATATTGTATTTAGCGTATATAGCTGCCGCTTATTATTGAGCGCATATTGTATTAAGTGTATATAGCTGCTGCTTACTATTGAGCGCATGTTGTATTAAGCGTATATAGCTGCTGCTTATTATTGAGCGCATGTTGTATTAAGCGTATATGGCTGTCGCTTATTGTTGAGCGCATATTATATTGAGCGCATATTATATTAAGCGCCTGTTGTATTAAGCGCATATTGCTGCTGCATATTATTTAGCGCAATGGAACAATCGAATGCCCCGGTGTCCCCGGCAGCGGCGCCTCCTGATTCCGGCGTGAAAGCTCTCGGCCTCTGCTCAGCATGCCAGCGAGGAGCCACGCACAGCGAGGAGCCAGACTCCCTTTGTGCCCAATGTGAGGAGGCAGCGGGAGTCTCGGGCCAGGACCAGTCTCAACCGAGGTTTGTTGACAGTTCCACAGGGGCCACCCCGGATCTCGCAGGCAGTCTCGAACAACCTGGACTCCCGGGGGATCTGGTACCCCGACGACGAGACCACCTCCATTTCCTGGGTGGATCTCTTTAAGGGGATCCATGCCTTTGTACAGATGCAATCAGCTTCCCGTCCAGGCCCTGCTGTTACCGTGGCTGCTGCTCCTGTTGCTGCTCCAGCGGACCCGGCCCCTGGCCCTTCGCGCCCTTATCGTGGGCGAGCGCACCCGCCTCCAGGCAGTCCGGTTCAGGCGGACCCTGATGTCTCGGAGACTGAATCAGAACCCTCCGAGGAGGGGGAACTTCCCTCGGGGATGGAGCCATATCGAACCATGAGGCGGTTCTTTCCCAAGGAAGATCTCTCCGACCTAATATCTCAGTGCTTGGCGGAGTTGGATATTTCAGGGCCCAGCACTACGGTGCCATCTACACAGAACCCTCTGCTGGAAGGTCTTCGTCCTACAGCCCGCCATTTTCCCTTCTTGCAAGCCGCACAGCAACTGATAGATCTGGAATGGGCTGCACCAGCGGCCTCATTCAAAGGGGGGCGGGGCCTGATAGGCATGTACCCCCTGGATCCAGCTATCAAGGAGATGCTGGCGTGCCCTCAGGTGGACGCCTTGGTTAGCGCGGTGGTCAAGCGCACTACCATTCCAGTTGAGGGGGGGGGCGGCCCTCAAGGAACCTCACGACCGGTGACTGGACGCCATCCTGAAACAGATATTTGAGGTGGCAGCCCTGTCTTTGCGAATTGCAACCTGCTGCACAGTGGTGACGCGTTCCTGTTTGTCACAGGTCAGGAACAATGCTCCGGCGGCAGACATGGAGTCCGCTCTCTCGTTCCTCACGGATGCTGCATCCGACCTCGTCCGTACAACAGCCAAGGGGATCTCATCTTCTGTGGCTGCCAGGAGGCAGCTCTGGATACGGAATTGGGCAGCGGATGCTCCTTCGAAGACACGCCTCACCAGAATGCCCTTTAGGGGTTCTTTCCTGTTCGGCAGCAACCTTGATAAACTAGTCAGCACATGGGGTGCCTCTCCTATACCTCGACTGCCGGAAGACAGGTTCAAAAGGAATCAGCGCACCTTTCCTAGGCCTTCCAGAGGCAGAAGCTCCCAACGCTTCATTCCCTATAGGGGTCGCTATCAGGCACCCCGACCTCAGGCCAGGTACCAGTCCTTTCGGCCCAAGCAGCAGAAGAGGGGAGCTGGCTCGGGTTCAGGCCCCGGCCGCGCCTCCCAATGAGATTCAGCCGATCCATCTGGGGGACGGGGCCATAGGGGGCAGGTTAACCCTCTTCTACCCCAGATGGGTCAAGATTACGTCGGACCAGTGGGTCCTCGCCATCATCCGAGAGGGTTACTTTCTGGACTTCCATCATCTACCTCCGGACAGGTTTGTGGAATCTTCGTGTCCGATCCACAAGAAGGCAGCATTGGAAGCTACCTTGGCGAAGCTCCTGTCCTTGAAAGCCATAATCCCGGTACCTGCACGGGAAATGAATTCTGGGCATTATTCCATTTATTTCATGGTACCCAAGAAAGAGGGCACTTTCCGGCCCGTATTGGACCTCAAGTCAGTCAATCGATACTTACGGGTCCCGAGGTTTCGCATGGAAACTCTGCGCTCAGTCAAGAACGCAGTACAGCCAGGAGAATTCCTCACGGCCTTGGATTTATCAGAAGCCTACCTGCATATCCCGATTCACCAGGATCATCAGCGCTACCTACGCTTCAAGGTGCTGGGACGCCACTTCCAGTTCCGGGCGTTGCCCTTCGGGCTGGCCACGTCGCCGCGGACCTTAATCAAGGTGATCGTAGTGGTAGCAGCGGCGCTCAGACGGGAAGGAATCCTTGTCCATCCCTACCTAGACGATTGGCTGATCAGGACGAAATCGCGAGAGGAGAGCCATCGGGCAACCAACAGAGTGATCGCCCTTCTGGAAAGCCTGGGATGGGTAGTCAACCTAAACAAGAGTTGCCTACAACTTTCCCAATCTCTGGAATATCTGGGAGTCCAGTTCGACACCCAGGCAGACACAGTCAGTCTCACCACCAAGAGAAGATTAAAACTTCAGACGCGTCTTCGGTCCTTGATGGGAACCAGTCGGCCCACGGCTTGGGATTACCTGCAGGTTCTCGGTCTCATGGCATCCCCCTGGAAGTGGTACCCTGGGCAAGGGCCCATATGAGACCTCTACAACGCTCCCTGCTCTCTCGATGGAGCCCCCGCTTCCGGCATTACTCCATGCATCTACCTCTACCGGCCAGAGTGCGGACTCAGCTACGGTGGTGGTTGCAGTCCAACCACACGAGCAGGGGGTCAAGGATGTCCTCCCCCACGTGGACTCTGCTCACCACAGATGCCAGCCTGAGCGGATGGGGAGCACATTGCGAAGAACTCACCGCCCAAGGACGGTGGAGCATGGAAGAGTCAGGGTGGAACATCAACCGACTAGAGGCACGGGCAGTCCGGTTAGCCTGCCTGCAATTTGCTCACAGACTGAGGAACAGAGCAGTCAGAGTGATGTCTGACAATGCCACCACGGTGGCATACATCAACCGACAGGGCGGAACCAGAAGCCAACAGGTGTCCCTCGAGATAGCCCCGCTGATGGCTTGGGCAGAGGTGAATCTTCAGGACATCTCCGCCGTCCACATTGCCGGAAGGGACAACACCATGGCAGACTTCCTCAGCAGAGAAAGCCTAAATCCAGGGGAATGGCAGCTGTCCCCCACAGCCTTCCAGATGATTGTGGATCACTGGGGGATTCCGGACATGGACCTACTAGAGGACAGGTCCAATGCTCAAGTACCCAGATACTTCAGCCGCAAGCGAGATCCGTTCTCTCAAGGGATCGACGCCCTGGTTCAGCCATGGCCTCCAGGGGCCCTGCTATATGCCTTTCCTCCGTGGCCCCTGCTGGGCACCCTTATCCACAAGATTCAGAAGTACCGGGGCCTAGTTCTTCTAGTGGCACCAGACTGGCCAAGAAGACCCTGGTACGCGGACATGAGAAGACTACTGGCAGGGGAGCCCCTTCCCCTGCCTCCTCTCAGGGACCTGCTACGTCAGGGTCCCATCGTCCATGAGGATCCGGCTCAATTCTCTCTTACGGTCTGGCCATTGAGAGGGCTAGGCTGATGAAAAGAGATTACTCGGAGCCAGTGATAGATACACTCCTCCGAGCTCGCAGGTTTTCCACATCCCTCACCTACGTAAGGATCTGGAGAGTGTTTGAAGCCTGGTGCGACACTCATGGCACCAATCCACATGCGACTACTATCCCTATTGTTTTGGATTTCCTGCAGGATGGACTTCAGAAGGGTCTCTCCCTCAGCTCCATCAAGGTTCAGGTGGCTGCGCTGTCTTGCTATGGTCCCAGGAGGGATGGCAAGACCATTGCCACGCATCCGGGATGTTTCTCGCTTCCTGAAGGAGTCAAGCACATTCATCCGCCACTGAAGTGGCCAGTGCCTTTGTGGAACCTCAACATAGTTTTGGATTTCCTCGCGGGATCCACCTTCGGGGCCTGTCTCTCAGTTCTCTCACTTTGAAGATGGTGTTCTTGCTGGCTGTATGTTCAGCACGCCGCATCTCAGAGCTACAAGCACTGTCCTGCCGTGATCCCTTTCTCAGAATCACTCCTGAGGCTATCCATCTTCGCACGGTTCCATCCTTCTTGCCTAAGGTAGTCTCACAATTTCACCTCAACCAAACCATATCTTTGCCAACCACGGCAGGTCTGAAGAAATCTGAAGACGGGCGTTTGCTATGCCATCTTGACATTGGCAGATTGCTGCCCAGATATCTGGACATGACAGAAACAGTAACGAAAGACTGACCATCTGCTCGTCCTTCACAGCGGGAAGAAACAAGGTGAAGCAACCTCTCGGCCCACCATCGCCCGCTGGATTAAAGAAGTCATCAGAGCGGCCTACATAGAGGCCGGGAAGTCACCGCCTCTACAAGGCCCATTCTACCAGAGCCCAAGCAGCATCTTGGGCGGAATCTAGGATGCTGTCGCCTGCAGAAATATGTAAAGCGGCGACATGGTCCTCCCTCCATACCTTCTCCAGGTTTTACCGTCTGGGTGTCCAGGCCAGGGAGGATACAGCATTTGTCGAGGGCGGTCTTACACGGCCCTCAGGCAGCCTCCCGCCCAGTCCGGGAGTAAAGCTTTTGTACATCCCACTTGTTCTGAGTCCATCTGGCTAACGACAGGAAATGTGGAGATTACTTACCTGATAATCTCGTTTTCCTTAGTGTAGACAGATGGACTCAGCATCCCGCCCAGCTGCCTGTAGTCATTGGGTTCACCGATTCAAGGTAAGCCTTATCACTTCTTACATGAGTGCGTCCACTCTGCCAGGTGTCGACGCCTTCCGGTTGGGAATGCTGGCGGTCTCCAGCTACTATCAATCGGTCAAGGGAATCCTGTTTTCACTATTTTTCTTTGATCGTCAGTACACATATATCCATAACAGCTTTTGCAAGGAAGATTACTGAAGAGCTTCACTTCCTGTGGGGGTATATGTACCTGTGCTGACGTCAGATCCATCTCCAACTGCTAGCACGAGCACACTATACCCACTTGTTCTGAGTCCATCTGTCTACACTAAGGAAAACGAGATTATCAGGTAAGTAATCTCCACATTTTTTAAATACAGCTATACTAACTGCACTAACCACATCTTCTGGCAACAAATTCCAGAGTTTAATTGTGCGTTGAGTGAAAAAGAACTTTCTCCGATTAGTTTTAAATGTGCCACATGCTAACTTCATGGATTGCCCCCTAGTTTTTCTATTATCCGAAAGAGTAAAAAACCAATTTACATCTACCCTTTCTAGACCTCTCATGATTTTAAACATCTCTATCATATCCCCCCTCAGCCGTCTCTTCTCCAAGCTGAAAAGTCCTAACCTCTTTAGTCTTTCCTCATAGGGGAGCTGTTCCATTCCCTTTATCATTTTGGTCGCCCTTCTCTGTTATATCAAATTAGTAGGGCAGGATTGTTGTGGGGCTAAACTGTACCAGAGGTAGTTGAGATAGGGAACCCTCTCTGATAATGCAACTTGCCAGTCAGTCCTCTTCCTATGACTCAGGAGCAGGACCAGCCAGCAGCAGAACATGTCTGACACTGGCGCAACAGTGGTGCTATAATATGCTGGCACCCATTTGCCCTTCCCTTCCAACAGCTCTGTATTAGAAGAATACATGGTCAGCACATAAGTTAAGACAATGAGGGTAGAAAAAAACACTGATGATGGAAGCTCACAAAATCTAAACCGCATACAACCAAAGAAGTACAGTGACCCAATTTTGGCTATATGGCCCTTTAATTTCTTCCACCGAAGACTTCTTCAATCTAAAGTAACACTGGGTTGTAAAAGTGAATTGCTATTATAAAAACAAAGAGCTGTATTCTGATTTCTGTGCACAGTTTTGATAAACAAATTGAAATAACTCAAATGTATGGAGCAACATAACAAAAGTTTCCCATTCAGTACATCAGTAATAAATTCAAACACCAAATCTGGCCCTTTCCTAAGTTAAATGCCAACAGGAACACTGAAGACCTATTGAAAATGCTATTTATATCCATTGCCCTCAGTTTTTCAGCAGTGGCTCAGGGATAATTTCTACATTAGCTGCTACAGGAAGTACTCAGTACCACCAAACTAACAGTATATTGAACAAGCAGGGAAAGCATAAAGAGGCGTGGCTTTGGAAATGCTTTCCAAAATAGAAGGGAATGTGGGTTTCTTACATAATTACTATGTCTTAGTATGGCTTTTCCACTTGTTGCAACTTGTGTGTCTGTGTAATTGGAATACTGTTCTGGGTCAAGCTGCCACAGTAAGGTTTTTTTAATGGAGAGCTCCCAACATTGTGCAGCCTCTATTTCTATATTAAACCAATGAGGATTTTTTTAATGCATCTGTTCTCCAAAAATACTGACCCAATGCTTTGTTTTCTATCTCTTCTAAGACAGTGATCCCAAACCTGTCCTGGAGAAAACTACAACCAGTTGGATTTTTGGGGATATCTACAATGAATATGCATGAGAATTTACAATACTGCCTCCACAGTTGCAAATTTTTATCTCCTACATATTTATTGTAGATATACTGAAAACCTGACTGGGTGGGGGTCCCGCAGAATAGATTTAAGAACCTCTGGTCTAAGATATTCTTCCACTGTGCTAAATTTGGTGACTTTGTTTCTCCTTTGAAGAGTTATTTTATACCCAGATGGATGGACAAACAGACATGGATCCTTTTATATAATTATTTTTCAACTCTTTATTGGTTGGAAAGTGTAAAAAATGTAATCCTGTATTTTATATGTGGCATAATATACCTGATTACTGCATTTCAACCTGTTTTCTGCCTGCAGTATTTTAAACCATCAATAATATAAAGTGCTGTTTTATGTTGTGAAGCCATTGAAAGGAAAAATGTAAAGAAACCACACTTGATAGACTTTACTGCATCTTGGAAAAACATTTCTGGTTTTCATGTTGGCTTTTAAAGATCTAGTGTCCAAGGGACACGTAATAAGTGAACTAAGAAAGATTAAGCAAACTGCTTCTATACGTAGTAAATAAATGCCTTCAACATAAACTAGAAATAGTTTGTAATCAGTGGATTTTGTATTGAGCAAAACAAAAGCTGTACAACATGCTGATGCCACATTTATGTTCCAGTCTTGAACAAAGCTTTGGGGAGATTGCTAGAGTCTCCTTTACTCTTCAGCTGCCATTTGGATGAGATTGTCTTTGGTAAACCTGAAGAGATGCCAGCCCTCCTCAGCAGAAAGATCTATAGCTCCTCGGTGCTTGTAGTACTCTATAGATGGCTTGTTCCAAAAAGCTACAAGGAAATGCATACAGCTACAGTGGGTCTGAACTGCTACCCTGGTGAAAAGCAAACATACCACTTAGATTGTACTTACAATTTTTTAGATTGTAACCAATAAAACCAGTGAATTTAAAATCTGTGCAAATGTTTAATTTAAAAAAATACATCAAATGTTTGCAGTCCTGACAAATCGACTACTAACTGGAATATAATGCCCAATTTCATGTGCTCTGATATCATATAAGATGTTTTATTTATAAAAATACCGAAATAATTTATACCCAGAAATTCAACACTAAATGATACTAGTTTCAATTAAATATTAAATGTGAAATACAAGAAAGGAACATTAAAACATTGATAAAAAAATATAATGTTCAAAACAGATACTGAAATCAGAAAAACTATATAAATAGAAAGCAACAACATAATTCAACTTAACTCTCTGATGTAACCCTCTTCTGCATTGGTATTTTGGTATCAAAGGATGCCTAAGTTATTAACTTTTCAGATATCCTTACTGACCAGTTCTTTGGTGTCACTTAACAAATACTGGATAATTAATGCATGACTTCTTTTTTCTCACTATTAGTGCTTTTCTTTATACTTGGGTTGTGCCAAAGAGAGCTTTCCAGTCTATCCATTTCTCTTCCTCTCTGGTTTTCTATCACTTTGAATAAATAAGCATATAAATTCCCATACATTCCAAACACAGAACAAGGTTACCTAGATGCATGGTCACACATCTTTTATTTTTATACTCAAAAGATAATGTTAGAGAACTCCAGTTTAAGCACAATTCTTGTATGATTCTTATTAATCATATAAATGGACTAGATCCATGTCACCTATCTTATACCTTATATTATTTAAATATGTACTGACACTGAAATGGCACTTTCATAGATACTTCTGTAACCAAACTAAATATATGTGCCTCTATGTAAACCATTGTGATGGTGCATTACTAAACGACAGTATAGAAAAGGTTTTTAAATAAAAATAAATAAAAAACATAAACCAAAACAAGTTCCCACCCACGTCTTTTACCATCTTTTCAACACTATTCCTAACACTGTCTTCTATATCTGTCCCAAGCATAGTCACTGATATTAGGGTTGTAAGCATGGCTGCTCCCAGCTTTTTTGAAAGTCTGATGCAGTCAGCTACCACTCTGCTCACTGGCTTGTACTTTCCCTTCATTATCCTTCTACAATTTCATATGACTTAGTAAATATTCAAGCCCCTCTTTCATTTCTTCTACCTGTTAGCATCCACCTGCCTTTACCAATGCACTCTGTCTCGAGCATGTTTAAATTCTGTCATGGTTTTGGATGCCCTTAACTCTGCCAGTAGGCTATTCCAAGCATCTACCACTCTCTAAGTAAAGAAAGTTATTATCATGAAACTTCATTTCATGAGTCATTCTCCTTGAATTTCCTATTTATGGAAAATTTAACCTCCCATACTTTATTGAAGCTTGACAATTAATTGCTTCTATCATGTCACCCCCATCCCTTTTTTCCTTTGGCAAGTATATTTTGAGTATCTTAGCTTTTCTTTGTAATGATTGTGCTGCAATCCTAGTAAGAATTTTAGTAGCTCTTTCCTAATTGCTTCCTTCATCCCAATATCCTTGCAAAGTTTAGCCTTCATAACTGAACAAAATACTAAAGATGGGATCTTGCTGGTGCCTGAAACAAAGGACTCCATTTCATGCTGCTGATACCACTATTTACGCAATTGAATGGTACTGTTAGTTTTTCCAGTTGCTTTAATTCATTGACTGGCTACCTTGAGCCATCTGAGATCATTATTCCTAGTTCTTTTTTTTTATTGACAATTTCCAGTTCTTGACCTTCTGATATGTGACTAATGGATTTTTGTTCCACATTCATAATTCCACACCTTTTTCCCCACAGCTGTAAGGTTCCTGTAAGTTTATATGGTTTAATATATAAAGACAACATATCAAGGTGCACTTAGATTTCCTAGCTTAGGTCTGATAGCACCTAAGGCAACTGAGACTATTTCTGTATCTTTCTGTACATTTTTCTGATTGGCATCTCTTGGTGCTTGATGATCTGCTTTTCCAATAGTAGTACAGAATAGTCCACTTTATTTATTTATTTATTTATTTTTGGTTTTTATATACCGGAAGTTCCTGTATACAATACATATCACGCCGGGTCACATTTAAACATGGATAACTATCGCAGGGGAGGCGGTTTACATGGAACATATTGTGAATAATGAACGGGTACTAACATTTCAATTGGTACTAACATTTCAATTAGTAATGCCATGCTTGTATTTTAGTTCTTTTATCACTACATCTGGTTGCCTATTCTTGAGATAGTGTTTCCAAATGGTTTATTTTGCACATAGCATGACAGGAATGAACCTCAACCGTTAAGCCATGATATGTTGATTACCAGTCTCTAAAATTAAGGCTAATGCTCTTTTAAATATTGCATTGTGCCAAGAGAGTTCCCTTCTGGGGCTCACATGATGTATATATACTGACAGAAAAATCAAGGTGCACGTGGAAGTTCTTTTTAATCAGGCTAGAAGTGCCCAATACAATTGGAATTATTTCTGTAACCTTTTGCCACATTTTCTTGGTCTCTGATTGCAATTGTCAGTTCTTAATGATCTCTCTTCATAGTACAGCGTAGTCCATTGGTACTGACACTGCTGTTAATAATGTTGTTCCTCTACTTTTCTCCTTAAACAAAATGTCTGATTTTCTAGCATCAAGCTTTTTATTGGTTGGATTGGGAATGTTCCAAGTGATCACAACTTCTTCATTCTGTGCAGTTCTGTCATGGTCATGATCCCTGTGCTTTTCTGGTTCTGCTATGTTATAGTGTTTCCAGTTTTCAGTAGATGAGTCATACTACCTTACAGGCCGATGCAAAAAGATGTGTTCTGGCCAATGCATAGCTTTGCCCGCATTTGAACATTCATTGTGTGAGCGTAAACTTTACTGCTAATGCAGCAAGGGATTTTACGCTCACAAAATGGGCGTTCTAAAATGGGAGTACTACTAAGTGCCCTCACATGGAAATTCCATGCAAATGAGGGCATTAAGCATTACTCTCCAATGCAGAGACGTGTGTTATCCCAGCCAGGAGATTTTTAGTGCTGGAAACATAGCTCCAAGGTCAGAGATGCAGTTAAGTTTCCAATGCTACGGCGCTGGCACTTAAAACCATTTAAAAAAATGGAAAAAAGTCAAAAATACTTTGCGGATAAGTACTGACTTATCTGGGTAAGTGGCAATGAACCGCGCCAGGTAGAGCCACTTACCCAGACCCAATCCTCCTGTCAGGGACGCCCCCCTCCCCTTCGCAAGTGAAAATGTGCATTCGACCTGGTACCGAACACACATTATACAGGCAGCCCCACTTTTTTTTTTTTTAAACTCCCAATGTATTAACATAGTGTTAGTTGCTACACTGAGAGTTAAAAATAAATTAGCTAAGAGGTTAAAACTGTGCCGAAATCCAGTGCACAGTGTTTTACACCCAGATTGCTGAATCAGCCTGTTAGTGTCTTTCTGTATATAGGCCTTTTGACAATCAATACATTGTATCTGGCAAGTAGATGTGAAATCATTTCCAGCTCTGTGCTACAGAACCTGCATTTGTCTGTTTTTGCCTTATTTCTCAATGCTGGCTGTAAACCATTTTGTATGTAGTCCTTACTATCTTGTGTTGCCAATAATCAATCTCATCTAATAAGGTGAAGTTTAAAAGTCCTATGCACACCAAAGCTGGGATATATGCACAGAAGTCGGGCTGGGCGCACGCCACACAGATTATAAAAAGGTGTGAGTACACAGGTTATCTTCACCTACGTGCACACATTTTTTTTTCTCAAAAGGGGTGGTGGGGGATTGGTCTGAGTGGGGCATGGGCGTTCCTAGATTTGTCAACTAAATCTGCGCGTGAGTATTTATGTGGACAAGCGTGCGCCAGAGTCCCCATCCCGTAACTTTACTTCTGCTATGGATGGCCTGTAAGTCCTGAAATAAAAACTAAAGAGGTTAGCGGGGGTTTTAAGAGTTGGGGGCTAACAGGATAAAAGGCAGGCTAGTAAACTAGGGAGGTTTAGAAGTCCTAACCTTTACTTGGGTGAACTGGGAATGAACTCAAGAAACTGGTAATTGCAATCGGTGCACGTCTACTAAAAATCCCCCCTCTTGCGCGGTAGAGGTGGCATTTGTTTCACACAAGCACAGTGGCCGTAGCTAGACAATTTGGCGCCCAGGGCAAGAGACTTCTTCGGCGCCCCCTCCCTCCATCAATGATTTGCATCTTGCGTAAAAATTGAACGGTAACATTGATTCGCTCTGGTCCGCCTTCTAGTATGTGATCCTGAATTTAGGGAACCGATCCGCTCTCCTTTTTATATTCTTTGTAAAACTGGCAGACCGGAGTGCGATGGATCCCTGGTTTTGGGTCGGCTGAGGCTTAAGTAACAGAAAACCGATTTTTCTACTGACCACCCTGCAACCTGAAATAGGGTCAGGGCTGCTCCTACCCCTCGTTTTCCTAAGTTTCATGCTTGCTAAGTGGAACATGGATTGGGGCGTGGGCTAGAGCACAGGCGCCCCTAGTAATTGAATTACCATTACCAGGGACGGATTGAGGGAAAATAGTGGCCCGGGGGATTTTTCTCCATACTGGCCCATGGGTATCCAATTACATATACAATATAATTTACATATAATTTACATATATATGTACACACCCCTATATTCAGCATGGTCCTCCCGTATCAACATAGTACTATTGCCAAAACTCAAAGAATAACAACCCCACATATGAAAAAGAATACCACAATTATTACACCAGAATCTAAAATATCAATACACCTCCTATCAGGAAAACAGAACAGGCCAGCTACTACAGATCCTACAGAGAAAACCACTTGCTAAAAGAATGCTTCATCTCAGTCTTTCCATGCAGAACACAAACTCTCACCAAAAAAACGAATAAAGCCACATAAAGTCTAAATAGAAATGTGCAGACAAAACTAAAACTGTAAACATATCATGCCAGACTCTATACAGTGCAACAATGAAAAACAAAAATGTCACCATTCCTCATGAAACAATCAATAAATCAAGATATATAAATCATGAATCATAATTATAAAATCATACTAATAAAATAATTTCAAAACAGCTAATGAATAGAATATCCAATAATTAAAGACTCAAGGAAATTTTGATGAACCTTTACCAAACACCAATAAAATATTTCAAACAGCCAGACACATCACATACTACCCAATAATTAAAATGGTAATCAAGAAAAATGACTTAAAAAGGCCACCTTTACTTACCTCTCCAGCAGTTTCTCCTACTCCTTTCCCTTGCAGGCAACGCCAGAAGCAGCAGTAGCTGCTGAAGCTGTCCTCATGGTCCTCTTCCTTAGGGACCACAACCAATTCTCTCTCTCTCTCTCACACACACACCAGTCATACCCTCAAGACCAGTTTCTGTCTCTCACACACCAATCATCTCCCCAACCAGTCTCTCTCTCTCACACACACACACACACACACAACCAGTCATCTCCCTGATCAGTCTCACACATACACATGTCACCTCTCTGGCCAGTCTCTCTCAATCACACAATGTTCTCGCTCTCTCTTACTTACACAAAGGCTTTCAATCACACACATGCTCTCTCTATTTCACTTACACACAAGCTCTCAATTACACACATGTTCTATCTCACAGCCACAGGCCAGCCAAAAACATGCTCCATCTCTCTTGCACACACACACAGAAGCACCCTCCCCTGTCTCACACACATTACACTCACAGAAGCACCTTGCTTTCAGACTTGCAGCATTTTTCACTTTTACTAAAGTGAAAGTGATGATCCCCAACCATTAAATAAGAAAACCACATTCCTATCAGAAGGCGAAATGAACACCCTTCCTTCAGGTTCTGTCCTCCCACGGGACAGCCACCCACACAGTACCAAGCTTCTCTTGTTTTACGCTTCCAGGCAATAAGCAAGTGTCTTTCTTCAAACTATCAGTCATATGATTATTCATGTGGGAGATATGGAACCGAAAGACATCCTTAGTCAACTTCCCTTTTAAATGGGAAGATTCCAGTCTTAGTCATTTAAAAATATACATTTTCTAAAGGCTTAAAAAAAATAGCAAAACCATTTCAGATTGGTTGTTTAATCAAGCATTCTCCTAATCCCAATAACTATTCGGAACTTTTCAACAATCGACCTCAGGCCCGACACAGTCAATTCCGAAAATATATTCTCCTATTTTATATTGTATTTAAATTGTACTCTCCTTGCTCCGTTGAAATTATTTATTGCTTTCATTAAGTTATTTTATTTATTTCCAAGTTCAATCTTCCCTGTTCTCTGTAAGACATTATTCTATATACTGGTCAATTTTATTGTTATAATGTAAACCGAATTGATTAGTAACTTTTGTTACTAGAACTTCGGTATATAAAACTGTTTAAATAAATAATATAACTATTCTAGTCTTCATGCTTAAATTATGCTAAAAAAAAAACAAAACCTGGCATCAGTATCTTAAATTTGTGATTTTGCTGAGATGAACATTTTAAATAGTTTAATTTTTTTTGCTTTAGTATTTGTCTCTACCCACTTTGCTAAATTTTATTTTCTAGAAGAGGGATGCTTAACATCAGTAATTTAATCTTTCATCCAACTTTTCAAAAGTTTGCACTACCAGCACAAATTTTTTTTTTAAACTGGCAGATTCCTCTCTCACATACATACCATATATACACATACAGAAGCACCATTCCTTTCTCATACACACACACCGCTCCTTTCTCACATACACACAGAAGCACCCTTCCGATCCAAGGGTTGAACAGCTGGTCTCCGGCGGCGGTTAGCAGACCGGTGTTCACTTCTTCGGGCCCCCGCCGGCCTCGATTTTAATGTCATCGGCCCCCCGCCGGCCTCGATTTTAATGTCTTCGCCCTCTTGGTCTCCAGCGGGGGCCGAAGACATTAAAATCGAGGCCGGCGGGGGCCGAAGAAAAGAAGATGGGGGCCGCCCCAGTCGGCCCCCGCTTGAGGCTGGCTGGGAGGCACCCATCTTCTTTTCTTCGGCCTCCGCCACCCGCCGGCCTCGATTTTAATTTATTCGGCCCCCGCCGGCCTTTGGGGGCCGGCTGTCTCTGGCGGAGGCAGAAGAAATTAAATCAAAGCCGCGGAGGCCGAAGAAAAGAAGATGGGCGCCTCCCAGCCAGCCCCGCTTGAGGCTGGCTGGGAGGCGCCTATCTTTCTTTTCTTCGGCCGCCGCCGGCCCTCTCGATTTTAATTTCTCCAGCGGGGGCTGGCTGGGAGGTTCCCATCTTCATTTCTTCTTCATTTCTTCGGCCCGCGTGCCACTGGCTGATCTTCTTTTCTTCGGCCCCCGCCGGCCTCTATTTGTATTTCTTCGGCCCCTGCCGGCTTGGCAAAGGCGTTGAGGCTGGCTGAAGAAGAGCCTCGCGGTCGAGACCACGTGACCAGGTAGACCGGCCCACCGGGGATGCCCGATCCCCCAATAGGTCAATCCGCCCCTGACCATTACTATAAATCTCTCATAACAAAAAAAAAAAAAAAGACGCTCTGCCAGTATTCAACAACACTTACATCTGGCCTTAAAATACTAATTTCTTTTTTATTTAAATAGCTTTTTGGAGCCCCCTTAGACCCGGCGCCCGGGGCGGCCGCCCACACCCCTTGCTATGCCACTGCACAAGCATGCGTCTGTATAAAGTGTGTGCACATGTATGTGTATGCAGCCTGTTTTATACCATATATGCACTTTTGTTACAACATAGCTGCATCCATTAGCATGAGCCAGCATATGTGCATACATATGTGCCCGTGCGGCTATTTAAAGTTACCGTCATTTACTTTTAGGTAATTTCTCTCTAATCATTCCTGCAACAGGTTTGATCTACATGTGGTTGCGAAGTAAATACTTCCTTGTACATTAACACTTGATTGTCTTTGTTTGCTAATCCAACCTTTTTCATTTATTTTTATTTACATATAACCAAAAAATCATGTATATCAAGAAATATACATCAATGTAAATATACATCATGTAAATCAAGAAATATACATCAATGAAAAATTATACAAATTCACAGCTAACCAAGACCCCAAAGAGGATGGTTCAAAAGAGAGCCTAAGAGGGCAGCCATAGGTATATCAAAGAAAAAATCATGAAGAAATTTTTCATAAGAAAGTATATTACTGAGTATAATATAACAACCCATCGCCTTGCACAAGTACTTTCTAAAATTAAGCCTATTTCTTAAACCCCAAAAAAACTCCAAGCTGAGAGGTTCAAAGAAGATATATTTGATAAAAGCTAATACAACAATATATCAACAGGGAAAATCAATCAAATAAGTTCTGCCCAAAGCCAGCATTTCAGAGTGCATACCAGCAATTGTTTTCTACGACTTTGAGTTACCCCTGTCAAATCTGGAAAATCTGAATCTCAAACTTTTAAATAGTACAAGCCTATTCAAAAAATATATTCTCATAACAAAACTGTGATCTTGTGAAAAAACTAAAGTAACCAACAGAGTAACACGTTTAGGGGCAGATTTTAAAAAGGGTTACACGTGTAACTCTTTTGAAAGCCTCCTGCGTGCGCCGAGCCTATTTTGCATAGGCTCGGCGACGTGCGCAAGCCCCGGACACATGTATGTCCCAGGGCTTGAAAACGTGGGTGGGTAGGGGGCGGGGCCGGAGCCTCCAGACACAGCGGCCATTTGCTGCTGTGCCTGGGATCGCGGGCCAGCCGTCGCCAGCGCACTCAACCTACACTTGCCCAGAGGAAGGCGCAACTTAAAAATTTAAGGTAAGGGGGGGTTTAGGTAGGGCTGGGGGGCGGGTTAGGTAGGGGAAGGGAGGGGAAGGTGGGGGGAGCGGAAGGAAAGTTCCCTCCAAGGCCGCTCCAATTTCGGAGGAAGGCTGCGTGGCTCGGCACGCGCAAGGTGCACAATTTATTTATTTATTTAACACTTTTCTATACCGACCTTCATAGATAAAAACCATATCGGATCGGTTTACATTGAACAGGGTAAAAGAACTGTAGTGACAACTAACGTAAATCAACAAAAGGTGTGGAAGAGGCAAAGTTACAATCAACAGGGAGTAAGAACTTGGGGGCTTAATCAGCTGGAAAGATAGGATAGAGCAGGCAGCAATTATAAATATAAACCATTGATAAGATAGATCAGGCATAATGTGCTTAGGAGAGGTCAGGGTCTATCGTACAGGCAGAAATAAGGCCATCATTCAGGCATAGAGTAAGGGCAAACTAGTGAATGTCAGGGGGTTCGGAGAAGGCTTGACTGAAGAGCCATGTCTTGAGTTTTTTTCTAAATGTTAAGAGGCAGGGATCCAATCTGAGGTCTGCAGGGATGTTATTCCAGATATCTGGGCCTGCTATCAAGAAGGCTCGATCTTTAGTCGAGGTGAGGCGTGTGGCTTTAGTTGGGGGAAATTGCAGGGTTCCTTTGTGAATTTCTCTTGTTGGTCTATTGGAGGAATGTAGTTTGAAGGGGATTTCGAGATCGAGTTGAAGTTGGTGGTGGATGGATTTGTGTATTAACGTGATTGATTTGTGCAGGATTCTGAAATTCACTGGTAACCAGTGTAGGTTTCTGAGGATGGGTGAGATGTGGTCTCCACGATTGGTGTTGGTCAGTAATCTCGCTGCGGCGTTCTGTATCATCTGTAGTGGCTTGGTGGTAGATTTAGGGAGGCCTAGGAGGAGGGCGCTGCAGTAATCAATTTTGGCAAACAACAAAGGACTGGAGAACCGTCCTGAAGTCCTGGAAAAATAGGAGAGGTTTTGATTCGTTTTAGAACCTGGAGTCTGTAGAAGCAGTCTTTGGTTGTGGTATTGACCATTTTCTTCAGGTTTAGGCGATTGTCAAGAATTACCCCAAGGTCTCTTACATGTTGATGGGTGAAGTGTGTATTGTGGGTGACGGTGGGAGTATGTTATCTTGGTTTGAGGAGATGAGGAGGAGCTCTGTCTTCGAGGCATTGAGGACCAGGTTTAAGCTGTTGAGAAGGTTGGTAATGGATAGAAGGCAGTTGTTCCAGTGAGTGATAGCTTTTGAGATGGAATCTGTTATAGGGATCAGAATCTGCACGTCGTCTGCATAGAGGTAATGGATTAGATTGAGATCGGTTAGCAGTTGGCAGAGGGGGAGGAGGTAGATGTTGAACAGCGTAGGAGATAAGGAAGATCCTTGAGGTACACCAAGTGGGGATTTTGTCAGGGGTGATTCTTTATTATTGATTTTGACTTTGAAGGTTCTATTGCAGAGGAAGGACTTGAACCAATTGTGGGCTGAACCGGAGATACCAATGTCTGTTAGACGCTCCAGGAGGATGGAATGGTTGACGGTGTCAAATGCCGCCGAGATGTCAAGCAGGGCTAGTAAAAAGGAGTGGCCCTTGTCTAGTCCCATAATAATATGGTCTGTAAGTGATATGAGGAGAGTTTCCGTGTTGCGTGATTTTCGGAAGCCGTATTGCGATGGGTAAAGGATATTGTGGTCTTCTAGATATTCTGAAAGCTGGGTGTTTACCAATTTCTTCGTTAGTTTGGCTAAGAAGGGGAGATTGGAGATGGGTCGGAAATTGGATAATTTGTTGGGGTCTAGGTTGTGTTTCTTAAGGAGGGGTTTGAGGGAAGCGGTTTTAGTCTGTCTGGGTAAGTCCCTTGAGTTAGGAGGCAGTTTATGATACTTGTCAACGGCCCAGAAATCGTGTTTGGGATAAGTAGCAGGAGTTTTGAAGGAATATTGTCTGCTGGGTGGCTGGTTGGTTTCTGTCTTTTTAGAAGAGAGTCAATCTCCTTGGAGGAGATTGGTTCGAAAGTAGTCGAGCTTGGCTCTTGTGAGGGAGTGAGGATTCTTGCCTGACGTGAGAGGTGTAGTTGTAGAAGGGAGGAGGGCGAGCGTATTCGAGATCTTCTGTTGAAAGAATGATGCGAGCTCATTAGCCTTGGAAAGTGCTTGTTCATCTGGTATTGAAGGGGGGGCTGATTTAGTGATTTGTACTACATTTGAGAAAAGGGCCTGGGCATCATACTGAAGATGGTGGATTTTATTGGCGTAGTATTCCCTTTTTTTTTTCTTAGAATAGATGATCTGTAATGATGTAAAGTTCCTTTATATGCTAAGATGGTGGATGAATTAGGAGTTTTGCGCCATCTATTTTCCTTGTGCCTTAGGTCTTGTTTCATCTGTTTAAGTTCAGAGGTGAACCAGGGTTGATTTCTTTTTTTGTTGGATTAATTGTTTTGGAGACTACTGGGCACAGATTGTGCACGCCGACCCTAGATTTTATAACAAATCGCGCATAGTTTTTTAAAAATCTGGCCCTTAACTTTCTCTTGGGGGGGTGATCCTATTGCCTTCTTTTCAAGTAGGGAGATAAAAGCCTTACTGATAGATGGCAAACTTCCCCTAGGCACCTGCAAAGTCTCTTTAAGGTAAGTCTTAAAACGTTCCACAGGAGAGATAAATGGAATTATAGGAAAATTCAAAACATACAAATTTAAGCTCCTGGTCAACTTTTCCAAGTTCTCCAGTCTTCTGTGAACTACACTCTGATCTTGTACCAGGTGATATTATACAGATTTAACTTGCTCAAAGGAAGCCTCCATCTCCCAGTCTCTTTTCCAAAGAAACAATTTTAGATTACTGAGACTGTACAAGAATGAATGTCAAGGCAAATACAACAAAAGGACGAACGTATGCCGTGGAAAAATTTTTTTATTAATATAATTTGTTAAAACGACCGACTCTGACATATACGAATTCTGAGTGGCAAGTTGTTTCTTTTGAGAACTCCTATGCACCAAGGGACTTGAAAAAATTTAGAACTGAGATGGTACGGCTCCAGTCTTTTGTCTGAGAGCGACTGGCACAATAAGTCTGTGCAGCGGCAAAATTTACTCATTACACAGATTAAGGTCTCTCTGCGTTTATTGCTACATATAAGAACATTTATGTAGTTCTATATACAAAACAAAGAAAAACTGAGCCTCTGATGCAGCCAATTTGGCGAAACTCGGCCGGAGTCGGGCGTTTTAACAAATTATATTAATAAAAAAATGTTTCCACAACATAGTCATCCTTTTATTGTATTGCCTTGGCTACGTTGGACCGCCTTCCAGTTTGTTTTATTGGACCAAGAATAAATGTCTACAGTTAATAATGTCAGTGAAGAAATCACTTGTTCAAGAAAGACTAGTACATTCCAAATACCACGATCTTTGGGATTGAGAGATACCTCAGTGTCCTGCAGGTCAGATACTACTGCCCCCACAATGCAGGTATCCATCAACCTTTCACTCAGTAAAGCAAGAATGTGTTCTGCAATGGTAGTCTTGACACAACAGTGTTTTAGGGGGCTCCGAAGGCTTCCCCCTAACAAATCCTTTGCATTTGCCCATAACTTCTAGGCAAAATAAATAGAGCTAACCATTTGTGCATCTATTCAAGCCACCATCTTAAACCAAAACCGCTGTTCTGCTTCAATTCTTTCAAGTGCTTTTTCTCTTGTTTTTAAAATTTCATCACCTCTTTCCCCATGTGTTCTACTGGATTCTCCTTCCTTCTGTTCTTCAGTGTGCTTGTCCAAGTTAGAAAGATGGAGATTGTGGTCAGTCATATATTTTCACACTTCAGCACTTTTAGAGTATTTGGGTTTGTTGATGTTGTTAAGTAAGCTTGGAGGCCTATGATAGTAGCTCTTTATGTGTAATCTATTTGTATAAGAGCGATACTTCCTTCAACTTTGGAAATGTACAGTCTTGGCATGCACTGGTTCTTATAGATTAGCTGGTGGGAATGGAAGAGTTTTTTTGTTCTTACATCCAACTGGTTGAGGTACTTCTGAGGCCACTCTACGATTCCAACACTGTATGAGAGTGCAAATTGAATGTTGACTTGTATATTATTTCTTGCAGTTAAAGCACTTTTAAGTGTTAGATTGTTTCCTGTAGCACTCTTTTCTGATCTCATCTCTGTGTTTTATGCTGTTTTGTTGCATCATCATATACTCTTAAATTTTATATACATTCTCTGCTCAAATTCCTTTATATTATCTTAAAATCAGAAATATGCTTTCAGCATTTCTCTAATGAAAACCATATTAGCACATTTGTCCAAGTCAAATGCCATTCTTTTGTCATCTGAGAAGATTTTCATTACTCCAAGTTGTTGTGCTAAATGATAATCACAGGGGCTGTAAAACTTCAAATAATCTACAAACAGTAGATGCAATGTTATCTGTGGATTTTCTTAGCATTTAGTCAGATGAACCCAGAAGAAGTGGGTTTATGCTCCCCTACCAGCAGATGGAGACAGACCCAAACTGACATCACATTACATACACCTCTCTAGTGACACCAGCTTGCCAGTATTCTCTTCAAAAGCAATTGTGGACAGACTAGCAAAAAACTTGATTAAATACAGATAAGCATTTCAGTACTCAGCCAACAGACAACAAACACTGAGCTCAGACAAGAATGTACTAACACTGGTCTAGGGACTGGACTAACACCAGTAACCCTGTAACCACACAGAAGGACTATAATACAATCATTTGGCAGCCAAGGGAGGGAAGCTGGATTCATCTGACTGTGCTAAAGAAAAAGAAATTATCAGGTAAGTAGTAATTGGAATATCGCCCCGTATTTTCCTGAGACGTGGGAACTGGGACCACAGCCCTCAGACTGAGGAGCCTTGTAAACGTCTTTCCACTGCATGCTTCTTCTGCAGGGAATGGCAGGGAGACTCCATGAACACTGCAGAACTCCATCGCATATCCTTCTTGTATCGCTTCCAGGACCCACTGATCCAATATATCCTCCTATCCAGAGATGGGTTGGCAAACCTTCACTGCGAGGCTCGGGAGTTTCCACTATGCGAGCCTCGCAGTGAAGGACTTTCGGTAGGTCTCAGTCAAAAGACTGAGACCTACCGAAAGTCCAAGTCCTCTCAAAGATGGCTCCTCTATAGGGTCTAAAACACCTGGACACTCTAGCACGACCCCCTCATGGTAAAGGAGTGCTGCATCTGCTTTTTTTTTTTTATCAGTTTTTCAAATTACATAAATCAAGAACTTCTTGACATATTTCACATCATATGTTTGAACTGAAAACAATTGTTTAAATTAGACACATTTTTATAAAGAAAATAACTCCAAACCATAATTTCCAAAGTCCTCAATAAAGAAGGGGTATTACCATAAACATTTGAAGGTATTTAACTTCAACACTGTATTTTAAGAAATACTATACAAACCTAACCGAGGAGTTTCCTTTATACGTAGAGAACATATCCGTAGTACTCTAGGAGACTGTTATAACCAAACTTTCATCTTTAGTTCTGTCTGTAATAAATTTAGTCAATTGTGAAGGTTGATAGAAGCAGTACCTAACATTTTGAGCAAGAGGATACTACCCCGAGGAGCGGGGGAGTGCGGTACAGTCTCAGAGATAGGCAGGACGCTACCCCAAGGAGCGGGGAGCAGAACGTAGTAACAGTAGTATACAAGGCGCTGCCCCAAGGAGAGGGGGAGCGCGGCACAGTCCCAAGTTCACAACGCGCTACCCCGAGGAGCGGGGGGTGTGGCTTAGTTACAAGCGATGGCAAAGGCCCGTACAGCGGGGTACACCAGCACTAGGTCCCCACGAAGCAGAGTAGTGAGGCAGTGGCCCGCAAGGCGGGGTACACCTATGTTGGTGTCCACGAAGTAAAGTTGTATGGCAATGGTCCACAGACCGGGGTGCACCAAAGTAGAGTCTAACGGGAAGAGTAGTCCTGGAGGCAACCCCGAGGAGCGGGGAGATGGCAGACAGCGTGCGAGGCGCAGGGCCCTCTGAGGAACGGATAGTCAGAGACAGGAGTAGGGCCCTCAAGTAGCGGGTACCCAAGAGTGTCTCACGCCAAGAGGAGCAGGAACCAGCATCTGTAACGAGAACAGCAGGATTCAGCAAGGAGGAGACTTGTTGCCAAGTCGATTAGAGCCTGGCCCCAATGGTGCTTAAGAGTCCAAGGCTAGTGATGTCATCAAGGGAAGAAGCCCCTGAGGTTCCTGCTCTGGTGTCCTTAAGGAGAGCCATGGAGTGCACACGCCTAGGAAGGCTCGGGAGAGACATGGCGGTCGGCAGCGTCCTCGCCGCCCTGGGGAGTCCTGGAACGAAGCCATGAGTGTCTGAAGCGGCTAGCCACAGCCGCGAGTCTTCCCAAAGGAGAGAGGGCAGCCACACATGAAGTAAGTAATAGCAGTCGAAGCCGTCTGCGACTGACGGTCATAACAGTACCCTCTCTCTTAAGGCCCCCCCCCCCCCCAGGGGTTTGGGTTTTCTAGGATGTGTGGCATGAAACTGCCTGATTAGATCCTTGTCAAGGATGTTGGCCGCAGGCTCCCAGCTGTTTTCTTCAGGCCCAAAGCCCTCCCACGAGAGGAGATATTCCCACCTCTTTCCACGCTTTCTGACGTCCAAGACATCTTGCACCTGATAGGTAACGTCCGCCTCCGAAAACAGAGTTTGGGGCTCAGGTGGGTTTTTTGAAAAATCGGACAGTACCAGAGGTTTAAGAGGCGAGATATGGAAAGCATTATGGATTTTAAAAAATTCAGGCAGTCAAAAAATGTAGGTAACTGGGC
Organism: Rhinatrema bivittatum; assembly: GCF_901001135.1. Lineage (NCBI taxonomy): Eukaryota > Metazoa > Chordata > Amphibia > Gymnophiona > Rhinatrematidae > Rhinatrema > Rhinatrema bivittatum. The sequence continues at coordinate 220,323,202 of NC_042620.1, forward strand.
CCAGCTGGCGAAGCATGGGAAAAGACCCAATGTATCTGGGGGCGAAGCAGGCCGATGGAAGTTTAAAATGAATAAAACGAGTGCTGAGCCACACTTTGTCTCCTGGGTTAAATTACGGAGCTTCTCGATGATGGGCATCGTAGAACCTTTCAGACCTTTGAGTGGCTTGCTGAAGGAGTTGTTTGGTGTGGTCCCAGAGTCGATGCAACTCCTGCGCGGTAGCCTGAGCCGCTGGGATGGCACTGACAGCATGAGTGGAAGAGGAGGCAGCAGCTGGCGTCTGTAGACCATCTGAAAGGGGTGATGACCCAGTGGATGTGGACTGGTGGGAATTTAGAGCAAACAGCCCACGGCCGAAGGTCGGACCAATCATTCTGCCAGGAATTTACATAGGCTCGAACGAACTGTTTCAAGGTCCTGTTGTTCTTTCAGTCTGACCATTGGCTTGGGGATGGTAAGCCGATGTGAGGTCCAATGCGATGTCAAACTTTTTTGCAGAGGGATTTCAAAAACCGGGCGGTGAATTGTTCTCCCCCGATCAGAGAGAATGTGTCTTGGGAGACCGTAGAGGCGGAATATGTGTCGGATGAACAGATTTGCTAGTTCCGAAGCCAAGGGAAGGCCAGGTAACGCCACAAATCGGTCCACGGTGACCCAAATTGTATTATTGCCACTTGAAGGAGGAAGGTTCACAATGAAATCTGTGGCTATGTGCGTCCACGGCTCACTGGACATGGGAAGAGGTTGCATGAGACCCCAAGGACGACCAGCCGGAGGCTTATGACGCGCGCATGTGGGGCAAGACTCAACATAAGCTTGTGTGTCCTTCTTCATGGTGGGCCACCAATAGAATTGTTGGAGAGTGGAAAGGGTTCTAAGACTGTCCCAGGTGTCCTGCTGTTAGGGAGTCGTGAGCCCAGCGGAGTATCTTCCATCAGAATTGTCGGGGAACTACCGTTTTCCCAGGCAACTCAGTGAACGTGGCAGAAAGGAGGACTTTAGAGGGATCAATGATGTGCCATGGAACGTCGGGTACATCTTCAGTGACAAAAGAGTGGGAGAGGGCATCGGCATGGCAGTTTTTATTGGCTGGACGGTATCATAACAGGTGTTGCGCACAGTGCAAATACTTGAGGTTCTTGTGGTCGGTATATACTGTAATCTGATGCTGTGCCCCCTCGAGCAGGATGCCACTCCTCAAAAGCCAGTTTAAATGCCAACAACTCCTTATCCCCGATTGCATAATTACGTTCACTGGAGAAAAGCGTTTTGAAAAAATGAGCAAGGGTGTAAGGTATGGGTGGCCGAATACTGGCTGAGTACTGCTCCTACGCCGACATCAGAGGCGTTGACCTCGACGATGAAGGATCGTCAGGGGTCTGGATGGCGTAGGCATGGCTCCTGAAGGAAGGTGGCCTTGAGGTCCTGGAAGGCGGTCATGGCCTCGGGCGACTACTGAGATGGATTGGAACCCTTGCGCGTCATGGCCGTGAGCGGGCATCCGCTTAGAATAGTGATGAATAAACGATCTGTAGTAAGTGGTGAAACCTCCACAAGGCCTTGAGGTCTGTAGGTTGAGGCCAATCGTGGATACTTTTGGATTTTTGATGATCCATTTGAAAGCCTTGGCTAGAGACCACATAGCCCAGGAAGGGAACAGACTCTTGTTCAAAAGAGCATGTCTCCAGCTTGGCATACAACTGGTTGTCTCACAAACGCTGAAGAACACTGCAGACGTCCTGGTGATGGCTCTGAAGATCTTAAGAAAAAACTGAGATGTCATCCAGGTAGACTGCAACACATTGGTAAAGCATGTCTCTGAAGACCTCATTCATCATATTCTGAAAAACTGCTGGAGAGTTACAGAGGCCAAACAGGTATTCAAAGTGACCATCACACGTGTTAAACGCGGGTTTCCATTCATCGCCCTGGCGGATTAGGACCAAGTTGTAGGCTCCTCTAAGATCTAATCTGGTGAAGATCTTAGCACCTTGAAGTCTGCCAAAGAGTTCTAAAATTAACGGTAGAGGGTAGCAATCTTTCAGAGTGATCTCGTTTAAGCCATGGCCGTCGATGCACGGCCGGAGAGAGCTGTCTTTCTTCCCCATGAAGAAAAAGCCCACTCCACGGGAGACTTGGAGGGCCGGATGAAACCCTTGGCTAGATTTCACGTATATATTCCAACATGGATTGCATTTCAATCAAGGGACAATGGGTAAATCCAACCCCGAGGAGGTTCTGTGTTTGGCAGCAAATTTATTGCACAGTCAAAAGAACAATGTGGGGGTAGGGTGTCCACAGCCTTTTTGGAGACGACATCCGCATATGAGGAATACTGTGACGGAAGGCCTGGAAGAGAAGCACAGGTGATACGACCTCCAAGCATTTGTCGTGGCAGGAGCTACCCCATTGAGATAATTGTAATGTGACCCAATCAAACTGCGGGGTATGCAGCTTTAACCACAGCAGTCCCAGGACCATGGGGTGTATAGCTTTTTTTTTTTAATTTTATTTTTTAATCATTTTAAACTTTACAGCAAGTCAACAAACTTACTTACAGAAAATGGAAATGCAATTATACATACATTAAACAAGGTAATTTCCAAATATTCATCCAAGAAATGAACACAAGTATAATTCAATTCCTCTTAAAGAAACTTGTGGAACAGGAGGCAGTAAATAGGAAGAACATAACACGAAACATTAATGCTAAATTGGCAATAACGTAGATTAAGACCTCTAATTTATTTGGATCCTTCTTTTGGCTTTACTCCGGGGGTAACAATTACCCTCCTAGCATTTAGGAAAGATTTTAATTGCTCAGGGTAGAAAAAAATATAACATTCTTTTAGAGCTTTTACGACACATTTGCACGGATACTTTAACACATAGGAAAAACCTAATGCAAGCACTTGTGGTCTCATTGCAATAAATTCATGTCTTCTTTCCTGAGTAACAGGAGCAAAATCTGGAAATGCACGTATCAGAGAACCTCTGAAGTGCATATCTACATTTCTAAAATATCTTTTCATAATCTCCGTTATATCTTTCTCAATTATGAAAGATACCATAGAGTGGCACATTCATAATATTCACTAGCAGAGTCCTCTAGAAACTGTGTCAAGTTCCCTTTGTTCGTATCCAGTTGTTGCAGTTCTCTATTCCTTGCGGTCACTGGCATATAGTATAATTTATTTACAGAGGGTAATTTTTCCTCCTGGAATTTCAAGACTTCTTTGAAATCTTCTTGAGGGTATGTAAGGGAGCTCTCCTACAATTTTTGGAAAGTTCAAAAATCTCAGGTTTAGATGACGAGAATAATTTTCTAAATGTTCCAGTCTTCTAGATACCATATTTAAATCCTTTATAATTTTAACATTACATTCTCTAGATTTTCCTATTTCAGCTCTACTGTTTCCAGTCTTGGCTTCAATTCCTGAATCTGAGTGTCTAAAACCTCCACCTTATGCTCAACACTTTCCAAATTATCTTGAAACTGCCCTATCGATTCCACCAATGCAGCCATAATGTCCCAAATCGCTTCCAAAGTTATTTTCTCTGGCCTGCCAGGCATCCAAAAACAGGGTTTATGAGTTGACTCGCCCGCCTTCGTTACTGGAGAAAATCCCGCCAGCGTACCTTCCTGTCCAGGGGCACCCATTGCTCCGTCGTTCCCTTCTGTTACTCTCTCCAGAGTCGGAGCAGTCGCCGGAGGTAGCAGATTCAGATGGTCAACACCTGAAAAATCCAGGCGTTCTGTGGATCGCAACGGAGATTCAGCGTCCTCCGCCCTCTGGTCTCCTCCTGCAGAAGTCGCACCAACCGCATCACGAATGTGCGACTCTGCGACCTGAGGGCTCGCGGGAAGTGGAGTCATTTCGGGTCTACACGGATCCGGGGGAGTAAGAGTGATTTCTCCAGGTGGAGCCGCCGCTTCCTCGGTGGACCCCGCAGCAGAGTTTTCTCCTCCCAATTCTCCAGTCTTACCGGGTACGTACGAGGTTATCAAACGCTGAGTGGCCATAACTTCCGAATCCGAGGGAAAGATTTGGAGTTTTCCCTTCCTTTTTGCGGGCATTGTAAGAAATTTTTGCAGAAATCAGGAGCTCAGCGCGTCCGTGCCTGGCTACGCCGCCATCTTGCCTCCCTTCCTCCAAAGTGTCGGGGTGTATAGCTTTATCCAGCACGAGAATTATATGGTCTCTACATACAGAGAGCCAGTACAGAGCTAGATACGGACCGTGGAGTGAGTAACCTCACCTGCTAGAGGTTCGCCATGAATAGAGGAGAGTAGTAAGGGCCCTGGGGAGCGGATGGTGGGGATTCAGAGATGTTCCACAAGTTGCCGCAGAATAAAATTCCCACCGGCCCCAGAGTCCACCAAAGCCAGTGTATGAAACTCTTGAGCGTCAAGTTTGATGGAAACTGGCAAGGTTAATGGAGGAAAGGGCGAAGTCAGGACTAGGAGCAGTCCTCCGGCAGAACCTAGGCCTGGGAGTTTCCCGGATAGACGGGGAATGAGGCTATGGCATGTCCGAGTTGGCCACAATACAAGCAGAGACATGATTGTTGGCGATGGCGTTTCTCTTTCGGAAAAAGCCTACTTGACCCATCTGCATAGGTTCTTCCACTTCTTTATTCTGAGCGATGTTGGGCTTAGGAGAGGGCATATGTCAAATTCATGGTGTGCTTGGAGCCATCCTTCTGGACACTGTAGCCTCTTGAGAATGTTCTCGAAGGCAGCAATCGATGCGACCGGCAAGGTCTATCAAGGAATCCAGGGATTCAGGAAGTTCCCAGGCCGCTAGTTTGTCCTTGATCCGCGGACTTAGGCCTTCGAGGAAGACAGCACGTAGGCAGTCCGAATTCCAGTGCAGTTCAGCGGGTCCTGAACTCAATGACGTATTCGGTCAAAGACCTGGAGCCTTGTTGGAGATATAGAAGGGAAGACCTGGATATGGTTTTCCGACCTGGATCATCAAAGACAGAGCGAATTAAGGTGATAAAGCCAGGCAGATCTCGAAGAACCAGGTCAGCTCGCCAAGGCCTTACCGTCCAGAGTGTGATGTAACTCGTCTTGGTGATCACATCTGGGAAATATGCTGGTTGTAGGCAAAAGTGCATATTACATTGATTCAGGAAACCCCTGCACATAAGAGGGTCTCCTGAAAAATGTGGGGGTACTGGCAAGGGTACAGTAGACCGGAGGATCAGTGTGTGTGTAGCAGGATTAGATTTGGCAGACGTCGAGGCGGAGTCCAACCGGGTACTCAGGTTATCTATGGCTGCTGACAGAGTTTGCAAGAATTTTTGTTGTTCAGAAATTCATTGCGCCAAGCCACGAATGGCCTGGAGAGCCGAGACCTCTGCCAGGTCCATGGATTTGGCAATCTGTTAGAATTCGTAGGTTATTGGGCCCTTGGCCTGAGGTGAGAGATGGTACCGCCCACGGGAAGAAGCCCCACTGAGCCTCACCGTTGGGAGACGAGGTCTGAGCAATAGGTGACACGCCCAGCGAGTACAGGAAGAACAGGAGGCTGGGGTGTGGATGGTTGCCAGAATAGGTCCCCTTAGTAGTGAAGTGCTGAACAGGCCCCGGGAAGCGGGGAATGCAGGCAGGGTATGGAAGAGTGCTTGCGAGGGCGACCCAAGTGGTTGAAGCCACAGAGAAAGTCAGCACAGGAGGTATGACATAGGCTTACCCAAGACATGGGAAGCCCAAGGGTTTCCTGGCAGTACAAGCGGACACTACCCCGAGGAGCAGGGGAGTGCGGTACAGTCTCAGAGATAGGCAGGATGCTACCCAGAGGAGTGGTGTACCCCGCGGAGCAGGGTACACCAGCGCTAGGTCTCCATGAAGCAGAGTAGTGAGGCAGTAGCCCGCAGGGCAGAGTACAACTACGTTGGTCTCCACAAAGTAGCGTCATATGCAGTGGTCCACAGAGCGGGGCACACCATGCTGAGTCTCCACGAAGCAGAGTAGAACGGCAATGGTCCGCAGAGCGAGGTACACCGAAGAGAGGGGGCAGGAACACGAAGTTAGAAATAGTGGTCGCAGCCATCTCACGGGTAGAGTAATTCCTGGAGCAATCCTGAGGAGCGAGGGAGATGGCAGACAGCGTCCGAGGCGCAGGGCCCTCCGAGGAGCGGATAGCCAGAGACAGGAGCAGGGCCCTCAAGGAGCGGGTACCCAAGAGTGTCTCACTCCCCAAGAGGAGCAGGAACCAGGAACCAGTGTCCGTAGTGAGAACAGCAGGATTCAGCAAGGAGGGGACTCGTTGCCAAGTCTATTAGAGCCAGGCCCTGATGGTGCTTAAGCCCAGGGCTAGTGATGTCATCAAGGGGAGACGCCCCTGAGGTTCCCGCCCTGGCATCCTTAAGGAGGCCATGGAGCATGCCCGTGCGCCTAGGAAGGATTAGATGATCAAGGAGTAAAAGGAGCACTTAGGCATGACAAAGCCATAGTAGAGAGACTAAATGAATTATTTGCTTCAGTATTCATGAGGAAAATGTAAGAGATATACCCATGCTAGAAACGATATTCAAAGGTAATGATTCAGAGGAACTGAAACAAATCTCAGTGAACCTGGAAGATGTACTAGGCAAATTGACAAATTAAAGAGTAGCAAATCACCTGGACCAGATAGTATACATCCCAGAGTGCTGAAAGAACTGAGAAATGAAAATGCAGACCTGCTATTGGAAAGTGTGAATAGAATCATCTATGGTACCTGAAGACTGTAGGGTTGCCAATGTAATGCCAATGATTAAAAAGGGATCAAGGAATTTATAGACCAATGAATCTGACGTCTAGAATGGTAGAAACAATCATAAAGAATAAAATTGCTGAACATATAAGCACAGTTTAATAGGACAAAGCCAACATGGATTTAGCCAAGGGAAGTTTTGCCTCACAAATTTGCTACATTTTTTTGACTGTGTAAATAAACATATGGCTAAAGGTGAGCCAGTTGATATATTGTATCTGGATTCCAGAAAGCATTTGACAAAGTCCTTCATGAAAGACTTCTTAGGAAATTAAATAGTCATGGGATAGGTGGCAGTGTCCTATTGTCGAATGCCAACTGGTTAAGAGAGTACAGCTAAATGGTAAATTTTCCCAATGGAAAAAGGTGAATAGTAGACTGCCCCAGGGATCTATTCTGGGACCAATGGTTTTTAATATATTTATAAATGACCTGGAAATGGGAACAACAAATGAGATGATCAAATTTACAGATGACACAAAATTGTTCAAAGTTCTTAAATCACAAGAGGACTGTGAGAAATTGCAAGAGTACACTGCAAAACTGGAGATTGGACATGCAAATGGAAATGAAATTTAATGTGGACAATGCAAACTGATGCACTTAGGGAAGAGTAACCTAAATTATACACACAATGCAAGGTTCCACAGTAGGATTCATCATTCAGGAAAAGCATCTAGGCATCATTGTTGATAATACGTTGAAATCTGCTCAGTGTGCAGAAGCAGCCAAGAAAGCAAATAGAATGCTAGGGATTATTAAAGGAAAGGAGAATAAAATGAAGAATATCATACTGTTAGGAACCCCAGCCACACTGGCCTGTGACCGGGTCCCCTCGCCTGCACCAGCGGACTCCTGGCTTAGCCGCTGCTGCTCCTGGCTGCCGACTCTGCTCGCGGCCTCCCGAACACCACTGACACCAGCTCCTCGTGGTCTCTTCTCTAGGCGCGCGCCGAGTCATGGGATTTAAAGGGCCAGCAGCAGGAAAGTTCCCTGCAGCCCGGCTGATAATGTCAGGCTAGGCGGGTATTTAAACCCAGCCTCTCTGCTCCCAATTCGCCTCAGCAACAGGTCCTGCTCTCCTGAGAGTGTGACTTGTCTGCGATCCTGATCCCTGCGTTCCTGACTCTGGCTTGCTTTGTTCCTGATCCCTGATTCTAGTGTTCCTGTTCCCTGCCTCCGGTTCCTGCCTTGCTCCTCATCCCTTGGATTGCTTTCTCGGTTCTGACTCCTTGCCTGGTACTTGATTCTGCTTGATCTCTGCCTGCCCTGACTCCGCTTGATCTCCACCTGCCCTGACTCCCTGCCTGGTACTTGACTCTGCTTGATCTCTGCCTGCCCTGACTCCTTGCCTGGTACTCGATTCTGCTTGATCACCGCCGGCCTCTACACCTGGACTCCTCCGACGCTGTCTCTATCCTCGCCTACTGATTCCATTCCTGGGAAGACCCGCACCTATGTCCTGCTGGCCCTGGTAACCAAGGGCTCAACCTGTGGGGAACGAGGGCTGGTATAGGTGGTCTTGTTGGGTCTTCGCTCCCAGAACTGCCGCCTGACGACGAGGATCTCCACAGGCCACCCCCTGGGGGTAGCAACAACCTCGTCTCGGCTCAAAGTTCCATTTTCCCAACATATAATGCCTCTGTATCACTCTATGGTGCAATCTTAGCTTGAGTATTATGTCACCACCTCTTAAAAAAGATAAAGCAGAATTAGAAAAGGTATAGAGAAGGATGAACAAAATTATAAAGGGGATGGAATGCTTCCCCTTGAGAAAGTCTAAGAGGTTAGGACCATTCAGCTTGGAGAAGAGACAGCTGAGAGGATATAATAGAGGTTTATAAAATAATGAGTGGAATGAATAAACATTAATCAGCTGTTTACTCTTTCAAAAAATACAACAACTAGGGGACACACAATGAAGTTACTAGTAATACATTTACAACTAATATGAGAAAATATTTTTTACTCAGCTCATAATGAAGCTCGAATTCCTTGCCAGAGAATATGCTGAAAGCTCCATATCCATTAAGGTGGAGTTGCAGATATCCACTGCCTTTTCTTGGGATAAGCAGCTTGGAATCTATCTACCCCTTGGGATCCTGCCAAGTGCTTGTGACCTGGATTGCTCTTTGTTGGAAACAGGATACTGGGCTTGATGGACCCTTGGTCTGACTCAGTATGGCAAGTCTTATGTTCTTATGTTTGAGTCAAAAACTGGATACTTCTAATTTGTGGCTGTTCTTATTCTGGTTTTCAGCTTTTTCTGTTACATCCAGCCTCTCCATAATTTTGATATTTGTCTTATTACATATTCTTCTGTATGCTGGGTAGCCATTCTGTTTCTCTACTGTGCTCTACAGGATCGTCATATAAATGTCTCCAGAAATTTTCTGTTTCAGATTTCTTTGGTCATTTTTTAACTGCACTTATGCTCTTCCCCAATGCCCTGTATAATTGCTTTGGGTTCAATCTAAACATTTATTTCATCTCTGTTTCTTTGTATCACCACAGGTTTTTGAATTTTAATGTTTTAATTTATTTGAGCACATGAACTGAAGATCTTCCTATTTTAGAGCATCATCCTTCATCTTGACGTTCTAGATCTTTCTTAGAATTTTTGATGTCATGGATCTTCTAAGATATTCGTCTACCATAACAATTCTGCATACAGTGATTTAATTTTTCCTCTGTATGTTGTTTCCAGGAAGGAGGCGGTTTTTTTTTCTTCTAGTCTTTGTTGTTAACATTTTCTAGATAATTTTTGCTGTTCAATATTGAATAGTTTTTAATTCTGTAATATCATTGATGGATTTTATTAATGCAGGTTATGGCCTTGTTACTGATCATACATTTATACCTATTCATCTTCATACAACCCAAAAGCTCAGCTACAAGTTCTTCCATCTCCTAGTCTTTTATTTGCCTTCCTGCTTGACACCTTTTCCTGACAACAAAACACTTCCAATCCACAAAAAGTGGGGGTAATTACAATAAACTCACTTCAACAGAACCCACACTGCAAACAAATTGATTACTTAACACTTAACCAATTTTTATCACTTTTTTGTATATTTTTAAGAATTTTTGGAACACTCAATAATTAATTTTCAAAAAAAAAAATTTCTTTAATCGCATTCATCACATTCATTTATTAATCTCCCTCAAACTTGAAAAATGTTTATATATAAAAATGTTTGTTTTAAGGAAAAAATGATGCTTCATAAATTTTCAGGGCACCATCCTGGTGTACCATGCTTGTTCTCTGTTTAATCATAAGCACCAAACTCTACCCTTTCACACACTGTAATCCAGCGTAATTTATATGTGAACCCACAGAACCAAAAACAACTGTTACACTGGTAGTCAATTCATATATATTAATTTCGCCAAATATATGTAGGCCCCTCACTCAAAGGGTCTGTCAAAATCATACAGACTCCTAATTAGGTATAGGGCCACCTTATATATAGGTGGCCCTATACCTAATTAGGAGTCTGTATGATTTTGACAGACCCTTTGAGTGAGGGGCCTACATATATTTGGCGAAATTAATATATATGAATTGACTACCAGTGTAACAGTTGTTTTTGGTTCTGTGGGTAATCATAAGCACCACCATCCACCCAATAGTCCTTTTATTATTAATTTAAAAAAAACATTTTTTAATGTCATTTAGCTTGAAATCCAAATCCTGAAGATGCCTGATGAAGATGAACTTCGAAACTGGGCCTTGTCGGGGATAGTTTTGCCAATGGGTACACTGGATCTTCAGGATTTGGATTTCAAGCTAAGTGACATTTTCTAACTATGCTCCATGTTTGATGTGGGCTTGGTGAACCGCATTTCTTTGTCATAGCGCTTTTCACACTTGCATGTGAGGATCATTCGTTTAACAAGCGCAAAAAGTATATATAAATTAAAACATTTTTTTTGAAAATTAATTATTGAGTGTTCCAAACTTTCTTAAAAATATACAAAAAAAAGTGATAAAAATTGACACCTTTTCCTGGCATATCCTACACTGCTCTCATTCTCCTCTCATCAGTGTCTTACCTATGATCAACTCCAATTGCTCTGGCTGTTCTGGCATCTCTCTTCCATCATCTCTCTCTGCAGCATCACTCGTTTGTTTTAAGATGACATCATTTATGTATCTTTTTATTTCTATTTGTCCAATCATAGTTATTAAATTAGCATTAATTACTTTTCCTTTGATAGTATTGTTCACTCTCCCAGTTTTTTGCAGATTATCTTGTGTACCCTCTAGATTTAAATATAGGGTTTATTAGATAAAATATCAGTACACTATTTCCTTTCAATCTCCAGGAATCAATGTGACTATATTCAGTCCTCTTAATTTTGTCATCAGCTGTTGTGGTCTGTTTACAACTGTAAGTGGGTCCATGAACAGATTTACCATGCCCTGTAACAGGGATAGTATTCTCACCTGAAGATTCTGCACTATTGCTATCACCATCATTGACCCTAATGCAGAGACTACAGATGGGCTCTTTTCAATCCTGGGCAAAATGTGGCCATTATGAATTGTATCTTTTTCCTTCTTTTCTTACTTAAATAGTAGTGGTCATTTTGCTGAGTTTTGTTCTAGACATTATTCAATGAAGTCACCATGTGACGGTACCCAGCAGGGTAAATTTACTCTATTCAATTATCCTCTGTCTCACAGGTCAATGCAATAAGGTGTGCACAGCCTAGCGCCCAGGTTTACTTGCAGTTGGGCATGCGTTTCATGCACATAATAATAGCATCGGAGGCAGAAAGATTAGCATGTCTGAAATGTGTGCCCTAGCAAAAGCATACTGGATAGCATCCATCGCATTTAAATTCCATGTAGATGAAGACAATAGCTATTATCGTCCGATGAAGGAAAGCACACCCAAAGGCTGGTCAACCCAATACACATTTTTTAACACTGGGAATTTAACTCCTGCTCTGGAAGTGAAGTACGTTAACTTGCAGTCAAGGGCTCTTGAGAAACATAAAAAATATGGTGCTCTGTGTTGCAATAATATGTCCTCCTTAATATCATCCTGACTCTTGAATTTACTGCTTTCAGTGGAGAAAAATATATATACATTGATTTGATTTCAAAAAAAGTGCACCTTGTATGACTGCAAAATTTAGACACATGAAGCAAAGGACACCTGATATAATAAACTTCAGCATTAAACTCAGCAAAAGTCTATGAACTCAGCAAATAATCAAAAAGAGAGTGCGCTCAAAACGGAGGCTTGCATTGAGCAGCCCATTGCAATAAACTTCTTTAAGTGCCAGAAACCCAAAATTCTCCCCTCAGCGTGGCCCTTTTCTACAGTGCCCTAATTTCACTCTCATTTAAATACTGCATCAGGCACACAAGGGATGTGGATATGCTCGCATTACAAAAACGGCCACTCAGTATGCATCTTATTGCATCAACTCTCAGTTTCATCCTAAGTGATTAGAACAAGCTAGAGCAGCAGTATTATTTTGATTACTCTAAACATCAACTTGCTTCTTGGTTTGCTTGCTTCTTTCTTAAGTTTAAGTCTTAGGTCTCTTCTTTCCTTTTGTCCTAATCTACTTTTTTCTTATGATTTTACAGTTTGGGGGGGAAAACTGTGAACTACTTTTATGGTCACTTCTCTGCTAAATCAACAACACACTGAAAAAACACCCCAGTGATAAACATAAGAAAATCCTAAGAAAAAGACTGTTGCACAAATTTTTATTTTTTTTCAATTTATAAATATATTGCTCTTTATTCATAACAGCAAAGCATAGAAAATTAATTCTGCACAAAATAAAAAGAAAGGGAAAGACCCTCAGGCAGTTAATGCTGGACTAACTTAATTCACCAGTGTCAAACAAGAGTTCTGGTATGTCATCATGAGCAAAAAACCCTTTCATATGTAAAATTCAAACAAGTCAACAATTCCAAATTCTAAATTAACAACTTTACTAAACTACAATGATACAATTGTATTATTTGCAGTACTTATCTGAAAAAAAAATGCTGATATGGGCCACATTTCCCTGAGGCTGCTTCAGGGCAAATGTGTTGTATAACTCAACAGGGTTTTGCAGTATTAATTTTGTGTTGTGTTGTTATGAATAAAAGCAACATATTTATAAACTTGAAAATAAAAATTGTTGAACCAGTGCGTATTTGGGAATTTTTTTGCACTCCTCTGATAAGACAGTTTGCATTTGTTTTCAACAGTCCTATAAGGAACAATTATGTTAATATGCAACAGTTTCTTATTGAAGGGACTGAAATTTGGTGTTACAGTTTTACTGTTAGGTTTTTAGACTTTGTTTTAATTTCTGTCTGATAAGGTGAGCAGCTAGGACAGCCTTTCTCAACCAGGGACTCTGATGTTCCTCAAGAGGTTGCTAGGAGTTCCACGAGAGATCATAATTGAACACTTTGGCTGCAGTTTTCAGCTTCTTAAATGTGTGAGCAAGCTTTTTCTTGTTTAACAAGCATCACGAGTAAGGACAGAAATTATTTCATTTCAGTTGAAGATTAAATCCATGTGTGCTTATCTCAAGTTCGACACAAAATTAAGTATTTGTTGTAGCAACAAACAAGCATGGTTTTGCATTAATGAGGTAAATTTCACTCTTTATTTTTAGTTTCAAAAATAACACTTTTCAGGCATATATAGGCTATAAAAGAGATCAAGAGTTTTTTTAAAATTTATGGAGGCGGAAACTAAACAAAAGAGTAAGCTAATAAGTTGGCCAAAATAAAAAGATCCATCGAAAATATTCTCTACTCAAAAGAGCATTGACACTTACTGTATTTATTTATTTATTTGGAACTTTTATATACCGACATTCATGTACAAGATTACATATCACATCGGTTTACATCGAAACGAGAATCGCATGGAAGAATTACATTAAACAAGGGATACAAGAACTGGGATCAACATTGTAGTAAATGCCGCGCTCATCCTGCGAGCAGAAACGAAAAAACGCACGCTATCACATTTCCTGGCAATACGTAACAGGGGATCTAATCAAACTTTGCTAGAATCTGAAGAATGAGAAGACGAAAGGGGCAAAAACATGTGAACTGGGTAGGAATGGACAAAAAGGTAAATTAACAGGGGTGATGGGAAAAAGGTGGAGACAATAGGCCAGAGGATGATAGCAGATTTACTAACATGGGGGATAGAAGGATGCATAGCCTGCCAGCAAGTTATGCTTGATCAGAGCATGAACAGCTTGATTAAATAAGTCAGTCCAATTGTTAGGGGTAGAGGTGGTTCATCTGAGTTAGGGAAAAGCTTGACCAAACAGCCATGTTTTGAGTCTTTTTTTTGAAGGTTGTCGGGCATCTTTCTTGCTGGAGATCCGGGGGGGAGAGCATTCCATTGCGGAGGGCCAGCTGTGGAAAGAGCTCGTTTCCTTAAAGAAGATTGGCAGGTGGAGCGTAGAGAGTGTCTTTATGAGCAAATCTAACAGGTCTAGAAGGTTTGTGGAAACGAAGAGGGATCTTTAGATCTAGTGGTGAGATTGTGCAGGGCTTTGTGTATTAACGTTAGGACTTTGTACTGGATTCTAAGAGTACTGAGAGTGAATTTGTAATCGGGATGAGAATTTGCATGTCATCAGCGTATATGTAGTGATTTAACTTTAGATTTGCGAGGAGCTGGCGAGCGCGGGAGAAGGTAAATGTTGAAGAAGGTTGGGTAGAGAGAGGAACCTTGAGGGACTCCCAGGGTGGAGCTAACAGGGAGGGATTCTTTGTTATTGATTTTGACCTTGTAGGACCTGTTGCTAAGGAAGGACTTGAACCAACTAGTGACAGTACCCTTGATGCCTATGTCAGCTAGCCGATCCACGAGAATTGAATGATTCACTGTGTCGAAGGCGGCTGATAAGTCAAGGAGTGCGAGAAGACAAGGTTGTTTATTTCCAGACTCAGGAGTATGGTGTCTGAGAGTGAAATTAAGAGGGATTCTGTATTTAGAGATTTGCGGGAACTGAGCTGGGCTAGGGATTTTGTTTTCGTCCAGATATTCGGAAAGTTGCTTATTAACAATTTTTTCCAAGAGTTTAGAGATGAATGGTAGGTTGGCTATAGGGCGGAAGTTAGCCGGATCCGCAGGAGACAAATTGGGTTTCTTCAAGTAGCAGTTTGAGAATGGCAAGTTTTAGAGCGTCCGGTACTAGACCCTGTGATAAAGAGTGGGTTTATGATTTCCGCAATGGGCTTGGCGATGGTTTTGGGATGGAGATGAGTAGGTTTGAAGGAATCGAGTCCGATGGGTGTGAGGAAGGTTTGTACTTCTTGAGCAAGGTTTCTATCTCTAGGGAAGAGGTAGGCTCAAAAGATTCGAGACTTGTGCTTTGTTGTAGAGAGCCGGAGTAGGGGGGAGGGGCTGTCCATTGTTAGAGTTTAGCGGGGATATCATATTGTTGATTTTTTTCTCAAAGTAGGAGGCGAGCTCTGAGGCTTTGCTGAATGCTTGGTCGTCCGGAATAGTTTGGAGGAGAAGGTTTGGTGAGGGCCCGAGAACATATGAAAACACTGCTTTAGAGTCGAAGATGAAGTGATGGATTTCTGGGTGAAGAAATCTCTCTTTGTTCGGAGGATAGAGGTCCTGTAGCAGTGCATGAGGGATTTATACGCAGCCTGAGTCGTTGAAGAAGGGTTTTTTCGCCATATGTGTTCTCTGCTTCTTAGTTCTTGCTTGAGAGTTTTCATTCAGGTGTGTACAAAGGTTTCTTGTTATCTGAGTTAGTGTGTTGAACTTTAGTGGTTATGGGGCAAGTTAGGTCAGCTACTTTATTGGTAATCTTGAACAGGAGGAGGTAGCTGCAACTGCATCAGAAAGGTCCAGATGATCTAGTTCTTTGGATAGAAGGGAGCTGAGGTTGTCCGTGTTGCACAATTTCCTAATTGGACCGTGGATTTATGGGGAGATGGGGTGTGGACTGATTGATTTTCAGGACTGTGGTGATCATCCTATGATCGGACCAGGGGACCGGTGAGCATGTAGGTGTGGAGCAAGGAGTGAGACCTTCATTTAAGAAAATTAGGTCAGTGTGTGTCCTGCTTTATGAGTAGGGCTGTTAATGATTTGTTTGAATCCCATGTAAGCTAAGCGTAGAGAGAAACGTATCACAGTTGGAAGAGAGAGGAGTTGTGTCAACGTGAAGGTTGAAGTCTCCCAAGATTATAGCAGGGGCGTCAGTGTTGATATATTTGGCTATGTGTTCAATTAGAGGGGGGCGGGTCTGATTCTAGAAGCCCTGGAGGGGGCGTAAATTAGACAGATTTGAAGATGATTAGATTTAAATACGGAGAATTCAAGAGTGGAATTTGAGTTGGAATGTTGTAGGGATAATCCTAGCTCTTTTTTGCAGCTAAAGAAGACCGCCACCTCTTTTTTTAAGTCTGTTGGATTACTATATCTACAATTTACTGATCACACTAACGTACCATGAATTGTAGATATAATACATTTATGCAGGGGTTCCCTAAGACCTGAAAATTATTTCAAGGGTTCCTACATTGTGAAAAAGTTGAGAAAGGCTGAGCTAGAAGGCGAGTTAACCTGTAAATCATGCACAGAAAAGGTGTTACCCTTGGTAAGCAGTTATTACCTGATGTTTACATTACTATGTTTATCAAAACTCCCAAATTATGTATCTTTGGATCAAGTTTCTATCCTCAATGTCACAAACCAACTAATTTTATGAAAGCAATTAACACTGCTTGCAAACTGAATTAGACAGTGTTATATAAATGTACATTTTTGTGGTGTCAGAATGATCCTTGCAGCATTCCAGCGCTATTTCCTTATAGGGCTATTGTGGAAAATTGTTCCATAATATTTTGTAGGACTCACTCTGATCCCCATGTTGATCCTCTTGCAGAGGTTTGTAAACAAAGTACAAGCAGGAAGGAGAGTTGACAGGAGGATTTCACACAAAATATTTAATACTTCTTTTTCACACTTTCTGAGTATTCCTGGCCTTATTATATCTTATTTTCAAAGCAAGGTCCCACTGACAGACCTGTGATATTTTAATAAAATCAAGTAATACGTACCTGGCTTAGCCTCTTCAGAATTTCAGAACCAATACCTAAACCTGTTAAAATTTTTCAAAATGGAAAATTACATCACCATGTTTAATAAAACACTTTACAGAACTGCTTTCACTTCTTATTCCTCACTAGCATACATAATGAACATCTGTACAAACATATGGCCTGAATTATGAACCTCGGCTTTAAAATCAAGAGAAATTCTTATCAGTAACCTTCAGCTCATATACAACTAATTTATGCACAAATGCTAATGAATTGAATGCCTGTGTGAAGCCAAATAATGTAGACAAGGATTGAGACGACATTAGACAGTAAGTTAGTTTCATTTAACATGAGAAATGCCTGCTAATCTCTGTGGGGGCAATTTTCAAAACTGTATGCTTTGTTGCACAGTGTGAACTTTGCACCAGATTTCCTTGGAAAACTGCCACAGATACTTGACATTTGCACCTACTTCTTATGCAGGTACAGTTTGTATAGAAAATATCATATGTAGATTTTAAAATGCAATCTATGCACAGTATTTTCTGATGCTGCCAAGGCCCAGAGAACCACCTTCCCCAAATGTTACTAAAATTTCAGAAGTTGTGTAAGACATTTTCTCTATGAATGCTGTGAGAGAATACAAATTCCCCTGACACAGGATGATCTCTGAAATGCGGCCCGTATTGGAACTTTAAGTTTTGAAAGATAGCTGCTTTTGGAATGAACATTAAGAAAAG
The DNA here is from genome assembly GCF_901001135.1 of Rhinatrema bivittatum. NCBI lineage: Eukaryota > Metazoa > Chordata > Amphibia > Gymnophiona > Rhinatrematidae > Rhinatrema > Rhinatrema bivittatum. The sequence continues at coordinate 220,340,766 of NC_042620.1, forward strand.
AGATTGGGACTTCTAAGTTCTGAAAAATAACTGCTTTTGGAGCATTCACTATGGGGTAGATTTTAAAAAATAGCGCGATCGCGTACTTTTGTTCGCGCACCAGGCGCAAACAAAAGTACGCTGGATTTTATAAGATAGCGCGTAGCCGCGCGTATCTTATAAAATCCAGGATCGGCGCGCGCAAGGCTGCTGATTTTGGGCAGCCTGTGCGCGCCGAGCCGCGCAGCCTGCCTCCGTTCCCTCCGAGGCCGCTCCGAAATCGAAGCAGCCTCGGAGGGAACTTTCTTTCGCCCTCCCCTCACCTTCCCCTACCTAACCCACCGCCCCGGCCCTATCTAAACCCCCCCCCCTACCTTTATCCATGGATTTACGCCTACCGGAGGCAGACGTAAATCCACGCGCCAAGACTCGACCCGGGGGCTGTTCCGCAGGGCACGGCCACGCCCCCGGAACACCCCCGGGCCGGCGCCACGCCCCCGGGCCCGCCCCCAAATGCCGCGTCACGCCCCCGAAACGCCACGTCATTTGGCGACGCCCCTGACACGCCCCTTTTTAAAAGCCCATGGACTTACGCGCGTCCCGGGGCTCTGCGCGCGCCGGCGGCCTATGCAAAATAGGCGTGCCGGCACGCGAGGGCCCTGCTCGCGTAAATCCGGCCGGATTTACGCGGGCAGGGCATTTAAAATCCACCCGAGCATCATTTAATAGGGGGGTGATTTAAATGCATAAAAAATTCTATCAAAATGGACAGTGGACCAATGACGAAAGTTCCAGTGAGTAAAGAGGTGTAAACGAGTTGTATACTTGAAGCACACTTGCCAGTTCTGAAGATAAAAAAAAATAATTTAAAATCCAAAAAATTAATTAAATTATTTTTAAAACTTTTAAAAACATTATTAAAAAATTATCAAAATATAAATCCCAATTCAGTACAGTGTGATGGTAATCTCTGCAAGATATAAAAAAAATTGTGACCGGAAGGAGTACTTCTGCTTTTGACTTTCTTTATTTAAATAATCTAGTTCCGTCATGTGCTCCCGTACCTGCATCTATAATGCTAAAGAAGTGTATATTGCTCAGTTCAAAGTAGAAGTTTCACAAGGAAAGCTGCAGTTCAGCCCCATCCAAGTCATTTAATAAAGCAATCCATAAATGATCCAAGTCATTCTGAAGAAGGCAGCTCATTGTAAAAGACACTGTTGCAGTAACATGCATTGGTTCCAAAAAGCAGTTTATTCTAAAAAAATAAAAGGGTCCCCAAACTATGGTCCATCAAGCTTCTTTTAGTAGTCCATCATGTTTTTCCATTAAAAGAAAGTATTTTTAACATGTGATGGCAGCAGTAGAAAGGCTGGGAGGGATAACCCAGCCTTGCCTACAAGGAAAAACACAGCCTGGCCTGCCAGTGAAGACAGCTGCTGGTGCTGAGGCAAGGCTCTACCAGCAGCTGGACCAGCTAGGTAAGGGAGGGTGGCTAGAAGGAGAGGGAGGCAGGTGAGAGTGAAGTGAAAGGAGTGGAGGGGAAAGGGGAAAGAAATGAAGGAAGAAAGAGGTGAGTAAGAAGGAAGGGAATGAATGAAAAAAGTGGGGGAAGGAAGAGAAGAAGAGTGGGTGAGAGGGAAAGGGGTGTACCATACACCCTTACCTACCTATCTCAGTAGGCAGGGAGCTGGTTCCTGGGGTTCTGGCAGGGTTGCCAACTTCCGAGAAATTTAGAAATAAACTGGCACACCCCATGAAACCTTGTCCCCTTCTTTTCCCAGCATTTCAAATCATCCAAAGGACCAGACATTCCCCCTGTCCACAAACTTTGAGTGGGAGCACCCTCCCATCCCTTGTGGCCCTCTTGGTGTTTTGAAATGTCCTATGTGGCCCTTCCATTGAAATATTTGGGGACCCTTGTTCTGAAAGCATAATACTATCACTGCATTTGCTTACTGCAGAATTATTTAAAAGACCTGATTCGTTCAGAATATGTTACAGCTCTACCAGTCAAAACCAGATTTATCATACAAGAAATATGTGCCCTATAACAGTGCTTCCCAACCCTCTTCTGGAGGCACACCTAACCAGTTAGGTGTTCAGGATTGGCACAATTAATATGCTTGAAATAGATTTGCATTCCCTGGGTCTGCAATGGATGCAAATCTATCTCATGCATATTCATTATGGATATCCTGAAAACGGGACTGGTTAAGTGTTCCTCCAGGAAAGGGTTGGAAAACGGCCTTATAAATAAGGTTATATACATAACAAGGGACTGAACTAGCGCGAGTCTGAAACTTGTATATAACAGCCCCAGTCAACAAGTCTTCAACATAGTTATTAACCACTCATGCATCTTTCATCAGTATTCATTAATCAATTACTTTAAAATAATACAAATAAATATATCAAAAGAACAAGCTTATATTAAAGCTTTAAAACAGGAGTAGGCTATAAACAGGTCTGGTTTTCAGGAAATCCACAATGAATATGCACGAGATACATTTGCATACAATGGAGGCCACGCATGCAAATGTACCTCATGCATATTCATTATGAATATCCTGAAAATCAGACCTGTTTGTGGCACTCGAGGCTTGAAGTTGCCTATCCTGCTTTAAAACATGGTGCTTAGCTGTTCAGTGCATTACCTCGATATTGTTCCATGACAAAGAAATCCTCCAGGTACAGTACTTTGCCAACCCATGGGTCATAGGTGAAATAATACATAGCAAAGCCTACAGTGTTTCCTAAAAATAAATAAACAGAAAATACTTAAAGGTCTGTCATCATGTGAAAAACAATTTTTTTTATTTTTTATTTATAGTTTATTGAATTTCATAACATTTACAATGAAAAGAAATTAGGATTTTTAGGGATTACATATCACTTTGTACAAGAAAAAGAAAATTACAAGGAAACATTATATGTTTCCCTAATTTTTAGTCCACTTTATCTGGGAAGCTACATAAGAAAATATAAAGATAATACGTCTAATCATAGAACATGTGAGTGAGATCCTAATTTGATCAATCAATTAATTAACCCAACATGTAGGCTGTTCATGAACCCCAAATCCCTCCTTATCTGAAAGAAATACCTCCAGGTGATCGGGTTGCTGAAAAACAAATTTGTTTTTTTGATGAAAAATAATACATTTGCATGGGAATTTGAGGAAGAATGTAGCACCAATAGCTAGAACTCTTCCTCGCATTGCCAAAAACTGTTTCCTCCTCAGCTGGGTAGGTCTAGAGACATCGGGAAAGACCTGGACAGTTTTACCACAGAATAAGAAATTTTTATTCCTGAAATATTTCTGTAGAACAATATTCTTTTCGATTTCTAATCCAAAGACTACTATTAATGTTGCTCTAGTTGCTATATCATCCCCAGATGCTTCTAAAAAAGATGTCAAATTAGGGCTTTTATCATTTATTACATCCATCTCACCCTCTTTTACTTCCCCATTTCTCTTATAACTAGATATATAATAAATATTCGATATCAATAAATCATTACTTATACCCAATACTTCCTTAGTATATTTTTGAATAACTCTTGCGGTGAGAGCAATCTAGTATAAGGGAAATTTAGGAACCTTAAGTTCTTACTTCGTATATTATTTTCCAACGTTTCAAGATTTCTATAATCATTAAAGAGTCTTTGATAAATGCATTCCCACTCGCTTGTAAAGAGGTAATTTGATTACTCATCATTTTATCTACAGTTTCCAAACTCTCTATCCTCTTCCTGTGGTCGTCCACCTTTCCCTTGATCTCAGCTGCAAAAACAGTGGATTGAGTCATGGATTGAGAAAGTCTCTTTTCCATTTTCATTACAGCCTTCCATATATCTGCCAAGGAGATATTTCAGGGTCTGCCAGTTCAGCTTCCCCTTCCATTATTTCAGCATATGGCCTAGGCCTCCAAGTCTTTGGTGCCTCCTTCTGCTGAAATTGGCATTTCAGTAATAGCGGTGGTATTCAAGTTACTTACCACCCCATTACTGTGGTCCATGATGGGTCTTTGATCCTGGACGGGACTAGCGCTCATCCAGAAGAGAAAGATAATTCCTGGGCAGTCTCTCCAGTTTGCTGATTCCCTCTACGGATAATATGACTATCCATAGGGCCTTTCATCTCTTTAGAGGCTGGGGTAGACGTTATTGGTTTTATCTTCCTTTTCTTCCCCATTTGGAGCTCTCCTCAGATCTTCCTCCAGGGCGCGCCCCTTTGGCGCGTGGCTTCAGCGCGCCGGCGACTGCGCGCCGCTGTGCTGGTCTTTTGTAGCACAGCCTCGTCAGCTGTTAATGACGTCGGCGTTAGGAGGCGGGTTCAGCGTCTCGCCGGTACGGTCCCCCCACGTCCTCTCTCGGGTCTCTCTCACCAGGTAGGCTTCCAGTTTCTCCGGGGCTGTGCTGGTCTTTTATAGCACAGCCTCGTCAGCTGTTAATGACGTCGGCGTTAGGAGGCGGGTTCAGCGTCTCGCCGGTGCGGTCCCCCCCGTCCTCTCTCGGGTCTCTCTCACCAGGTAGGCTTCCCGTGAAAAAACAATTTTGATATAAACTTATGTAGATACATATATATATAGAAACCCAAAATTCAGGCAGTATCCTTGTTCCTTCATGCTTAACAAAAGCTGTGAGAATGATCAATGGAGGGTTGAAGGAGTAAGCGTTCTGAGGAGAAACCGCTGTGGAGAATAAGCAATGGAAACATGAAGTTTTTGCAAGATGTGGAGGATGTCGGCAGTAGCCATATGAAAAAAGGCATTAGGTGATAATCAAATTAAAGAGAGAAAAATTATGCATTTTTTGATGATGATTTGAGGTTTGAAGATAGCGGTCGGTGATTAGCAGTGCAGATAAGTGAATTGATTTTCAATCAAGTGAAGTTGGAGCCTCAAGAAAGACCAGTGGTGTATCTACAAAACGATTATATTGAGAACTACTGTACGCTAATAACTGTTTTCAAATTCCCCTGACGAAGCCAGGTGAAATTAGGACCCTGTTGGGATTGGTGGAAAGATCAAGGGATTGATGTAAAGAAAAGAGTGAGAAAAAAGTGTACGATGGTTAGATTTGGTGGGTTCTAATGTAATGGGATTTTCTAACTTTAAAAAAACATTAAAAAAAATGTTATGAGTGGATTATGTGTGTTTGAGTGTGAATGAGTATGAGTGGGAATGTTTTTTATCTAATATGTGTTGTGAAAAATATACAAGTATAAATTACATATTTTATAATTGGTAAAAGTTACATGAATGTTTTTGGATATTTTTTCAAAAAATAAAGAGAATTCATTGTTAAATATTGATATGTGCTTGTATTCCACTCCAGTAGGAGTGTTTTTTTGATAATCATATATATTTATTTATTTATTTATTTATTTATAGATTTTTCTATACCGGGGTACGTAAATAACATCACCTCGGTTTACATTCAAACAGTAATTCAGCATTGCGCTTTACAATATAACAAGGTAACTAAACGAAAAACAATACAGTATATAACTTTATATTATCAGCAATAAATGAGAGATTGTGGCAGTTAGGAAGAGTAGTTGAGGATTTAGATCATTGATAGTAGGCTTTTTTAAATAGCCAGGTTTTAAGGTTTGTTTAAATTTTTTGTAACAGAGTTCCTGGCGTAATTCAGAGGGCATGGTGTTCCATATTGTTGATCCAGCAATGATGAAAGATCGTTCTTTTGTACTAGAGAGTTTAGTCAGATTGGGTGCTGGGATATTTAGTTTGGCTAAATTCTGGAATCTCGTTGGGCGGGAAGACGTTTTGAATTGTAGTTGATCTGTAAACCAGAGCATTTCTCTGTTTTGAATGGCTTTGTGTATCAGCGACATAGATTTATAAATTATCCTGTAAGCCACAGGTAGCCAGTGCAAAGACTGAAGAGCTGGAGTGATGTGATCATGGCGGCTTGTGTCGGTGATAATGCGGGCAGCTGCATTTGCAGCATTTATATTAAGCCTTTCAAAATGTTCAAATAATTTCACATAAGCAACTTTCTGTGGGTATTTGTGTATTAAGGCTGTTTTATACAAATGCAGGAAATGATTTAATACTTACTTTTTTGGGGCAAAACTAGTAATCACAATTAATCCCTGGGTTGGGTTTGTGGCATATTGTGGACTCTTGGTCAAAGTGGCGATGACTCCTCCCATGGGGAGGAGCCCCGTGGGGAACCACAACGATTGGCTAGACTCTAGTAAGCAGACACTGAGGAAAGAAAGCTTTATTATACTGCAGTTGATGAATAGAATCTTGCCCAAGGAATGGACAGTGCTTGGTCCAGAGATATCACAGTGCTCAGACAGTCTCTGTAGCTGATGGTCTCACCCAGATGTAGCAAAGGTCCGGTAGTGTTCCGCAGCGCGGGATAGGCTGTGAACCTGAAGGGTGGAATGAGGAGAGCTGGAGCGTAGCGATACTCACAGAGTAGCAGTGCTGATAACTTCCTTTGGTAGATAGATGGGAAGAGGGACCCGAGGTCCGAGGTGCAGGATATCCTGAGCAGAACAGGCCCTCGAGGAGCGAGTACCTAGGAGTGCCGAAGGGTTCCTGAAAAGAAAGCAGAAAGGACCCCTGAGGAGCGGGTGTCCTTAGGTTAGGCAGATTAACCCCAAAGGGTGAGTAGAAGCGAGAGGCCCCCGAGGAGCGGGTACCCAGAGCTTCCATGGTAGCAAGATACCCTGGAGGTTAGTGAGGAATCCAAGCGAGCAGCTTAGAAGCGGGTCAGAGTAGCAAAACCGTAATCCTTGCTAACTCGTTGAATTGGAGCGGAGCAGAAGTTTAAATAACCGGAGGTACTGACGTCATGCGGTAGAGCCGTCCCCAAGGTTCCTGCCATGACATATTCAAAAACATAGGCAGCGTGCGTGCGCGTGCCCTAGGAGCACGCACACGCACGCTGGCTCGGAGACGCCGAGGGTTTTGGCAAACAGCAACAGAGGCAGCCATCCTTCCAAGGGAGGAGGAAAAGGGTAGAAGAGAGGTGAGGCAGAGTGGTCACAGCCATCTGCGACCAACACCCTGAGGGCATACATAAGAAAATGGATATTTACTTGGAAAGACAAGTAAGGAAATCACTTGTAAAAGACATGTAGAGGAGGTCTGAGGTATGGTCAGTAAACAATACAAAGCATACATCTGAGTCTTGAAAGTAGTGCTCAGTGTGGAACAGGATCCGCAGTCTATCTAGATACAGCAGGATATACTAATACAGTGTAAGAGAGAGACAGTGCGGCATTTCAGTGGAGTGCTTGGTTTTCCTTTCATTACTAGCAAAATTCTTGGTGAAAACAGCAAATGTAGACATGTTAAATATGCCAAAGAAACACAAGAGTGAACTAAATCTGGCTAGTACAAGCAATAATATTTAAAACAAAAACCAGGAGTGTAAGGGCTGCTCATTCATTGTGGTGTCATGGATTGTGAAGTACTGTGATATTTTGGTCTATACTTTGCCATCCACATTTTACCGGCTGTTTGAGCTGGTATAATATACTGTATAGTGCTGAGTTGCTACAAGAGCATCCAAGAAAAGTCTAAACCTCAAACCTATCCCTATAGCCACCCCACCCAGGCTAGAAATAGGCCTCTTCAGGTCAGCCACCTTGCAAATTTGTTTGATATATGCCCCTCCCACTTGCCTAGAAGCTAACCCTTCTCCCCTAATCGAATTCATCGTAGATTGGATAAAACCTGACATCCCCTCCTTTATCCTTGGAGATTTTAACCTCCATGTGGACTCCCTCCCTCAAACTGCTTCTTGTGAATCCTTACTACAATCCTTATATGCTTTAGGATTCCGGCAAATCATAACATCGCCCACACACAAAGCCGGACACACCTTAGACTTAATGTTTATCAACTCCGCTATCAGAGCCACCAACCAACCTACTTCCACCCCTATACCATGGTCTGACCACTTCCTGATAGAAGACCTTTTCTCTATCAACACCCCTCCACCCAGCAACAACAACAACAGTAAGACCATAACATTCAGAAAATTCTCCCCTAGCACTGACCTAGCGAATGCACTGGCCACGTCACTATCCAACCTAAATTGCTCAGATCCGGATACAGCACTTGCATCCTGGAACAACCTCACAGGCGACATCGCCAATAAACTCTGCCCATTCTCCAAAAAAGTTATAAGGAGCTCACCTAAACCTTCCAACCCATGGTACACTCCAGAACTTAGAAGCCTAAAAACGACTTTAAGGCAAAAGGAGAGACAATGGCGCAAAGACCAGACCCCTCAAAACTCCGCCATCTTCAAATCAGCTCTCCACAGCTACAGAATCTCCACCCAAAAACATAAACGAGATTATTACGCTAAAAAAATCCACGACCTCAGATTCAATCCCAATGTACTATTCTCATATGTCTCAAGTCTCACCACCCCTATTCCTCCCACTATTCCTGACCATGATGCCTCTGCCAAATGCGAGGAACTGGCCAACTACTTCTTCAACAAAATCGCAACCCTCCTAAAGAAATTCCCCCCCCTCTTTGAACAGTCCCTCACCCATCCTGCCTGCTCCTCCCATCCCCACCCAACCAGCTATGCCCGCTCTTGACTTTACCTCCACCGTAGAAATCCATTCGATCCTCAAAAAGATCAAACCTTCTTCCCATCCTGAAGACCTTATACCTTCCAAAGCATTACTAGCTGTTCCTGACGCAATAGTCAAAGCCATAGCAGACATCATCAACTGCTCTATTGCACACGGATCTGTCCCAGATTCACTCAAGCACGCAGTAGTCAGACCTCTCCTCAAGAAACCTTCACTTGACCCTAAAGATCCTTCTAACTTCTGCCCAATCTCCAACCTCCCCTTCATTGCCAAACTATTGGAAAGAGTTGTCAACTCACAGCTCATGGATTATCTTGAAGAACATCTGATCCTCCACCCGGCACAATTTGGATTCCGGAAACACTTTAACACTGAATCCCTCCTCCTCTCCCTTTCTGACCATCTCCTCCGAGACATGGGTCAAGGCCACAGCTACCTCCTTGCCCTCCTTGACATTTCATCAGCCTTCGACACCATTAGCCACCATCACCTACTAACACGCCTGGAAAACATTGGCATCTCGAATCTGGCTCTTGCCTGGTTTAAATCCTTCCTCTCTAACAGAAAGTTCTCTGTTAAAATCGGGAACTCCACATCCACCCCACAGCCCCTCCAGCAGGGAGTCCCCCAAGGCTCTTCACTCTCTTCCACCCTCTTCAACATCTACATCACCCCTCTATGCCACCTCCTCTCTGACCTCAAACTTAAGTTCTACCTTTACGCTGATGACGTCCAGATCGTCATCCCTATACAGAACTCTATCTCTGATGCCCTAGAACATTGGGAGAAATGCCTCACAGCTATTAACTCTCTCCTCTCTAACCTCCATCTTGCCCTCAATACGAACAAAACTGAAATTCTGCTCATCTCCCCCCACTCATCCTCTTCCCCCCTCCCGTCTAATACTACCAAACTCAACCTTCCCTCAACACAACCCTTTGTGAGAGACCTTGAAGTTATCCTTGACCACCAATTAAGTATGAAGAACTACGTAAACTCCATACTCAAAGCCTGCTTTTTCAAACTTAATGTGCTTAAAAAACTCAGACCTCTCTTACACACCCAAGATTTCCGTACTGTTATCCAGGCCACCATCACATCCAAAATAGACTACTGCAAAGCTTTACTCATAGGGCTCCCCCACTCTACCATTAAACCTCTTCAAATGTTGCAACATGTGGCAGCAAGGCTCATTGCAAACTCCCGCAAATATGATCACATCACCCCTGTCCTCAGAGACTTACACTGGCTCCCCATAGCATCACGCATTATCTACAAAACCCTCACCATAATCCACAAAGCAATTCACACTCACAACTGCAACTGGTTAGATTTCCCATTTACAACTCCTAAGGCCAATCGACCCACCAGAACAGCCAACTCAGGCACCCTACTTGTGCCCTCCCTGAAAACAGCCCATCTCTCCTCCACACGCGATCGTGCCCTTTCAATTGCAGGTCCTACTCATTGGAACACGCTACCGCCTGACATACGCCTTGAACCATGTATGAACAACTTCAAAAAGAAATTAAAAACATGGTTATTCAACCAAGCCTACCCAGAATAAAAAGCTATCCCTCCGTGCCAAAGTAGACCACAATACGTCTACTCCTTTCCTCATATTGAGGAACTATATTTTGTTATACTCCCTTTCCTCATCTTGAGGAACCATGTTTTGTTATCCTATCTTTTCTCAGCTATCTTTCACTATCCCCTCTCCCAGTTTGACTTCCCTGTTAAAATGTAATTTCCAAGCTTAACCTGTTTATTGTAAACCGACATGATGTCCACAACTAATGCCGGTATATAAAAATGTTTAAATAAAATAAATAAAATAAATAAATAATACTGAGCAGACATTATTTCACAAGCTTTATCAACAAAGGAGCCGCTTCAGCAGCAAGGCCAGTCTCAAAGACCCACAAATATTAATATTTTTTTTTAATCTTAAAATTTAAACATGGGTTCCGATTGATTTAGCGAAGATTTGAAAATGTAGCCGAGTACTATTGTTTAATGAAATACCACACTGAAAGGTGAATTTTAAAAGCCCAATGCGTGCCAAAACCAGGAGGTACGTGAATATGTTGGGCAAGCAAATTTTAAAAGCCACCCAAGTACGCACGAATGAAAAGTTCCAAAGAAAGGCGGGGAGTGGGCTTTCCTGGATTTCAACTTCAAATTAGTGCATAAATACTTACGTGCACAAGTGCGTGCTGAGGTCCCCTGCTAGGTAACTTTACTTCTGCTATGGAGGATTTGTAAGTAATAAAATAAAGATAAATTGATAAGATTGGTGGGGTTTTAAGGGACAGGGTTAACAGGGGAGAAAGGAGGCTACTAAACAAAGGGGGTTTGGAAGTCTATCCCTTATCTGGGTGAACTGGGAAATCTGATAATGGCATCAGCGCACATGTCGTTTAAAATCCCCCCCACTTACGCAGTAGAAAAGAAAATTAGGTCTTACCTTAGTTAATTTTCGTTCCCGTAGTACCACGGATCAGTCCAGACTCCTGGGTTTTGCCCCCCCTCTAGCAGATGGAGACAGAAGTTTACAAACAAAACTCCGCCTTATCTAGGCTGGTGCCACCTACAGTCTGGCAGTCTTACTTAATGTCAAAGCAGATGAAGCCCTAATACAAACGAACTATATACAGTAACCTAACAACTAAAACCACTGGCTCAACGACCCCCCAAATGGGACCAGAACCCGAGCCAACGATAACGAATAGAGAGAACAGACTCAGAAAAGGACAGAGAGAAAGCCGCAACCACACCGGACTCTCCCTCCTCACAGCAGAACCAACGGGTGGGACTCTGGACTGATCCGTGGTACTACAGGAACGAAAATTAACTAAGGTAAGACCTAATTTTCTTTTCCCTGTACGTACCCGGATCAGTCCAGACTCCTGGGATGTACCAGAGCTACCTTATATGGGCTGGGATCCGGAGAGTCCCGCTCTGAGCACCCCTGTCCTGAAATTCCCGCTGCCTGAAGCCTGGACATCCAGGCGGTAATGTCGGGCAAAAGTATGCAACGACTTCCATGTTGCCGCCCTACAAATCTCTTCCGCCGATATCCGGTTGCACTCCGCCCAGGAGGTAGCCTGGGAACGCGTAGAATGGGCCTTTAGACCCACAGGGGTAGATCTGCCCTGTAGCAGATACGCCGAATTAATTGCCTCTTTCAACCAACGGGCAATAGTAGTCTTTGACGCCGCATGACCGCGACAAGGACGTCCCCACAACACAAAGAGATGGTCAGACACCCGAAAGGCATTCGTAACCTCCAGATAGTACAACAGCGCCCTTCTCACATCCAAACGACGCAAATCTCGATGACCAGGAATCGACTTATCCACCTCCGGAAACGAAGGCAATTCCACCGTCTGATTAAGATGAAACGCAGACACCACTTTAGGTAAGAAGGAAGGAACAGTACGAATCGAAACTCCCGATAATCCTTAAGAAGGGTTCCCGACAAGACAAGGCTTGAAGTTCCGACACCCGTCTCGCCGAGACAATCGCCACCAAAAAGACCACCTTCAGAGTTAAATCCTTAACGGTAGAATTGCGAATAGGCTTGAAAGGAGCGGCGCACAACGCCTTCAAAACCAAATTCAGGTTCCATGACGGACAAGGAGTACGGAATGGCGGACACAAGTGTTTAGCACCTCGACGAAAACGAACGACATCTGGATGTGAAGACAATGATACTCCTTGAATCTGGCCCCGCAACAAGGCCAGAGCCGCTACCTGCACTCAAAGGGAACTACAAGACAACCCCTTAGCCAATCCATCCTGGAGAAAACGTAAAACCTCCGGCACCGAAGTCCGCGTGGGCCTTGGATTCTGCGCAAGGCACCACGACTCAAACACTTTCCAGACGCGCACATACGCCAGGGATGTAGACGCCTTGCGAGACCTCAAAAGAGTCGCGACGACCGCGTCCGAATAGCCTCGTGCTTTCAGCCTATGCTTCTCAAAAGCCATGCCGCTAGACAAAAGCATTCGACCCGGTCGAAACAAACGGGACTCTGATGGAGCAGGTCCAGCACATACGGAAACCGGATGGGGTCCTCCAACGCCAGGTTCTGGAGATCCACGAACCACGGCCGCCGCGGCCACTCGGGTGCGACGAGCACCACGGGCGACGGATGTAGCTCTATGCGCCGTAGCATCCGGCCGATGAGCGGCCACAGAGGGAAAACATAAAGGAGTACCTCCGTCGGCCAGGGTAACGCCAGGGCGTCGACGCCTTCCGCCCCCGTTTCCCGGTGGCGAGCGAAGAATCGCGGAGCTTTGGCATTCTTGAATGTCGCCATCAGATCTAGGACCAGTGTCCCCCACCGAGCACAAATGAGCTGAAACGCCACGTCCGCGAGCTCCCACTTGCCGGGATCGATTGCGACTGAGAAAATCCGCCTGAACGTTCTCTACTCTGGCAATGTGCGACGCCGCTATGCCTTGTAGGTGCCCATCGGCCCAGGCCATCAGCTGTCGAGCTTCGGCGGCCACAGGTTGACTCCTGGTTCCGCCCTGTCGGTTGATGTAGGCCACTGTTGTCGCATTGTCCGACAGAACTCTGACCGACTTGCCTCGGACCAGCGGGAGGAAAGCCCGGAGAGCCAAGCGCACTGCCCTGGTCTCCAACCGATTGATGGACCAAGACGCTTCCTTTGGGGACCACATGCCCTGTACCGACTTTCGGAGACACACCACGCCCCAGCCATACAGGCTGGCATCTGTGGTGATCACTGTCCAAGACGGAACCGCCAACGAAATTCCACGGGCCAAGTTGACTGGACAAAGCCACCAATCCATGCTGGAGTGCGCCGACTGTGGTAGAGGCAAAGGGAGATGGAACTGCTCCGACACCGGTTTCCATCGGGAGAGTAATGCCAATTGTAAAGGTCGCATATGAGCGAACGCCCAGGGAACCAGTTCCCGCGTGGAAGTCATAGACCCCACCATTTGCAGATAGTCCCAGACTATTGGCATTGGTTTGCTTAACAACCGCCTGGCCTGAACCTGCAACTTGTCCATGCGCTCCCGCATAAGGTACACCATGCCCTTCCGAGTGTCGAACAAAGCTCCCAAAAACTCCAGAGATTGCGAGGGCACCAGGTGACTTTTGGCCAGATTGATCACCCAGCCAAGCCTTTGCAACAAGCCGACCACCCGCTGGACTGCTAACTGGCACAGGCGTTCGGACTTCGCCCGGATCAGCCAATCGTCCAGATACGGATGGACCAGAAACCCTTCCTTGCGAAGGTGGGCCGCTACCACCACCATGATCTTGGTGAACATCCGCGGGGCTGTGGCCAACCCGAATGGTAGGGCTTGAAACTGGAAATGCTGCCCCAACACGGCGAACCTGAGGTAACATTGGTGCTCCACGCGGATCCCGATATGCAGATACGCCTCCGTGAGGTCCAGGGACACGAGAAACTCCCCTTGTCTCACCGAGGCAATGACCGACCACAGGGTTTCCATACGAAACCGGGGAACCCGCAGGCACCTGTTGACGCTTTTGAGGTCGAGGATCGGGCGAAACGTGCCTTCTTTCTTTGGCACCAGGAAGTAAATGGAATACCGGCCACTGCGTACCTTGTGGGACGGCACCGGAACAATCGCGCCTAGCTCCCGCAAATGACGAATCGTTTCCCGCAGCGCCCGCCGTTTTTCCGAGAAGCCACACGGCGACACCAGGAAACACGGCAGGGGCCGCTGTACAAAATCTAACGCGTAACCTTGACTTATCACCTCCAGGACCCACTGATCCGAGGTGATTCTGGCCCACTCCCCGTAAAATCGCGCCAGCCTGCCGCCGATCACCGGAACGAGGAGGACCGGCAGCCCATCATTTGGAAGGCTTACCAACCGGCACACCCGTACCGGTCCCTGGCCTGCCAAAACGGCACCCGTGAAAGAACTGAGCGTACGACTGCTGCCGAGTGGCACTGTGCCGAAATGAGGAGGCCGACCCCCGGGAATTACGAGGTCTGCGACCCCCCCGAAAACGGAATCTCGAGGATGGAGCCCCTCTAGGCCGCGGTCTATCCTCCGGCAAGCAATGTACCTTGTTCTCACCTAGCGACTCAATCAAATCCTCCAGCTCCTTCCCAAAGAGCAACTTTCCTTTAAATGGCAGTGATCCTAAACGAGCTTTAGATGACACGTCTGCCGCCCAATGACGCAGCCATAGCAAACGGCGCGCTGACACCGCCGAAACCATAGCACGCGCCGAGGTGCGAAGCAAATCATAGAAAGCATCGGCACTATAGGCTATCACCGCCTCCAAGCGACCTGCCTGCAGCACTTCTTCTGCGAGAGAGCTTCATTAGCGGATATTTGCTGAGCCCACCAAAGTTCTGCCCGCAAGGAGAAATTGCTACAGACAGCCGCTCGAACCCCGAGAGCGGAGACTTCGAAGATTTTCTTAAGCTGTATCTCCAGCTTGCGATCCTGCAAATCCTTAAGAGCCGTCCCACCCGTCACCGGGATGGTGGTCCTCTTCGTAACGGCCGCCACCGCCGAATCTATTTTCGGAACCTTGAACAACTCAAGCGCATCCTCCGTCAGGGGGTATAGCTTATCCATGGCCTTGGCCACCTTCAGCCCCAAATCTGGGGTGTCCCATTCCTTGAAAAGGAGATCCGACGCCGAAAAATGTAAGGGAAACGCCGACGGGGGTCCCCTAAGACCCAACACTACGGGGTCCGTGCGCCCGAGGCGGGACTCCTGCTGTGGTAAGTTTATGGCCAACTCCCCGAGAATGGCTGGAATCAAGGGCGCCAACTCGTCCCGGCGAAACAAGCGCACTACCTTGGGGTCGTCCCCGTCCGCCGCATGGGAGCCGCTCGGACCAGTTGCCCCCTGCTCTCCGTCCCCTTCAAGGCCTCTTGGCTGGGACGGCGGATCCTGCTCCTCCGGATCATCAGATTCCGTTTCGGTATCGGGATCCCCCCGAGGTGTCCCCAACCTGAGAGGGCGGACCCCCTTCCCGGGGGATCCGAGACCGGAGCGGGCCTAGCCTGCTTTCTGGGCTCCAACCCCCGCTCCACATCCTGCGGACCCTGCGCTCTTTTTCTGGCCAGACGGCGCGCCTTAAACGCTTTGTGCATCACCAGCACAAAGTCAGAAGAAAAAGAATCAGAGGAGCTGTGATCCGGATCCTCTTCCGGATCACTTTCCAAGTCTGGCCGCGGAGACTTGTCCCCCTCAGGGACTGTCCGCTGAGGGGACAGCGCAGGAGACAAATCCTCCCCACCCCTCGCTGCCGGGGGCGCCGAAATCCCGGGCCCTGAAGAAAACAAAATGGCGGACGTTCCCGCCGCCGGCTCCAGGGCACTCAAAATGGCGCCCGTTCCCGCGCTTCTCGGAGACGGGCCAGCCATTACCCCCGACTTGCTCCCCGGAGCCGCGGTCCACACCTGCCGGGCCTCCCGTGATGCCTCCTGAAAGGCCGAAACTCCTTCCCCTCCCGAGACGCAGCCAGAACACAGGCTGTCGCGGGAGAGACGTCGGGCCGCCCCGCAGGCCCTGCAGACCGGCCGCCGTGGCATGCCTCCCTCAGAAAACGGCACACTAAAACCAAGTTCACGCCGCCGCCCGTGTCCCCCCCCCCACAAACGAAACGCCCGACAAAGGAAGGGACAGGAGAGAGAAGAAAGAGAGACAGCCAAAAAAAACAAAACTTTTTTTTTTTTCCTTTACCGTTCGCCGCCGGCTCCGGGTCCACCTGGGGGGAGTGAACCGAGCTCCCCGGTGTCACCCCCAGGACAGGAACAAACAACCAACGCTGGCAAGGGCCCCCAGCCCACTTTCAGCGAGCTCAACTCCTAGGAGGGATGGTCCCAACAGAACCTCACCTCTTCCTGGGAGGAGATAAGGCCGGACCTGCAGGAACCCAACTGCGGTCTCAGCCTCCTACCCACCTACCTACCACTCCTGAAAATCCCTTCTCTTTACTTTCTATTTTTTTTTTTAACTAGGCCTCAGCTCAGACTGTAGGTTTTGCACCCTCTCCACCTGCTAGGAGACAGAAGAAGACTGCCAGACTGTAGGTGGCACCAGCCTAGATAAGGCGGAGTTTTGTTTGTAAACTTCTGTCTCCATCTGCTAGAGGGGGGGGCAAAACCCAGGAGTCTGGACTGATCCGGGTACGTACAGGAAAGCAGGATTTGCATGCACAAGTGCGCTTCCACTTAAAATTGCACGCATATGTGTGCACGGTCAGGCTATTTTATAATGTGTGCATATACACGCGTATGTTATAAAATGGCTGTGTCCCTGGGCGCAGGCTGATGAACACATGTACATGTATGCCTGCGCGTCAGTTTAAAAGTTACCATCATAGTTGGGAGGAAAATTCCACAAAGCACACAAAGCAATTAAAGGGTAGTCATAACACACCCACTTATAGTTCTCTCATGAAAGGAAAAGGGAATTAAACAAGTTTGTCTACTGTAAACAGTGTTTTCCATAGATATCAGGATGAATTAGCCATTATCTGTGGATGACGTCATCTAACAGCACTGAACAGACTTGTCTTTGAGCTCAACTGAACATGTGAGGGAACTCCTGCATAGTTGTTGCCTCAGGAGCCTCCTTATCTATTTCAAAGCTAATCAGCTACATAGTTGACTCTCCAGAGAGGGCGAGCATCTCATGGCTGATTCATCCTGCCATCTATGGAAAACACTTTACAGAAAGCAAACTTGCTTTTTACATCAATAAGCAGGCTGAATTAGCCATGGTCTGTGTAGTAGACTACTGCAAAAATAGATTATGCCAAACTGCTTGTTCAACACTACTGTGAGCCCTACAGAGGATGTCCAGACAATAATGGAACATAAAGGTATGAACTGATAACCAAGTGGCAGCTTTGCAAATGTCCTCGAAAAGTATTTCTCTAAGGTGAGCAACAACAGAAGCCATAGCTCTGATTTGATGAGCTTGGACAGAGTCTGTGATCTGCAAGCTTCCTAAGATGAAGAAGCACTGAATGCAATCCGCTATCCGGGTAGACAATGTACGTTTGGCGACTGTGATACCAAGTTTGTTAGAGCCATATGTGATGAATAATTGCAAAACCTGGCAATGCAGTTGAATTCACTTCTTATACTATGTGAAGGCTCTTTTATTGAATAGCGTATAGTAAACACGAACCTGGAGCTTTCTAACTCTCATAGGTGAGGTAATTGCGATAAGGAATGCTGCTTTCCATGTCAGAAGAATAAGAGAATCTGCCTATAGTGGCCCGAAAGGCAGCTTCATGAGTTGAGAATGGACAACATTCAAGTTCCACAGGTTTCTGTGTCAGGAGCTTAATGCGGCACAAACCTTTCATAAATCTCAATATCAGTAGATGAATAGAGATGGGTTTATGAGTACCTGAACATGGTAAGCTGCTAAGGCACTGAGTTGTACTTTCACCAACTATGTGGCGAAGGCCTGAGTCAGAAAAAAAGAACAAGTACTTGAGTGAGTGCTTGGGCTCACAAGAAAATGGGTCCAAGATTTTCTGCTTATACCATTTGGAAAAACCGATCTAGCTCATTCTTGTGGATGGTTTTCTGGCTGGAGCCAAAATATCTGTGATAGCTCTACAGAAATCAAGATGAGCAACTACTGAGAGTTCAACATCTATGCCATGAGATTGATGAACAGAAGATGTGGACGATAGGGCATGCTTCCGTCCTGAGTCTACAACATAGGTTCAGTCCCCAGATATTCGGGGGGACTGCTGGGAAGCCATATGAGACATCCAAATCATGTGTATCTGGGCCATACTGGAGCTATAAGAGTCAATCGAGCATGGTCTTGCAGCAGATTTTGCATTGCCCCAGCATTGAGCGATATTGGTGAAAAGCATCTATGAGGCTTGTGCCCTGGTCAAGGAGGAAGACACACTGAGCCAATCTGAGATCACTGGATAGAATTAAGGAAAAAAATTGATCTAGTTTTCTGCTCTGCTCCAAAGACGGCCAGTCACCCAGTTGACAGTCAAATGCCCAGTGCAATAATCTATCGGCTGTTGACTGTCGCAAAGATCACTTATGCAGTCAGAATACTCTGCTGAAGTGAACCACCAGCATGCTTGACTTCTGGAAGATAGATGGCTCATAAGATAGGCCAATGTCTGGTGCACACTGCCAAACCTTTAACACTTTCTTGCAGTGAGGCCATAATACTGTATCTCCCTGTATGCTGATAAAAAATATAGCAACCTGGTAGAACTCATCTTGGTTGCTACTTCCTCTGTGCCACATCACACACCAAGCTCCAATTGAAGCTAAGAAAGTTCTTGCAAATGGAATCAAAGAAAAAACTCAAACAGAATGGAGAGAGTGACAAATACACTCTTTTGCCTTTAAAAGCGGCTATGAGTCCAGAGGTTGTAAAAAAAACAACAAAACAGAATCTGAATATAGCCACAAGGATATTGTACTCTCTGATTCATAGAAACCTGGGCAGTAAGCATGGTGCTTTGGAAGATTTTCTTGGCAAAATTTATAGCAGTCTTTTCCAAGATGGACTCTAGGGAGGTGGATGACTCCGGCCCTCTGAGATATTTGGATTCTGTATTTGAAATTTGGCTCCCTAGCCATAAGAACTCCAGTAATGGGTGTTTCCCACATTCTTATGTACAATTAATCTAGAATGTTGTGGACTGTGAATGCTGCTGAGTCATACATGGTATCCAATATTTGGAGAGACCCAAAGACTTCTATGAAGGGGGCTTCAACACCAAGCATTGTCCCCACCTTTTCCATGAACTTTGATTATGCTATGTGTTCTGGAGTGATGTATGGTGGAATATCTGAGAATAGGGTAGAAGCTCATCTTGCAAATGTGAGGGTTTACTAGTCAAAGACGCCAAGGATGACAAGCACAAATCAGGGTTATACTAATTGTCTCGGAGGGGAAAAAGGAAAAAATCCCAGTGAACCAGCTCTGAGCATCCTGACTCTTCTGTCATTGAGTGGAAAGATGAAGAACCACATAATAAGGGTTCTGATGATGTGTCCACCCCAATGGGTGACTATGGAACATCCATCTGAGATACTGAGGCAGCAATACTGGTGAGGAGACAGTCACTTGACCTGCAATATGGTCAAGTTACTGTTGTGACTTCTGTCTTGGTGTGATGGAACATCCTTTTCAGGGACAAGGATAAGTTCCCACAACTCATTAGGAGGTTTCCTCTTTTTATTCTTTTTTTATTTTTTGTGGAAGCAAGTGACAATATGGAGCACACTAGAGCTGAAGTCTCTAATGGAGCGCAGAGTGACGATGTGTTTCTTAAAGCAAGCATCAGTTGCATTGAAGTGACAAGCATTAAATAGGCAAACATGCTTGTTTTTGTGCTGTGCTTCAGCCCCTTTTGGTGTGCTTACTGCACACTATCGGTGTGCCGAGTGCTTCCGCGTGTTTCCTCATGCTTCCGCATACTTAGCACACACTTGCTGCACACTTAGCACGTGCTTACTGCACACATACTATGTGTTTCCATGTGTTTCCAGCACGCTTAGTACATTTTTCCAGCATACTACTGGCACACTTCTTTCGTGCTTACGGCTCACATCAACACTTCCTTTCTGCAACGAATGCATCAGGGGTCCTCCACATCAACCACATTGAAAGTTCCTCTGCATGAAGTGCATCAAAGGTTCCACTGCATCAATACTTCCTGTGCATCAGTTGCATGCATCAACCTACAGTGCATCATAGGCATTGGCTTCAGTGCACCATGCGACAGCATCGGCACAATGTATCCTGAGTGCATTGGTACATTGGTACACCAAGTGCACCGATATGCTTTGCGCTGATGGGTGTTTCTTCGAGGCAGGCTCCGGTTCAATACAAGGCAATTGCACTACTCAACCCCGTGGCTTCAATTTGGGCTGATGGGGGATAGTTCCTGCTCAACTCATTTCCCAGCAAAGTGGGTAAACACTGCACTGTGGGAGAAGGATCTACTGCAGCTTCTGAAAGACTTACGCAGTTCTTCTGCCCTGGAGCATTGAGAGCACTGGACCTCTGTCTACACGCATAAAGTTTGCCTGACTATGGTCTGAGCAAAATGTGGATAATCTTTGGTAAGGAAAGCTCCTTACCATAAATGCAGATCTTGTCCTCATGCTACCATTTTGAAAAGACAAAAGTCCAGATCTTTTTTGAAGCACCAAAAGGTGCTGCTGTAAATGCTGCAGTGTAGCAAGGCAACTATAAACTATAACTAAAACATATCTGGAGAGACCGAGTACATGTCCATGCAGGAGTTTCCACACATGCTCAGTAGAACTCAAAGCTTTATTACCCGTGCTTCTCCGAAAATAAGACAGGTCTTATATTCTTTTTTAGCTCCGAAAAAATGGTTAGGGCTTATTTTCAGGAGATGTCTTTTTTTTTCCATGATTGGTGAATGAGGACAAGGCTAAGCCCGCCTCCTCTTTCATTCACCAATCAGATTCAATTCGTTATCGGCGCGCCGCAGGAAATTTTGTTTTCCCACGGTTCGGGCCGATTTTATTTCGTCTCCCCCCCCCCCCCCCCCCCCCAAAACCCGGGGCAGCCGATGGGGGTTGTAAAAAAAAAAAAAACCCAAACCCACCCCAACCCTTCAAATTTAATTCATTGCAACCCTCCCCCCCAAAAAAACTTGCCAAAATTCCCTGGTGGTCCAATGGGGGTCCCGGGAGCGATCTCCCGCTCTTGAGCCGTTGGCTGCCAGTAATCAAAATGGCGCCGATGGCCCTTTGCCCTTACCATGTGACAGGCTATCTGTGCCATTGGCCGGCCTCTGTCACATGGTAGGAGCAATGTGCCGTCCATCCCAATTCCTGGTGTTACCTCTGTTTCCAGGTGGACAACCGGCATTTCCAATACAAGGTACTACCATTTGGCCTCTCCTCTGCCCCCAGGGTATTCACCAAATGTCTGGCAGTAGCAGTGGCACACCTTCATCATCAGAGGGTGCAAATATTTCCTTACCTGGACGACTCGCTTTTAGTAGCACCCAACCAGTCTCTCCTGCAAAAGAATTTACTTTGCACCATTTCTTGCCTCGATAATCTGGGTCTCCTGATCAACTACTAGAAGTCAAACCTTTAACCAACACAAACCTTGCAGTTCATCGGAGCCTACATAGACACAATTCAAGACAAAGCATTCATACTGCACCTGTGGGCACTCGCTATTCGCACGCTGTCTTCACTTCTTCTGCAAACCATGACTGTTCCAGCCCGCCAATTATGACCATCCTAGGACACATGGTAGCTTCTATCTATGTGATCCCGCACATACGTCTACACATGCATCGCCTCCAATGGGGCCTCAAACAATAATGGACTCAGTTCCTATATCCATTATCGACCCCTGTACACATAACGTTCAGCATGAAGAAAGACCTACAATGGTGGCTACTTCCATCCACACTATCCACGGGATCACCTCTGCGACCCCCTCGACACCAGGTAATACCACAGATGCCTCTCCCACAGGATGGGGAGCTCACCTACACCATCTTCAGATTCAGGGGTTATGGTCCATGACGGTTCACAACCAACACATAAACCTGCTGGAATTCCGAGCGGTACGAAATGCCCTTCGAGCCTTCAAACACTTCTTGCAAGGACAAACGGTCATGATTCACACAGACAACCAAGTCACAATGTTTTACATAAACAAAGAAGGAAGGTCAGGTTCTTGGAACCTCTGCAAGGAAACAATCCAGATCCTGGAATGGGCAAAAAGCAGGTCCATCCACCTACAAGCAACTTACTTGCCCGGAGTCAACAATTCCAGAGCAGACAAATTGAGCAGAATATTTCACCCCCACGAATGGGAACTACATCAGGAGACAGCGCATCACATATTCTCCAATTGGGGTCTTCCCTGAATCGATCTGTTTGCGACGGAATGCAACAGAAAAGTAGACACATTTTGTTCAGTGTACCCAAGCACTCTCCGACTAGCTCCAGATGCTTTCCTCACAGACTGATCTCAAGGTCTACTGTACGCTTTTCCTCCGAAACCACTCATTTCTCGCACAGTCCAACGATGCATCGAAGACAAAGCGGATTTGATTCTCATAGCGCCAGCTTGGCCACAACAAACCTGATACAGCCACCTCATACAACTATCAATAAGGGACCCTGTTCCTCTGGGCAACAGCCCTCAACTACTTACCCAGGAGAACGGATCACTCCTTCATCCTCTACATTCCTCCCTGCACCTCATGGCATGGAGATTGAAAGGCTCGCTTTCCAAAACTTAAACATTGCTCCTCCACTCCAAAACATCTTAGTCTCCTCTAGAAAACCGTCCGCTAGACTCAACTACCAAAGAAAGTGGTCACGCTATACTTCCTGGTGCTCAACTACAGGTACTTATCCACTTACCTGCCCACCAGAATGCCTTCTCTCCTACCTTCATCTACTCAACACAGAAGGCCTAGCGACAGCCTCTCTACGAGTACATTTAAGTGCTAAAGCAGCTTATCATACTCCCCTGAACAGTGAACCCATATCCTGTCACTCTCTCGTATCCAGATTCATGAAAGGGGTATTACGCTTCCACCCCCCGACCAAAAAACCGCCAGTGTCTTGGGACATCAACATAGTCCTAGAGCAACTAATGCTACTGCCCTTTGAACCGATGGATACTTGTCACCTAAGATACCTCTCCTGGAAAGTACTCTTCTTGACTGCCCTAACATCAGCTAGATGGGTTAGTGAGCTTCAAGCCGTAGTTTACTACCCTCCTTACTTACAATTTTATCATGACAAAGTGACATTACGCACACACCCAAGTTTTCTACCGAAGGTGGTTTCCAGTTTTCACTTAAACCAAAACATCACGTTACCCATTTTTTATCCAAAATCTCACACCGATGACATTGAGCGAAAACTTCACACACTTGACAGTAAGCGTGCGCTTGCCTATTACAAACAGCACACCCACATACCTAACAGACCCTCACAACTCCTCCTTTCATTTAACCCAAACGCTACAGGATTTCCAGTGACAAAACTAACTTTATCTTCCTGGATATCCAATTGCATACAGTTCTGCTATCAAAAACGTTCAGAACATCTATCAACAACACCTAAGGCGCATCAAGTTCGTGCAATGGCCGCATCGATCGTCCACTTCCATGAAATGCCTCTCATAGACATCTGTAAGGCAGCGACGTGGTCATCTCTCCATACTTTCACATTCTATTACTGTTTAGGCAAACAGACTGCGGACGATGCATACATGGGCCGGACTATACTATAGAAGAGCACATGTTCTACACATAAAACGCCTTCATGAGAACTGTCCACTATAATTAACGTATTGATCAAAAAATAAAAAAATAAACTACACTTATATCTCTGCTCAATACGACAACTGGGGACTCCCAGACAGCATGGCTAATTCAGCTGCTTATCTATGTGAGAAAAGCAGGTTTGCTTACCATAAATGGTGTTTTCCGTAGATAGCAGATGAATTAGCCATGCTAACCCGCCCGGCTCCCCAGACAGTTCCGACATAGCATACTAACTTGCTTTCATATGGACTGAGGAGCCTCAGGCAAGCCCGGGAAGATACAAGAGGGAGCACCTAGCTGAAAGACTTTACTAGACTTAGAGAGCTCCGCCACCTAGTGGCACGGAAGACGTACCCAGACAGCATGGCTAATTCATCTTCTATCTACGGAAAACACCGTTTACGGTAAGCAAACCTGCTTTTATCCTTGCTTCAAGGAAATACTGTACCAAGGCACACACTATCGTCCCCCCATAGCGCCTCTGCAAAAGGTGTAGTTATTTCCAGCTCTACTGTCGGCGATAATGTGTAAACCATTATCGCTCGCAGCGCAACCGGGCCCAAAATTTTTCAAATCCCGCCTAAACCCCTCCCCTTTCCCTCATTTAAATTTTGTCATGATGCGGTCGTTATTGAGTGCGTTAGGGCGTTATCACACGCGATAAGGGTCCATCACATTTTGAAAAATGACCCTGTAACTCTGGTGTAAAAAATAACTTCATCAGAGTTCATCTTAGTGCTATAGCAGCATACCATGAAGACTGTGATGATGCTCTTATTTCATATCAGCCTACAGTTGTTAGATTCACGTGTAAAGAAAAGCAACCTAAGATCCCAAACTATCCAGAAATTGGGATTTCTCCTTATAAAACAAAGGCTGGAATCTTGTTCTTGGGCCTTTCTTTCCCTGTACTGAGCTAGCAAAGAATCACACCCCTATATTTATGAGCCACAGAGGAACTCTAGTTCATTATGTGACCTTCAAAATCAGAGAGGGGTGTGAATGTGCTGGTAATGATAAAGACCTGATGAACATGAAGTACTGTCTTAGCAAATGATGAAGTCATGGGAACTAGCAAGAGAGTATCTACGCGACTGCATATATGAAACAATTAGAATGACTCTACTGTGCTAGCAATAAACTAGATATAGCTGCTACCCCAAGAAGGGGAGTCTGCAGCAGGACAGGAGGGAACATCTGTCCGTAAAGAAAACGAACTCCTGCAAATTCCACCTTTGTCTGGAAAGGTAATGCTTGAAGCGATATGGCAAGCAGTTAACAACTTAAATACAGCTGTGGCTAGATTGGAAGGAAAGATTGATTGTGTGTCCTCAGATTTTCAAGGAAAATTAGTGACTGTCCAAAATCAAAGTCATGAATTATTACATAGAGTAAATGAGAATGTAAAAGATATACAATCTTTGCAGAAAGTTAATGTTTGTCTAATTAAAGATCAGATGGCTAGTGCAAGGCGCTTGGAGATGTTAGAGAACCGTGCACGACAACTAAATGTAAGGATAACTAATTTTCCTCAGGTCCTGGGGGAAATTCCATTTATTTCTCTAAAAAAGTATTTTAGAGAAATATTATCAATTTCTGAGGAAGAAATTCCTCCAATTAATACATGCTATTTCCCAACACAGAGACCCCCAGTACCTGTAGATCTTACCAATTTCTTAGAAGATTCAAATTTAGATGTCCTGCATAGGAATACACTGATTGTATCATTTATAACAACTAAAGATATAAACAGTATAATGAAAACATATTTTAAGAAATTTCCTACAAGCTTTCATGGCCAAGTAGTAAAACTGTATCCGGATCTAGCGCCAATCACTAGAACTAGGCGAAGAGAATTTTTAGCCTTACGGCAACAGATTATTTCACTGGGATTTACATTCTTTTTACGGTATCCTTGTAGGTGCGAAGTAAAGAAGGGAGAACATGCATATGTATTTTTTCACATAGATCCGATTCAACAATTCATAGAGGCCCAACAATCTATGGTTTCAGCAGTAGTACCTATAGCAGAGTCATCTCCTTCAAATGTAATACCAAATAGTGAGTAACTTAACAGGGCATATGTATGTAAGTAGTCCAATTGACTAGGTTATGGTTTACATATTATTATATTTTCAGATAAATATCTCCATATGTTACTTTAGTTCCTAAATCAGCCTCTTTTTTTGTCCTAATGAAAGTTGATATTTTGTTTTAGGAGTTCAGATGCACAATTTAAGATGGATTTCTTAATTGAAATTACTTTTGAGAATTATCGATGTATTTGTTATGATCTGAATTGTTTATGTTTTTCTGTACATGTGAAATGAAAATAACATAAATAAAGAATTATAAAAAATAAACTAGATATAGGTGAAAGGTATTTGCTGGATGGCAATATATACCAAGTAATTCTGGGATGATTTTTCCAATCAATATAACAATGTAGATAGTGATATCACCAGATATGGGTGTAGATGTTATGTTAGTTTGTTACTATAAATGGAACATTAGAATAGTAAGCATATATATATGTAAATGTATGATTCATCTCCTTCATAATGTATAATGCAAAAAAGATTTCAGCTTGCTTTTTCTCTCTCCCTCTTGGCATGCTTTTACAATAAAACTCTATCATATAGTAAAGTATATGTACTAAAATATACACTAATTATTCTATGGAGAACATCTTCTTGTGATATCTAAGGAAGAGAGGGGACCTTGCAGACAGAAACCATATTTTCAGGGGATTCACAATTTACACAAGAAAGGTCTCATGCATCTGAAACCTCCAATAAAAGATCCTCCTGTTCCTTGGGATCTAAACATAGTCCTTGCTCAGCACATGAAATCATCATTCAAACCCTTGGCAACAACTAAAATTCCTTTCTTGGAATTGTTGGCTATTACTTTTGCTCGAAGAATAGGTCATTTGCAATTTTTGTCTCATACTCTCCTTATACACCATTTTTTCACAACAGAGTAGTTTTGAAAACTCATTTCTCCCGGAAGTGGTTTCTCAATTTCAATTAAATCCATTCATTGTGAAATCTGTCCATTGTGTTGCCAAATTTTTTTTCATGATCATGAACTCATAAGGGATGAGCAGGATCTTCATACACTGGACTGCAGAAGAGCTTCACTTTTCTATTTACAAAGAACAAATCCCACAGAAGGTCCTCACAGCTGTTTCTTTTAATCCATGCAATGGGGGATTTTTTTTCATTTACTCTTTGGATTTGATCTCTGATTGCATCACTTATTGCTATAATCAAGCAGGACTATATCTTGAAAGTAAAATGAAAGCCCATCAGGTTAGGGCTACAGCAGCTTCTTTAACCTATCTTTGCTCTGCTTCCATACAAGATATTTGCAAGGCTGCTACATGGTCTTCCATTCATACCTTCACTGCTCATTACTGCCTGGAAAATGCTTCACATCAAAAAAGCAGTTTGGGACCAGCAGTTTTTCAAAGTTTGTAGAATTAATTCCTTCAGCACTTCCCTCAAATGATAGACAATAAACACGGGTTGCAATAATCCACTGCTAACATGAAAAAAACAACAAATTATATGCAACCTTTGGCTTGCGAGTCCCCACTTGTGTGGTTAATATTATCTTGCTTATTCATAAAAAAAGCTAATTTGCTCATCTGTAATAGGTGTTCTCCATAAACAGCAAGATAAATTGGCTACACAATCTTTCCCTTCTCCCATTTAGCTTTCCATAAAGACTGAAGAGACTCACTAACAGGCCGATACACGTTTGTCCGCGTGTTTTCGACGCGCTATTTTTACCCCTTATACAGTAAGGGGTAATAGCGCGTCGAAAACGCGCAGCCAACCCCACCAAAACTAATCATGCCCACAACATGCAAATGCATGTTGATGGGCCTATTAGTTATTCCCGCGCGATACAGAAAGTAAAATGTGCAGCCAAGCCGCACAATTTACTTTCAGAAATTAACGCCTGCCAAAGGCTGGCGTTAATTTTGGCCGGCACCGGGAAAGTGTACAGAAAAGCAGAAAAAACTGCTTTTCTGTACACCCTCAGACTTAATATCATAGCGATATTAAGTCGGAGGCTCCAAAATTTAAAAAAAAAAAAAAAAAGACGCCGGTAAAATTGAGCGTCGGCTGTCAAACCCGCTGACAGCCAATGCTTCTGTCAAAAAGGAAGCGCTAGGGACGCGCTAGTGTCCCTAGCGCCTCCTTTTACTGCTGGCCCTAATTTACATATCTGGGCTTTCTGAATCACGCGCCCAGAAGAGTGGCCTGTGCACGTCGGGAGAGTGGGCGCTCGCCGGCTCTCCCGCGCGTTTTTCTGTATCGGCCTGTCAGTAGGCAGCTACATAGGAAGATCCACACTTGCTCAGAAAAACCTTGAGCTTTTCTGAGCTCTAAGAGAGCTTTTCCATCTTGGTAATGGCATATGATGTCACCCATCTGTTTGGCAGATTTATCCTGCTGTCTACAGAAAACACCTGTTAGAGGTGAGCAACTTAGCTATATGTGTATTGTGTCTGTTTAAGAAGAAGTAAAGATTTACTGAATACCTACACCCTGGATCAGATTTATGGAACAGTTAAAGCCTTGCCCCATAACATAAGTTGTGTAACTGAAGCCTGATTTGTATTCATGAATAGCCTGCAATATACACCAGGTCCTGCCTGAGTTCGACTTATATTAAAATAAATCCTTACTTGAAATGGTACTAGTGTTACTTATCATTATGGGCCCCAACCTGACAATGGCACATACAATCTGCCTCAGAATGAAAGAAAATAACTTCAAGTTATGTTGAAGTACTATTCTAAACTTTCTTCTCAACGTTCATCACATGCAGGCTGATACAGAAAGAAACGCAGGAAAGCGGGTAATCCATATTGAATGCCTGCTCTTCCGATGCTCACCCAGCCACCTCTCCTGGGCACGCGATTCAGTATTTAAATGAGGGGTCGTGCTAATAAGGAGGCGCTAGGGCCAATAAGGCGTCCCTAGAACCTCCTTATTAGTAGTAGAGGCGGCTGTCAGCAGGTCCAGATAACTGATGCTCAATTTTACTGGTGTCGGTTTCCAAACCCGCTGACAGCCACAGGTTAGGAAAACGGTCACCGGTAAAACTGAGCATCCGTTTTGCTAACCGCTGACTGGCGGGCAGATTTTTTTTACTTTTTTTTTATTTTATTTTTTTTACTTTTGGTTCCTCCAACTTAATATCGCTAGGATATTAAGTCAGAGGGTGTACAGAAAAGCAGTAGCTGGAAGATTACACTCAACCTCTGAATTCTCTATACAGCTTTCTTGCTGTACAGTAAGTGGAAATCACATACCAGACACCAAGTAAACAAAAGTTGCTGGGGCCAAGCAACATCGAGGTTGTGCCGTAAATGTCATTTAAATAAAACATTTTCAAATTTTCTGGGACTGAATTTAGAAAAAAAGACAGCATGAACTGACATCATATGCTGACTGACAAAGGGGCACAGAAAACATTATAAGCCTGCTTAACAAAATTAAGAGGAAATGAAAAACAAACTAATATTGTGAGGATCCAGCAAGAGAAAGAAGTCTAGTTTCAGAATTCATTGTTATGTGTGTGTGATGAACTGGTATTAACTGCTCACAGAATTTATTAAACTGATTTCCAAGCTGTGTAGACAGGGAAGTGTATGCATGCCCTGCTCAAAGAGTTATTGCATTGTTAGGTCACCACCTGAAGATTGTCAGGTGTCCTCTTGATGAGGAACTTCACACTAAACACTTGATTATAAATGCGCAATAAAGAAACAATCACAGATACCTCCTATTATGTAGACAGCAAAGCAGAACAAAATAATGGGGAACTCAATATCAACAATATAATACTAATTCAGAAAACCAGTGTACCAAGTCCAATTTCACACACCAATAACTTGGAGCACCATGATACAGAAACCCTCACCTTAATAGCTATTTATTTGCTTGGTGCAGAGTAAATCCAGACACAGTAAACGGAGTTATGCACATTTTATGCTTCTTCTATTTCTCCTATCCTGTAAAGTTTCTCACTTTTCTGCTCTATCATCTGGTTCTCCTTGGGTCAATCAAGCACTGTGTCCATACTAATCTCACATTTACACACTAGGTACCTGTGTGTGAAAAGAATGAATCTGCTTGACCTTGAGTTAAGTGACTATAGATGTTAAGTTCCCAAACTTTCCTGCACTCATAATTATCCATGCACTTTACATGTATGATAGCCGAAGATTCTTTTCAAATACACTTCAAGTTTACGATCCTGGATGTCTTTTAACGCGGTACCACCAGTAACCGGAATAGTAGTTCTCTTGGTGACTGCGGACACCGAAGAATCAACGCTGGGTACCTTGAGGAATTCCAAAGATTCCTCCGGGAGTGTATAGACCTTGTCCATGGCTCTGCGATCTTGAGAGAACCATCAGGAGCATCCCACTCTTTGGACAACAGTTGAAGCAGTCTGTGATGAAAAGGAAAAGTTTTCGCCGGCGGACGGAGACCCACAGAACAGGATCCCCCTTCCTACCAGTGGTATCGGGAACAGCAGGCTCCTGAGGAGCCTCAATGTCTAATTCCTCGAGGACCTGGGGGATGAGAAGATCCAATTCCTCCCTCTGAAAAAGTCGTAAGACACGGGGATCATCCCCCTCCAGTAGTGGGGTCGGTTCGCCCGGATCCACGTCAGGATTCTGAGGAGGTGGGGAGTCTGCATTGGGTGGGTGTGAGGTCACCCTTACCCTAGAGGCGCCAGACGGCGGCAAGTGAGGGACCCCTGTCCCTGGGATTGCCAGGAACTGGGATAGTATCCGGAGAATCTCCACTCCCTTCAATCCTTGGAATTTTGGGTGGAGGTAGGAGCCCTGCTGCATCTTGAGAGAGGAGATATGCATTATGAATTAATAAAATGAACTCCGGGGTGAAGGGCCCCAGGGGGGCCACGGGGGGGGGGTCATATTTAACTGCCCCGATGTTGAAGGGACCTCCGGTGGGACCGCAGGAGTTAAAAGAATCGGAGCCGGCAGGGAGATTGGGATGCAAAGAAGCAGGCAGCTGTAAATCCAAGATGGCCGCTGTTCCCGCCTCTGACGGGAACGGGGCCGATGTGCCAGCAGGTGGACGCGCTGAAGTGCGCAAAACTGAACGTCCCCCCTGCCTTGAGGAGCCCTCCCCACCGGGGAGGCATCGGAGACAGAGGCCCTCGCGGGAGAGTCGGGACCCAGACTCCCCGCAGGCCAAACATCGAGAAGTTCGCGGCATGGGAGAGGTAAACTACCTCTAACACTCTCCCGAAGCTGTCAGCAGCAAGAAACAGGGGACAGAGGATTGGCGCTTCTCTGTCCCAACTGCCCCGAGGAAGCGACTTCTCAGGGCGGGCTGTAGGGGGGGGGGGGAGAGATCGGATCCACCAACTTACACCCCAGGACAGCAAGGTAAGCTAACTGAAAGGGAAAAAGACAAAAATCTTACCCCAAAGGAGAAAACAAGTAAACAACTGTCCCTGACAGTTCAGCCTGCAAGCTCAAGTGTGAGCAAGGAAAGGAAATACATAATTTATTTATTTATTTATTTTTTAAATTTGATCCATACCAAGAAATTAAAACTAGAGAAGGAGAGGAAAAAAATCCCAACCCCTTAACCAAGATCTAATGGGGGACCACAGGTGCCACCTTTCATCTGCTGGAGTCAGAGTAATACTGAAGGGACGCAGGGGGCGCTCCAACCTATTAGGAGCTGTCCTTACAGTTTTTGCTCTGACTCCATCTGCTGGAAGGGGGACATAACCCACTGTCTGGACTGATCCAGGTATGTACAGGGAACTTGTAAAATACTTGCTTTATCACTAATCACTGCTTAAAATCCTCCCAACAGAGGAAGTGACGTCATCCCGGGGCAATGGCAGCTTGATCTCTTTGCTCGCTGTAGCAGGGAGGGGAAAAAGCATGTAAAATTAGCGAATCGGCACCCCGACGGCTAAGACGAGCAGGGCAAGCAGGGGGAAATGCCGGGCTATGAGCAGGATCAATTGTAGGCAGAGAGAGGCAGCCGGCAGTGAGAACGGAGCAGAGGAGGAGGGAGCCCCGCGGGAGATGAAGACCGCAAGTATGGCGCCGGACCACGTGGTGGGGTCCGGGATCTCGGCGAACTAACTCCCCAGCGCCCCCAAAAAGGAATGGTACTTGCAGGGAAACGGCACCCCCACGACCACGACGAGCAGGGTGAACAATTTAAAGACGAAATCGGCTGCTGGCAGTGAAAGCGTGGCGGAGGAGGAGAGAGCCCCGCGGGAGGTGAAGGAAGCTAAAATGGCGCCGGGCCACGTGGTAGAGCCGCGGCGAAATAATATCCCAGAGTCCCCGAAGTGCAGCGGGAACAGTGGGGAAGCAACAGCTCGATATATTGGGCAGTTTCAACAGCTGGCTCTGCGCTGGACTGGAGTGGGTGCGAGTATGCCGGTAAGAGAACCCCCTGGGGGGCGGGCAGATTTTTTTTACTTTTTTTTTATTTTATTTTTTTTACTTTTGGTTCCTCCAACTTAATATCGCTAGGATATTAAGTCAGAGGGTGTACAGAAAAGCAGTAGCTGGAAGATTACACTCAATCTCTGAATTCTCTATACAGCTTTCTTGCTGTACAGTAAGTGGAAATCACATACCAGACACCAAGTAAACAAAAGTTGCTGGGGCCAAGCAACATCGAGGTTGTGCCGTAAATGTCATTTAAATAAAACATTTTCAAATTTTCTGGGACTGAATTTAGAAAAAAAGACAGCATGAACTGACATCATATGCTGACTATCAAAGGGGCACAGAAAACATTATAAGCCTGCTTAACAAAATTAAGAGGAAATGAAAAACAAACTAATATTGTGAGGATCCAGCAAGAGAAAGAAGTCTAGTTTCAGAATTCATTGTTATGTGTGTGTGATGAACTGGTATTAACTGCTCACAGTTAATACCAGTTCATCACACACTGATAAGACACTGATAAGACAGGCTAAGAGAGACTTTGAAAAGAAGTTGGCCGTAGAGGCAAAAACACACAGTAAAAACTTTTTAAAATATATCCAAAGCAGAAAATCTGTGAGGGAGTCAGTTGGACCGTTAGATGATCGAGGGGTTAAAGGGGCAATTAGAGAAGATAAGGCCATCGCGGAAAGATTAAATGATTTTTTTGCTTCAGTGTTTACTGAAGAGGATGTTGGGGAGATACCCGTATCGGAGAAGATTTTCATGGGTAATGATTCAGATGGACTGAACCAAATCACGGTGAACCTAGAAGATGTGATAGGCCTGATTGACTAACTGAAGAGTAGTAAATCACCTGGACCAGATGGTATACACCCCAGGGTTCTGAAGGAACTAAAAAATGAAATTTCAGACCTATTAGTAAAAATTTATAACCTATCATTAAAATCATCCATTGTACCTGAAGACTGGAGGGTGGCTAATGTAACCCCAATATTTAAAAAAGGCTCCAGGGGCGATAAGGGAAACTACAGACCAGTTAGCCTGACTTCAATGCCAGGAAAAATAGTGGAAATTGATCTAAATATCAAAATCACAGAACATATAGAAAGACATGGTTTAATGGAACAAAGTCGGCATGGCTTTACCCAAATAAGTCTTGCCTCACAAATCTGCTTCACTTTTTTGAAGTAGTTAATAAACAAGTGGATAAAGGTGAACCGGTAGATGTGGTATATTTGGATTTTCAGAAGGCGTTTGACAAAGTTCCTCATTAGAGACTTCTAGGAAAAAGAAAGAGTCATGGGATAGGTGGCGATGTCCTTTCGTGGATTACAAACTAGCTAAAAGACAAGAAACAGAGAGTAAGATTAAATGGACAATTTTCTCCATGGAAGGGAGTGGGCAGTAGAGTGCCTCAGGGATCTGTATTGAGACGCTTACTTTTCAATATATTTATAAATGATCTGGAAAGAAATACGACGAGTGAGGTAATCAAATTTGCAGATGATACAAAATTGTTCAGAGTAGTTAAATCACAAGCAGATTGTGATAAATTGCAGGAAGACCTTCTGAGACTGGAAAATTGGGCATCCAAATGGCAGATGAAATTTAATGTGGATAAGTGCAAGGTGATGCATATAGGGAAAAATAACCCATGCTATAGTTACACAATGTTGTGTTCCATATTAGCAGCTACTACCCAAGAAAGAGATTTGGGCGTCATAGTGGATAACACATTGAACTCATCGGTTCAGTGTGCTGCGGCAGTCAAGAAAGCAAACAGAATGTTGGGAATTATTAGAAAGGGAATGGTGAATAAAACAGAAAATATCATAATGCCTCTGTATCTCTCCATGGTGAGACTGCACCTTGAATACTGTGTAATTCTGGTCGCCGTATCTCAAAAAAGATATAGTTACGATGGAGAAGGTACAGAGAAGGGCGACCAAAATGATAAAGGGAATGAACAGCTCCCCTATGAGGAAAGACTAAAGAGGTTAGGACTTTTCACTTGGAGAAGAGACGGCTGAGGGGGGATATGATAGAGGTGTTTAAAATCATGAGAGGTCTAGAACAGGTTAATGTGAAAGTTATTTACTCTTTCGGATAATAGCAAGACTAGGGGGCACTCCATGAAGTTAGCATGTGGCACATTTAAAACTAATCGGAGAAAGTTCTTTTTCACTCAACGCATAATTAAACTCTGGAATTTGTTGCCAGAGGATGTGGTTAGTGCAGTTAGTGTAGCTGGGTTTAAAAAAGGATTGGATAAGTTCTTGGAGGAGAAGTCCATTACCTGCTACTAATTAAGTTGACTTAGAAAATAGCCACTGCTATTACTAGCAACAGTAGCATGGGATCTTCTTAGTGTTTGGGTACTTGCCAGGTTCTTATGGCCTGGATTGGCCACAGTTGGAAACAGGATGCTGGGCTTGATGGATCCTTGGTCTGACCCAGTATGGCATGTTCTTATAAGAAACTCCCTCAGATCACCTTAAAGAATCAGCTGCAGCTATCTGGACCGTCCTGTTTAAGAGCCAGCCTAGCAAGGGATACTGGGCCAGAGAGGATCTTTGCAGCCTTGGATAAGAAGGCAGCCTTGGATAAGAGAGAAGACAGAAAGCCAGCCTAGGCAAGGACTGCATATATTTGATTGCTGTGAGATTGCTGAGGTAAGCGGCCTCTACACTGTACTCTGGGTTTTGTTTGTGAATAAAGAGATTGTGTGGAACCAGTCAGAATTTAGCCTCTTTTTTGTACTCCTGGCTGTTGAGAAACACTCCTGAGCAAGCACATATGCTGGTAGCAGTGGGACCCCTATTCTAAGTGGGGAGCAAAGACAGGAGCACACAGAGACAAGAAATAACATTTTTTATAGTGCCTGATAGCAGGGATAGCACAGGACTTTGTTATATCAGGCCAAGGGGGCTAGCCCTGCCTGAAGCAGCTAGTGAAATAACCAGTTAGTAAGAGCCGGACAGGTGAGAAAAGTTTTTTGTTTTCCTGCAACTCTCGTACTCACCAAGTGTGTGGCTTGTTCAAAATCTATCTGAACAGTTCATCCAACTGCAAGCTGCCACAACCCAGATGAATCCACCACCTCCCGTCCTGTTTAAGTTGAAGGCAGGGGACCCAGAGATATTCTTGAGAAATTTTGAAAGGACTGCCTGCATGACAGGTTGGCCAGTAGCTAACTGGAACACTTACCTGGCAAAATTGCTTCAGGCAAAAACCAAGTGGCCTTCCAAGCAGCCACTTCAGAAGGGCCACCTAAGGGGAAGTCAAGACCACCATCTTAGAAAGGGCAAGATATACTTCCTTCCAACAACAGTTTCGGTAGGGCATTATGCAGCTTGGGGAAAGTCCCCGAAATCTATTTCACCGACTGAAAGACGCCGGGTGAAAATGGCTGCAGTCCAAAGCATAGTCCAGCCTCAAGGTAACCAGCCACGTGCTTCTGGAACAGTTCCTAGACATGCTTGACCGGCCCATGCAGAACTGGAGTCTGTCGGCACCCCAGGTTCACTTTGGAAAAAGCGCTAGAAATAGTGGACACCTTCCACCAAGCACAATTAATGCCCGACATGGCACAGAGGCTAGAAAGACAGCCCACACAGCCTCCTTGGTGCAGCAATGAGAATGGAGGACCCCCAGCAACAACCCTCTGAGGCAGACAGCTCATCTTCTGCACCCAGACCTCCAGCCACAGTTTCTCCCACATGCTTTAACTGTGGAAGGAGAAGTCATTTGGCAAAGGACTGTTGTATGAGGGAAACAAAGTTATGGACATTAGCTTAGTGATGCAGCCAGCACTAGAGGTAAAGTTCACTTGGATAAAAGTGAATCTCCAAAGCAGGGACGATCCTCAAATCAAAGGTAAAAAGGAATTTTGAGATACTGGCACAACCAAGGAACAAAGCTACGGATATTTTTTCCTTCTGTGCAAGGAATGGACATGAGGAAGACCACTGTCCATATGGAAAAGCTAAGAATGAAGAGCCTTTGAGAGGAACAGGTAAAGCCAAGAGGAAACTGCCCCACCAGCATGCTCTTTTTGTAAGACAGAGAACCTATGGCTTGAAGACATGGAATGGGAATGCAAGCTGGTGGAACAGCACAAAAAGGAGCAGGGGGCAGAGACAGAGCCCCAGAATAAGAATGGAAAGTGGGAACACAAATGGATGATTAGTATTGCAAAACTTCAAAACCATAATTTGGTGGATATTCCATATTGGGATCTTAAGGAATTTGTGATCTAGGTGGAGCTGGATAAAGTTCCTACCCAAGCTTTGTTGGATTCAGGGTCTGGCAAGACTCTCATTTGTGAATATCTGCTCTAAAAAGACCTCATCAGTCATAAGAGGAAAGAGACACTTGCCTGTATACATGGGGACAAACAGAAATATTCAATTAGTCAGGTCCTACTGATTACCACAGCAGGACAAGCCATTATGGAAACAGGAGTCTTTACCAAGCTCCCATACCTGGTTGTTCTGGGCCGTGTCTGCCCCAGTTTGCAACCTTATGGGGCCAGCTTACAGGTAGCTAGGGCTGGACATCCTTGAGGAGGAACCATAAATTAGCCTAGGCACAGCTGGACACTCGACCTGACAAGGCTGAATTGAGGGGGAGGATATGTGAGGGCTTATGTAAGAAATTTCCTCAGACCACATTAAAGGATCGGCCACAGCTATCTTGCTCGGTCCTCTTTAAGAGCCAACCCAGAAAGGGATTCTGGGCAAGGGAGGATTCCTGCAGCCTTGGATAAGAAGGCAGGGCCCAGAAGGCTGGGAAGAGCCCCAGAGAGAAGACAGAAAGCCAGCCTAAGCAAGGACTGCATATATTTGATTGTTGTGAGACTGCTGAGGTAAGCAACCTCTACTCTGTACTTTAGGTTTTACATGTGAAAAAAGAATTTGTGTGGAACCAGAGTTTGGCCTCCTTTTTGTACTCCTGGCTGTTTTCCAACTTGTGGCTGCTCCCAAGCGACCACACAGGGGTAATACTTGCACAAATGGTAGTCTTGTGCAAGGGTAATAAAATTTTTGAAGTATGTTGAGCTGTTGAGCATAAGATATTAAGCATATTGGGGAACGAAAACTTTCTTGACACTGGACTTATGCTTGCTCGGATGGTGGAGGAACAGGCCCTGAGTTTGATTAAGAGGCTATTGGCCAATGAAATAATACACACAGCATGATTTACTTTTGTGATAATACGGAAAACATCCTTTACAATGGAATATTGATACAAACAAGCTCATGAGATGGCTGAGTTGGGGTGAGGATACTCTGGAATGAAGTAATTTTGAGCAGGAATTTTTATTGTTGCTCATACAGGTGATTGTATCTTGAGTTGTTGAGTTTATAATTTACTGTTTCAATTGTGTATGTTTTCCCTATGTTCTCCGCCTAAGGCCTTGGTATGGGCAGTTTATAAATACCAAATAAATAAAATAAATGACATAGCCCTGATTGAAAATCTAACACATCTGACGAAAAATTAGGGAGGTATTCATAGTACTATAGGAGAAATTTTGAAGAAATGTAGTCTGTATCATAACAATTGTGTTTATTGTTGACACTAAAGCTATTATACAGTATTTGCAATAGTGTTTGTACTTGGTGTGAAAAATGATGAGAGAAATGATGGAAATTGACCTTTGAGAGGTTCATTTGTTCAAATGCCTTTGTTCTGGTTTAAAAGGAATAAAAAGTTAAAAAAAGGTACTGTGCCAACTTTTTTTTCTGCTTCTTATAATAACTATGATAAACATTGAACCTTGAATTCCTAAAGGGAAAAAATTATTCATCCACAGCCACTAAATATTAAAACACACTTTGGCATTCTGTTTAACATTCAGAAAGACAAGGCATTAAAAGTAAGGGAGATGTCAGTAAGCAAATATTTAAAAAAAAATAACCTACCTTTTGTTTCTTTCTCTTTCGACATCTCTGCAAGTAGACAGTGATAGAAAGGGTGCTCTCCAAACCCATCTTCTAGTAAATCTAAAAATAAAACTAATGAGCATATGCCAAGCTGCAAGTATAAAGCTGTAGTCAGGAGAATATTTTGATTTGCTTAGAAAGGGCATACTAACCAAGCTGGCCCAGAAGTCAACTGGGTGTAATGCCCTCAACAGTATATGTAACAAAAATGAGGATCAAAAAATAAATGAAAGTCATGCAGTAAAAAATTGGGACACACAGGATCAAAGCAGACATCAAAAGATAAGGCTCAATTGATTCTATTTGGCACTAGTTAAAGATATACCCTGGCTATCAGCCATACAAGCTTGATCAACTGCAGAATATTTACCAATATTTATTTGCTGTCTTCCCTTTTTAATCCTCCAACATCCTGGGTACAGGACGGTGTATACAAGTTTCCATATTTAAACTCGTAGGCCCCGTTTTTATACCCAGCTTCTCAACCTTGCTCCTACCACTAACCTCTATATACTGTATATTGATAAAGCACAGTAGAAATTTTATATAAACCCAAAAGGAAACTGTAGTATAGAACTAACATAAACCCAACACATGTTTCAGTCTTACATGTCTCAAGGATGATGGACATCAGATAATGAGAGAATTGTAAAATATCTTTTTCTCAGTTTAGTGAACCAATATGGAGATGATGCTGAGTGTGTGTTATGATTCTACCAGCGGCCGGAGCCGCGGGTAGCCTCTCACCTCTTTTTTTTCAGCTCCTTTAAGGCCCAGAGGCCGCTGATGTCCTCTCCATGTGGCTAGAGCCACCCGGGTGCTGCCCTTGCAGCCAGGATGCCGCCGACAGCGTTCCTACGCGGCCTGGAGGCCACCGACATCATCTTCTCCCCTCCGGGGGGGGGGGGGGGGGGGAAGGCCTCCACCGTCGGCTTCTTTCCTGCGGCAGAGACCGCTCCCAGCTTCTTCTTTGCGGCTTGCACGCCGCCGCTCCACCGTCGGGGCCTGTTCCGCGGCCCAGCCCTGCTCCTGCTCTGTGCTGCGGCAGGGACGCTGCTCACCAAGGTCCTGCCCCTTCCACCTTAGGCGCGAGGCCGCGCCTCTCTTCATTTCTTAAAGTGCCCACGGTGGGAGGATCCTGCGGCCCCTCCTGATGACTTCATCTTGGGTGTGCCTTTTCAGCCCTATAAGAAGAGCCTGTCTTCATTGCTTCGGTGCCTTCACAAGGAGCCAGTCCTCCTTAGGACTTCTCTTCAATCCAGCTTCTCCTAGGCACTCTGTTCCATTTTGGAATTCCATGTCTTCGTCTTCATCTTCGTCAAGGTCTCTCGTCGGATCCCGTGTCTTCGTCCGTCCAGTTCCTGATGTTCCAACGTCCTTCTCTTCAGATCTCCTGATGTTCCTGATGTTTCTGTTATGGTTAAGCGGTGTTTGGGTGGATCCTTGGGTACTGTGGCAGATGACCACACCCACGGGGAGGAGCCCCGTGAGGAGCCACAATACTAGGCTAGACTCAGAACGCACAAACACAGTTAGTTCTTTATTATACAGCTTGAAGAGTACCACCAGAGGTGGCAGTAGTGAGGCAGTCTGATGGTAGCAGTCTCAGGGACCTCAGCAGAGGGAGCCCTTCTCACCCCCTTGGTACAGGAATGTTCCAAAGCAGGTTTCCCAGCTAGGTAGCACTGTGGATGAGACAGACTGAAAATTAGAGTACTCACTAGGTGTTTGCTGTAGATATGCGATTCCACCAGGTTGAAGTAGAAAGTGCAGGCACCGGGGCAGGGAGAGCAGGCCCTCAAGGAACGAGTACCTGTTCCCTGTAAGGCACCTGAAATAAAGCAGAGGGCCCCCGAGGAGCGGGTACCCAGGTTAGCAGTTACCCTGAAAGGCAGAGAGAGAGCTTCCAGCGGCAGCACAGAAGCGGCAGAGTAGTGTAGACAGGAATGGATATGAGTCCAGATTCAAGTCCTTGCTAACTCGATGAGCTAGCAAATTAGAATAGGTTATATACCCGGATGGCGTGACGTCAGCAAGGGGTAACGCCCTCGAGGTTCGCGCCAAGGTTGGAATAAAGACATGGGTGACTCGCGCGCACCCTAGTAGGTACCTGGAAGGAGCATGGCGGGAGGCTGCACCATAGCCATTCTGGGGATGCCGGAGAGGTCGGCTTGTAGACGCAGTGGTAGCCATCTTTCCTAGGTAAGCGGGAGGAGCCGTGAACAAGGTGAGGCAAACGGGGTGAAGCCGTCTAGCACCGACGGACGCAACAGTTTCGACCTTCAGATCCCCTGAAGTCCTGATATCCTCTTCTCCGGATGTCTTCACGTCCTGATCTTCTTTTATCCAGATATCCTTCACCACAGCAGCATAAGCCTCCAGAAGATCCCAGCTTTTAATGTTCCTTGCACTGAGTCCCGACTGGTTTCCTTGCTCTGAGTCCCATCTCCAAGCTCCTACTCCAAATCCTGAATCCTGTCCGGGTCTCCGGAATCCCTTGCGTCTGCCTCTATCTTTGACTAAGAACTCTGCCTAAACCTGTTCCATGCCAGCGTGGTCCATGCCTTGCCTTGACTGGCTGTGGAGGGTGTGCCTCGGTGCAGGCCTCGCCGAAGTCTTCATCTTGAAACCTCCAAGCAACCTGAGTCGGGAACCACCAGCGTGGTCCGTAAACTGCCTTGACTGGCTGTGTACTGCGCGTGGTGTGGCAGTACCAATTCAGAATTCTTGATTTGTGACTCCGTCTGAGTTCTTCAAGCAATCTCCCAAGTTCTTTCTCAGGCTTCAAACCTCCTGAGTTCCGTCTCATCCTTCAAACCTCCTGAGTCTCGTCTCATCCTTCAAGTATCGTGAGTCTCGTCTCATCCTTCAAACCTCCTGAGTCTCGTCTCATCCTTCAAGTATCAGTGGCATCCGTCGGTGCTAGACGGCTTCGCCCCGTTTGCCTCACCTTGTTCCGGCTCCTCCCGCGTACCTAGGAAAGATGGCTACCACTGCTTCTACAAGCCGACCTCTCCGGCGTCCCCAGAACGGCCATGGTGCAGCCTCCCGCCATGCTCCTCCCAGGTACCTACTAGGGTGCGCGCGCGTCACCCACGTCTTTATTCCAACCTTGGCGCGAACCTCGGGGGTGTTCCCCCTTGCTGACGTCACACCATCCGGATATATAACCTATTCTAATTTGCTGGCTCACTGAGTTAGCAAGGACTCGAATCCGTTCCTGTCTACGCTACTCTGCCGCTTCCGTGCTGCCACTGGAAGCTCTCTTTCTGCCATTTGGGGTAACTGCTAACCTGGGTAACCGCTCCTCGGGGGCCCTCTGCTTTATTTCAGGTGCCTTACAGGGAACAGGTACTTGCTCCTCGAGGGCCTGCTCTTCCTGCCTCGGTGCCTGCACTTTCTACTTCAACCTGGTGGAATCGCATACCTACAGCAAACACCTAATGAGTACTCTAACTCTCAGTCTGTCTCATCCACAGTACTACCTAGCTGGGAAACCTGCTTCGGAACATTCCTGTACCAACAGCGTGAGAAGGGCTCCCTCTGCCAACGTCCCTGAGACTGCTACTACCAGACTGCCTCACTACTGCCACCTCTGGTGGTACTCTTCAAGCTGTATAATAAAGAACGTTTGTGCGTTCTGAGTCTAGCCTAGTACTGTGGCTCCTCACGGGGCTCCTCCCTGTGGGCGTAGTCATCTGCCACAGTACCCAAGGATCCACCCAAACACCGCTTAACCATAACAGATTGCTAACTCCATGGATCCAGCTCAGCTCACCGCATTGCAGGCCATTCCAGCCCTGGCCCAGCGAATCTCCGAACAGCAGAATGCGCTGGAGGGTTTGACCGCTGCATTCAATCTACTGCACACACAGATGAACTTACCTACCACCACAGGTAAAGAAGCTACACCGTCTGAAGTGACGGTCAAGACTATTGCACCTCTATCTGCTCCTAGCCTCTTCTCAGGGGAAGTTTGGAGATGCAGAGGTTTCATTAACCAGTGCTGCATGCACTATTCCCTGCAACCCAGCCATTTTCCCACAGCTTATGCCAAGACCACCTATATCCTGTCGTATCTAGACGGACGAGCATTGTCTTGGGCCTCTTCGCTGTGGGAGCAGGAGGATCCAATTCTTCACGACCTTGAAGGATTCCTCGAACTGTTTAAATCAGTTTTCGATGACCCTGCCCGGTATACCACTGCAGGATCGTCCTTGGTTCACATGATCAAGGTAATAAACCATTAGCTGACTTCGCTATCGCGTTCAAGACACTGGCGTCTGAACTATCCTGGGACCCGAAGTGCCTGAAGACCCTCTTATTTGAAGGACTGAACTCTCTTCTCAAGGAAAAGCTTGCCACTCGTGAGATGCCTGAGACCTTGGCTGAACTAGTGAAGTTGGCAACAAGGATTGACCGCCGACTTCGTGACAAGGTTCAAGAGACCAAGACTCCCAGAAAACCCTTTCAGGGTGAAGCTCGAGTTAAGTCCACACCCAGGCCTGTTCCTTTGGTCCCAGTTGCTGGCGAAGATGAACCTATGCAAGTAGGCCGCAGCCATCTGACATCCAAAGAGAGAAGAACACGGAAGAAATTGGGGCTGTGCATGTACTGTGGACAAGCTGGCTATACTGTTCAAACATGCCCTATATGTCCGGGAAACTGGCAGACCTAAGTCCTGCGGGAGGACTCTTCTTAGGTCTTACTGCTCCTTCTCCTCCACTCTCTCTTCCTGTATCCTTGATCTGCGGACCCTTAGAGTATCAGACTCTTGCCCTAGTGGACTCAGGGGCAGGAAGCAATTTCATTCTACAACGATTAGTGGGGCACCTACGGATCCCCACTACCACTATGAAGTCTCCACTACTTCCTTCGTCCATTCATGGAGAGCCCTTACCGGGTGAAGTAACCCAACTCACCGAACCAGTATGTCTACAGACCAGTGCTCTCCATTCTGAAACTATCTCCTTCTTTGTTTTAGAGAAGGCCATGCACCCTATTGTACTGGGATTACCGTGGCTGCAGCAGCATATGCCTCATTTCAATTGGGCTACACTGGAACTTTCACTTTGGGGTCCAGACTGCCATGGGAAATGCCTGATGGAGGTTGCTCCGTTACCCTGCATGCCAACCATCCCAGTAATGCCGGGGTTGCCGCCTCAATATGCATTATTCCAAGATGTCTTTTCAAAAGAAGCTGCGGAAGTACTACTACCTCACAGACCTTATGACTGCGCTATTATTCTGAAGCCGAACACTGAACCACCCAAGGGATGGGTGTACCCCCTCTCCATGGCAGAGAATAAAGCCATGTCCGAATATATTCAGGAAAACCTCCAAAAGGGCTTCAAAAGACCCTCCAAGTCTCCTGCTGGCGCAGGCTTCTTCTTTGTGGAGAAGAAGGACGGAACATTGTGTCCATGTATAGATTACAGGGGTCTCAACGAGATAACAGTGAAAGATCGTTATCCCCTGCCTCTGATTTCAGAGCTATTCGACAGACTACAGGGAGTCAAGATATTCTCCAAGCTTGATCTGAAAGGACCCTACAACTTACTTCACATTCGCGCTGGCGATGAGTGGAAAACTGCCTTCAACACCCGGGACGGTCACTTTGAATATTTAGTGATGCCCTTCGGCCTATGCAACGCCCCGGCTGTCTTTCAAAATTTAATGAATGACATTTTCCGGGATCTCCTCTATAAGAGTGTCGTTATCTACCTAGATGACATCTTGATATTCTCTCAAGACATGACTACTCATTTTGAGGATGTCAAAAGAGTGCTGCAAAGACTCCACGAGAATCATTTATATACCAAGCTATCCAAGTGCGAATTCCACAAGGAATCAGTGCCTTTCTTGGGCTACACTGTTTCCAACCAAGGCTTTCAAATGGACCCACAAAAGCTGGAGAGTATTAAAAAATGGGCACAACCCACCGCTCTAAAGGCTCTCAGACGTTTCTTAGGTTTCTTAGGTTTCACCAACTATTACAGGACTTTCATCAAGAACTACTCCTCACTTACGGGTGAGGAGTAGTTCTTTGTCATAGCTTACAGCTATGACAAAGAAAGGTGCCAATGTTGCAAATTGGTCTCCGGAGGCAATAGCTGCATTC
Organism: Rhinatrema bivittatum; assembly: GCF_901001135.1. Classification (NCBI taxonomy): domain Eukaryota; kingdom Metazoa; phylum Chordata; class Amphibia; order Gymnophiona; family Rhinatrematidae; genus Rhinatrema; species Rhinatrema bivittatum. The sequence continues at coordinate 220,385,226 of NC_042620.1, forward strand.
CAGAAGTTAAAAGATGCCTTTTCGAGCAAGCCGTGTCTCTGACACCCGGATCCCACCAAGCCCTTTATCGTTGAGGTCGATGCCTCAGATGTTGGCGTAGGGGCCGTACTAAGCCAGGCCAGTGATTCAAAAGCCTTACAACCATGCTCATTCTTCTCCCGTCGCTTCTCTCCAGCAGAGAAAAATTACGGAATAGGAGATAAAGAGCTCCTGGCTATAAATATGGCATTCAAAGAATGGCCCCCTTGGCTCAAACAAGTGCAACATCAAGTCACTGTCTTTACAGACCATAAGAACCTGGAGTACCTCTGCCATGCACAGCGCCTAAATCATAGACAAGCGAGATGGTCTCTGTTTTTCAACAGATTCAACTTTGTGCTAAAATACTGCCCTGGAGATAAGAATATCAGAGCAGATGCCCTATCTCGCTCATTCCTCTCTGAGGACATTCCAGAGGAACTGCAACAGTATCCTGAGTCTTCGTCTGAATCTATTTGTTCCAGCCCTCAGCCTCTGTTCATCCTGTCGCATCTGCCATTCCATACGGCAGGTGGCCGGAGAGCTACTCCAGAGACCAACATTGCATTGCTGGGTCTCTTCGATGCGATCAAGTTCGGCATAGGCCAGGGTCCTGCATCTCCAGCCTGTGCTTGGACACTCCTCGCCTGCCTCAGCGCTTCCTGGAGCTCCTCTGCGGTCGCGACGTGGCCCAAGGGTACACAATCTCCTCAGAAATGGGACCGCTCCCAGCGTTCCCGTAACAGCGTGGAAAAAGAAGTAGGGGGCCAGAGTGGCAGAATTGTATACTGCCTTGCGTAAGGACCTAGGCTTGATTCCCAGCTCAGACCTTCTGCTCCCTGGGTTGGCTGAGGCTAGAGATGTCATGGTGCACCAGTGACACCTAATTATGCATTCTGGTTCATTATAATTATTTTTTATTTTAATTTAAAAATTTGTATCTTGCACATAGCTATTGTTCAAGGTGGGGAAAGTCAATAGCACACACAGAAATTAAAACAGTTAGCATGGCTTAGCACCAATGTATCACAATAAAATTCCTAGATCTTAATATCAAAAACTACATGGACATAATGACCCAGATACCTCCTTACGAACTGTAATAAATCCTAGACTCTATAATATGTCCATTTAATTTATCTATTAATGTTCTAGAATAAAAGCCTACTGAAATAAGAATGTCTTTAATGCTTTTTTAAAGGACTGGGTGTCCTCAAGCATCCATAAAGAATCTGGGAGACCATTCCAAAAAAACAGGGCCTTAGATAAGGCTTTGTTGTGAATCTCTGCTAGACAGGCAGAGCGGGTGGAGGGTATCTCCAATAGCCCTTACTGCATAAATCTATAAGTGCATGATGTTTGTATATACAGAGCACAGCATTAGCCCAGGAAAAAGAGTTTAAGTTCAAACATTCATGGGTTAGCACTGTCATTTTGTACTTAATCCTCCACTGGACTGGTAGCCAGTGGAGGGAACTAAGTATTGGAGTAATGTGTTCATGAACAGCTGCAACTGTCAAAATTCACGCAGCTGAATTTTGTACAGTTTAAAGTGCATGGGGGGAAGTTGCTGGTAAATGCTCATTTCTTACTCAGGACATATATGTCATAGATCCTATTGCCTAACAAAACATCTATGTATCTTCTTTCACAAATTTGCAGATAATGGGCATTTTCTATTGTACAATAGCTGTCTCAAGGTGCTATTGCTAACTCCAACTTCCTTTTCCACAATCAGCACCCTTCCCTTACTATAGCTCTAAAATTGGAATGAGAAATAAAACACGTTACAGTTCTTTCACCATCTGGCACAAATATTCAATTACTTACCCTTGAGACAGGCTGAGGTTATGTGAGCTCTGTACTTTATACTTTCATGGTTTTATGCACATTCTGTACCTTCTGTCATTTCACCAGACTTTCTTCTATCTTACGCTTTATCTTGCTATCTCATATCCTTTATTTCTGACTCATAAGATATATCACATTAAAATATAGCATTATATATTCTTTATAGAAGAAAATACCAAGAACTCATTTTCTCCCCAGCATCATTCTATACTTTACCAAGCCTAGCAAATGGTCTTGTTCTACAGCAGCTCTCTGATGAGACCAGATCTAATATCTATCATCTCTCTCAGCGCCAACCGGAGGAAGCAGCAGCGCCGAACGGAGGAAGCAGCAGCGATCGGGGTGCAGCTAGGCCTGCGCGATCGGCGCCGGAGTCCCGCCGGGGTAAGGCCAGACTAATCCTCACTCACCTCCAGCTGCTCCAGCGCCGACCACGAGGCAGCTCGGTCCAGGAAGCCGAGCCCTCCTCCTCTTCACTCCTGATCCTATCAGGAGACGCTCCGACCAGCAGCCAATTGGGGGACAGCCCCAATTGGTCTTTAAATCCAGCGCGGCAGCTCGGCGTCGCGCGCCGAGCGCCGAAGGAGCGCGACAAAGGGGCCCGCCCCTTCGTGCAGCCCCAGAGGGCAGGCTATACACCTCATTACAGCCGCACTTCAGCCTCTTCCCTCAGACTCCCTGCAGTGCTCTCATGCAACTATAAATCTTCACATCAGCTCCACTTACCCCTGCCAGTAAACTTTAGCGGCGTTTCTCCCCTCAACTTCTATATCTACACGGGGCCAACCCCTTTCATCCAACACAACAACATCCACCATAACAGACCAACAACCTCACTACAACAGCTCTTCAACAGTCTCACATCATCAGTCCCTGAGGACATACTCTCTTCCTATTCTCAGCCAATTCTCTACCATCCCCCTCCTGCTACCTCTATATACCTCCATTCTGGTCCACCACTCTTGCCAGATCGACTACCCAGAATGCATCCAGTTTTCACAATCCCTATTCTCCAACACTGCCTACCATCAATAGGAAAATCAACCAGGCAAGCCCAACACCGCAACATAAAATCCCTCACTCCAATTCTTTTTTTTTTTTTTTTTTATTGTTTTTTAAATTATTTACACAACATATCATTGTGAATGAAAATTAGAATGATACATAACATTTATACTAGCAACTTAGAAATATATCCCCAATAAGGTAAATAAACTATGTTTATATCATCCTGCTAATAAGAAATTATGGGGGCAGATACATATACATCTTTCTCTGAGCGAGAGAATCTTAGGCAATTTGAAACAGGGATTTAATAGCGAATGTGAGGACGCCTACTTCATTCCTACTGTACTGCTGATGCAGCTGTCTTATGTGAGTCAATAAAGAATCGTAATTGAGAAGGTTCAAAAAATACATAAACCAAGTTTTGAAAGTTAACTACACATTTACATGGATAGCGTATAACAATTTTAGAGCAAACGGTTAAAGCTTCATTTCTTAGTTCAATGAACTTTTTCCTCCTCTCCTGGGTTGACCGGGTAATGTCGGGGAAAATCCAAATTTTTTTTTTTTTTGTCCATAGTATTTTTCATGTCTTTTCCGGAAGAAAATTTTCATCACATTGTTTTTTTCCGAAGCAAAAGCGAAGGTCACAAATAGTACACCTCTATTTGTAACTGTGTCCTCAGTTGATAATTCTAACAAGTCCGAAATATTCATCTGTGCTAGGGGCTCTTCTTTCTCCTGGCCAACCTCACTTTTTTTCTTTGGGGGTAAATAATAAGCTTTAACAATCAACGGCAAAGCTTCCAATGGTATTTTCAGTATCTCTGTCAGATATTTCTTAAATAAATCAAGAGGAGGCATTATAGGTATAACCGGGAAATTTAGTACCCTCACATTTAAACTTCTAAGAGAGTTCTCAATATTTTCCACCTTTTTATTTAGCACAGTCTCATATTGCATCATAGTTAGCTGTTGTTTCTCTATATTTTTCATCTTATTTTCTATTTCACACATTTTATTTTCTTGCACCTCCATCTTTTTCTCATTCTCAATGCATCTTTTATTTGAGTCCATACATACTTTGGACAGTTTCACAATGGCAGACTCGATGGCTGCCATTGCTTCCCAAAGGCTTTCCAGCGTAATTACCTCAGGTTTCACCAGGAAGGGAGTTATTTCTGGGTTTGACTCACCCTTTTCAGCTGCTGCAGATACAGTGTCCCTTGTAGTACTCTGCGATAGAGTCTCGGGGCTATCTCTCAATATCGGAGGTATGTACCCTCCTAACTGAGTAGTTCCTTTCGTTTCTGCCAGGACCTCTCCTCCTGCTACTTCCTGGTTCAGCGATGAACTTTTGGGTGTTGACTCCCGATATTCGCCCTCTCGCAGAGGCGGGGACGGCATCTCAGGCGCGCCGGGGCTAAGCGATATCTCTTCTGCCTGGGCAGGGGACGCTCGCTCCTCACCCCATACCGTCGTGGCACTCGCTCCCGGCTGGTTCGGCGTCGCGGCAAAGAAGGTTGGGATGACACTCTGTCGAGCCTCCATGTCTGCCTGGCTCTCTTGGAGTCGGGCCTTCCGTTTCGTGTGCGGCATTCTTACGGAAAGAAACAAATTCAAGGCTGAAAAATACAGGCTCTGCAGCACGACTTCCTCTGCTGCTCACTCAGATGCCATCTTGGACTCCGCCCCTCACTCCAATTCTGATTGCACCGATCACCCAATTCCTAGGCCTTACTCTATTTTCTCTATCATTATTCAACGCGCAATCACTAACCAAGAAATCACTGATCCTCACCGATTATCTCACCGACGCTAAGCCCGATATATGCGCAATAACGGAAACATGGCTTAAGCCCTCAGACACAGCCATAATAAACCAACTACCGACACTGACCTATGACATCTTCTCCCTCCCCAGACAGAAAAAAAGGGGAGGGGGAATTCTTTTAGCAACTAAAAAAAACTTAAGATTCTCTCAACACCCATTCAATTCAGACTCTAAACTAGAAATCGGCTTTTTCACATCAGACCAACTTCAAATTCTACTTGTCTACGCCCCTCCGGGCCTCCTGGAAACAGATGCCTCCCCTATGGTGGAAATAGTCACATCTCTCCTCAACTTGGACGCCCCAGCCATTATCCTAGGTGACTTTAACCTGCATGTAGACAACCCCACACTTTCATCCAGTTGTGAAGCCTTTCTCACAGCCCTTTCAGCAATGGGATTCAAACAGATAGTGAACAAACCTACACACAAAGCCGGTCACACTCTGGACCTTATCTCTGTCAACAAAGACATCAAGCCTGAATCTCCCCTCAATTGCAAGAAAGTACCGTGGTCAGACCACACTCTTATTTCGACTTCATTCTCACTGAAAGAATCCAGCACCCCCCACGTTCCCTCACCCACATTTCATTACAGAAAATCATGCTCCTCAGAAGACCTTAATATTCTCCTGACCTCACAACTTCCCTTTATAGACCTCACCATTTCGAACACTGCTCTTCGTTCCTGGAACAAAATCACAGAATCTATAGCTAACAAGCTCTGTCCTCTAGCAACAAAAAGAGCCCACTCAAACGCTTCCAAAAGACAACCTTGGTTCACCAATGAACGTAGAAAGCTAAAACAATGTTTAAGGCAGAAAGAGAACAAATGGCGCAAAGCCCCATGCGCCAGCACACTTTCCGCCTACAAATTCACACTACACCAGTACAAGTCCTCTACCTTAAAATCAAAAAGGGATTTTTACGCGTCCAAGATCCATGACCTGGTCTTCGATGCCAAAGCACTCTTTGCTTATGTATCTAGCCTTACTCAAATCAACCCCCCGGAAGTTCCCAGCAACCTAGCACAAGCTAAAGCGGAAGAACTGGCTCTATTTTTCCAAAACAGAATTATCAGCCTTCTAACACAGTTGCCCTCCAATACCTCCTCACACTCGACTTCATTTAATCCCTCCATCAATAGCATCCGTCTTGAAGCTTTCAAACCCATCTCCTCCACTGAGATACAAGTAGCATTAAGGAGAATGAAACCTTCCTCTCATCCTGCGGACCACATCCCCACTAAACTCCTCTTGACAATTCCTGACTCCATCTCCAAAACACTGGCGGACATCATTAATTGCTCTCTATCCCAAGGATTCTACCCAGATGACCTCAAACTGGCTTCACTCAAACCACTCCTAAAAAAACCTAATCTGGATCCTAAAGACCCCAATAACTTCCGCCCGATTGCCAACCTGCCCTTCATAGCAAAGGTTATGGAAAAATTAGTGAACACTCAACTATCAGACTACATAGAAGATAACAAACTCCTATTCCCATCCTAACACGGGTTCCGCAAAGCCTTAAGCACAGAATCACTCCTCATTTCCCTGACAGACTACCTCATCACGGGCCTCGACAAAGGCCAATCATTCTTATTGATTCTACTGGACCTCTCGGCAGCTTTTGACACTGTCAATCACTCCATCCTCATAAACCAGTTAGCTGCCATAGGAATTACTGGCGCCGCACTTAATTGGTTCAAAACTTTTCTCAACAATAGAGGCTACAAGGTTAAAATCCAAAACAAAGAATCATCACGATATGACTCAACCGTAGGAGTCCCACAGGGTTCCTCTCTGTCTCCTACGCTCTTTAACATCTATCTTTTACTGCTATGCCAGCTCCTCTCCAGCCTCAATCTAAAACATTTTCTTTATGCAGATGATATTCAGATATTGATCCCCGTTAAAGACACATACTCGAAAACACTAGATCACTGGGAAAACTGCCACCAAGAAATCAAACGCCTCCTCACCAGCCTAAACCTAGTATTAAATTCCACCAAAACCGAATTCCTGGTCATCTCTCCAGAGAACAGTAACATCACCTCTACTCATCCAGGCAACCCACAATCCACACAAGTGAGAGACCTAGGAGTGTTAATTGAAAATCGGTTGAACTTGAAAGCCTCTATTAACAAAACTACCAAAGACTGTTTTCACAAACTCCAAGTTCTGAAAAGGATAAGACCTCTCTTTCACTTTCAGGACTTTAGAACAATCCTTCAGGCAATAGTTTTCTCAAAGTTAGATTATTGCAATTCCATCTTATTGGGCCTCCCTTTCTCTTATACCAAACCGCTTCAGATGGTACAAAATGTGGCAGCACGAATATTAACAAACACTAGGAGGCGAGATCACATCTCCCCAATCCTAAAAAGCCTTCATTGGCTGCCAATTCACTTCAGAATCCTCTACAAATCTATTTCCTTTATTTACAAAATCATCCATCAACATACTACAATCGACCTGCAAATACCTCTCCTCTTACACAACTCTTCAAGACCTACCAGAGACGCATACAGAGGATCACTCCAGGTACCTCCAACCAAAGCCACTAGACATATTACCTTGAGGGATCGGGCACTCTCTACAGCCAGTCCCCCTTTATGGAATTCCATCCCCCCCAATCTCAGACAGGAGCCCTGCCTCCCAACCTTCAGGAAGAGACTTAAGACTTGGCTGTTTAAACAAGCTTTCCCGGACTCCAACTAATGTCCCACAACTTCAAGATCCATAACACAGCCAGCTCAATTTTCCGTTCACTGTAAATATTTTTACTGCTATTAACCTTTTCTTTATTTCCCTTCTCTCCCAGTTTAAGCATCCTTGTTTTTTGTAACTGCTTTCTTCCGCACTATAGTTCCTGTTTGTATTTTTATGCAGCCCTGTTTAACTGTAAACCAGCATGATGTGATTATATCATGAATGCCGGTATATAAAAACCTTAAATAAATAAATCTATTACCATCTGAAGTTCTGTCATAAGCTTTATTTAACTTTTATCAACCACTGTATATTAGAGGGCAGATAGGTGTGCAGAAATTGGAACTGTCAAAAAAATTATAGAGAAAATAATTATCTCTGAAACATTGTTTCTTTCCTGTTCATAGGGTACTGTTCTGTAATTTAACATCATGTTACTGCATGAAGCATTTTGTTGGTGTTGTTTCAAGCTTTTGAAAGTGATAGGAATTCAGGGGGAAGTTTGGAGCCTTGAGAAAGAGGAGTGGTGATTGGAGCCAGCTGCATATTTCTGGCTATGGACTGTGAGTGTTGGTGTGCTTCCTTTCTCCTCCCCTCCCCCATGCAAAACAACGTCAACAATCTGGCACACAGCGCGTTGCCAAAGCTGTGCTCCAAAGGGTTCACCCCTAGGCTTCGATGGCAAGGAACAGAAAAAACAAAGCCCTGGACATCTTCGCCAGCTCCTCTACCAGCAACCCATGGTCCCATGGATGACCATGTTCATTGATTGGGTGAGACCTAATAGGAGATCTACATAGAGTTCTTTGTCTGGAATCTCTCTAAGTCCCGGTACTAACCAGCCACCTTCCCAACCTGCTGCTTTGCTATTTGGTGAAACCCAACAGTACATATTAATCTTTAAGAAGCAGTTATGGTTCCCATACATTTTGAACAGGCTGTAGGGACACTGATACCTACCTTAAGCCTGAAAGACTCTTTAGTTAATCTAGTGAGACTTCGCTTCCTATGGTTATACCCAATATGACTAGAATGGTTGAAGAGACTGAGGAGCCCACTGAGGTTAATTGTTGAATGTATGGAGATTGATTGCTAAACTTGAGAAAAATCTATCTCTCTCTGTTTTTCAAATGCATACATTTTCATCAGAAGTGAGATCTAAGATGGAAGAACAGGAGACTAGAATATTAGAAATGGAAGGAACTTGTCAGGTTCTTGTTATGATCCTACCCGCGGAGTACCCTGCGAGCAGGTCTCTTACCTCCCATGCTGCCTTCCCCAACACGGCATGGAGCCGCTGATGTTCTCCACGGCATGAAGCCCCTCTTGGGGCCTTGCCCGTGCGGCCTGAAGCCGCGCTCTCAACCACCCATGCGGCCGGAGCCGCTGACATCAAGCCGCGTTCCGCGGCAGCCGGAGCCCGCCTCCTTGTTACTTGCGGCAGAGAGCCATGAGTCTTCATCCTTGTCTTTAGCGGCATGGAGCCACCACCGCTGGGGCCTGTTCTGCTGCCTGGGCCGCCCCTGAAGGAGTCCTTGCAGCAGGGACGCTGCCATCAGGCTTTCCCTGCTCCTGCCTGTGTCTCTGCGGCAGCATGGCTGCTCTCTTGGTCCTGCCCCCTTCCTAAGGGGCAGGCCCATGTCTTCTTCCCCTTCTTAAAGGGGCAGCGTAGGTGGGGTCCACCTGGCCCCACCGGAAGTCAGCTCTCCTGATTTCCTGTGCCAGCCCTATTTAAGGGCTTCTCCTGCACTTCAGCTTTGCCTTGTATTGGAGTTACTTGTCTCTGGAAGTCTCGTCTTCCAGCGCTCCGTCAGGTCTTTGTTCTCCGTTGGAGCTCCATGTCTCGTCCTGCTTCCAGTGTCTCCTGTGACTTCCTGTGACTTCCTGATGTTCCATGTCTTCATGTTTCAAGGTTCCTAGTCCAGGCTTCCTGATGTTTCACTTCCTGATGTTCCAGGTTTCCTGTTGTTCCATTTCCTGTGTTTTCAAGTTCTCCTGGATCCGCCAGCTCCTGTGGTTCTCCAGATGACACCTTGCTTCGTCATTGGAGTCTCGTCTCAGCTGGAGCCCTTCCTGTGTTTCCTAGATCTCTTGACCTTCCAGCTCCGGCTGGAAGGTCAAGAGAACTTCCAGCCGGACCTTCCAGCCGGACCTTCCAGCTCCGGCTGGAAGGTCCGGCTTCGTCATTGGAGTTTCATCTCAGGTGGATTCCCTTCCTGCGCTTGTCCCACTCTCCGCATGGTCTGTGACCAGCCTCTTCAGGTTGTGTAGGGCGCGCAGTGGGACAGGGTGGTCCACGACCAGTCCCACGGGTGGACTGTGTAGGGCGCCCTGAGAGACAGAGCCAATGTCTAACCTTCCCAGCTTCTCATCTCGTCCAAGAGTCTTCCAAGTTCTTCGTCTCGTCGAGAGTCTTCCAAGATCCTCATCTCCTTCCAGTGTCTTCTCGTCTCGTCTTGAGTCTTCTGTGTCACAAGGCCTCCGTCTACCCTCATCCTCAGTCCGGCCTGCAGCTTCTTGCCGACACCTAGCAGCAGGTCTGAAAGGGCTGGGAACGGTCGGAGGACTGTTCAACAACCAACATAATGTTGTTGGCTTTCCAGGAGCATGCAGGTCCGGCGGAGGGTCAGACTTTGTCTTCTCCCATGCTAGGACATGCCTCACCAACCCTCGGTGCTGTCTTGGATTCGTCTGGGATCGTGCCGAGGTCCAAGGGCACACATATCCCCTCAAGTTGGGATCGCTCTCCGAGTGTTCCCGTAATATAACAGAATACAAGACCTCTCATGGCCTCCCGTCTATAACAGTTCTTTCTTCTCAAATGACGTTAATTGAAGCTTCTTGTTCTTCCTTTATTAACAATAATCTCATTATTCATAATCAGCAGAATGTGATGGGAGATGTTAGCAACCTTATTTAACTTAGCTGGTATAGATGATAAATAGCTGGTATCCTCAGGTCTTTGTTCGGATATAATATTCTTGTGTAATTTTGCCATTTTTATTCTCCCTCATTTTTCCTCTTAATGTGGTCCAATACAAATATTTGATTCTGTTTCCTTTGTTTATTATTTCTTATGTTATTTTTCTGTAATTCCTGGTTATACATTTTCATTAAATATAAATGAGATAATTAATAAAGAAATAATTGAAAATGATAGTAATTCAAGATATGACAAAATTAAAATATTGTAAAAATATTAAGGCAACTCTGATTTGATAAGTATAGAGGAAAAAGAGCAAGATACATCAGCATCTGTTAAATCACTGATAACTTCAAGTAGATGAAAATATACATGGAAAACCTATCTTTGGGAAATCTATGTGGCTTTGCGCATGCTTTGTTACTCCACCCTTGCTAACAAAATTTCTGCTCTCACCTTTTTCTGTCAGTTTAACAGCTTGGGCCATGTTTTCATAAGCAGCTAGTTCCTAGGAAATAAGGAAACCAGTTTTAATTCATATCAGTAATTCTTCAAACATTATGCAAAAGATTACTGAGTTCTTTGTCTCTGAAATACAGCATCACAGACAATATTTACGTCACATGATCTTTTTCTGCCTATCTCCTATCATTGCTAGAAAGCTTTGGGGCGGATTTTAAAAGGGTTACGGGCATAATATACGCTCGTAACCCTTTAAAACCACTCCTGCATGCGCCGAGCCTATTTTGCACAAGCTCGGCGACCCGTGCAAGCCCCGGGACGCGCGAATGTCCCGGGGCTTGGAAAAAGGGGTGGGGCGTAGATGGGGCGGGGCCGGAGACTCCAGGCACAGCGGCCATTTGCTGCTGTACCCGGGATCACGGGCCGGCTGTTGGCTGGCGTGTGCAACCTATGCCTGCCCAGAGGCAGGCGCAACTTATAGGATAAAGGTAAGGGGGGGGTTAGGTAGGGCTGGGGGGCGGGTTAGGTAGGGGAAGGTGGGGGGGCGGAAGGAACGGAGGAAGGCTGCGCAGCTCAGTGCGCGCAAGTTGCACAAAACAACGACCCAGTTGACATCCCCCCTCCCATCCACACATGGTCACAATTCACACCCGTTGCTTCCACAGAAATCGAGCCTATCATCAGAAAAACCAACCCTGCATCCCACCCTCTAGACCCCATCCCCATCAAAACCCTAAAACTCATCAGAGAGATTATTGTCAAACCAATAACCTACATCATTAACTTATCCCTAGAACAAGGAATCTTCCCAGAAAAACTCAAAAACGCCATCATCAAACCTATCATCAAAAAACCTCAACTCGACAAATCCGACCCAGCAAATTACAGACCAGTCTCCAACCTCCCATTCCTAGCAAAAATCATCGAAAAAACAGTCAACAATCAACTCACAGAACACCTTGAAACCTATAATGTTCTACAGCCTGCACAACATGGTTTCAGAAAATTCTTCAGCACTGAAACCCTCCTCCTCTCTCTCACTGATACCATCCTCAGAGGCCGCGACAAAGGCAAATCTTTCCTCCTGATACTTCTTGATATATCTGCCGCCTTTGACACCATCAATCACAGAACTCTCCTCACCAGACTTAAAGAAATTGGTCTCCAAGACACCACAATCAAATGGTTCAACTCCTACCTCTCAAACAGATCCTACATCGTCAAAACGAACTCATCTGAATCCTCTCAAGTGCCCCTCACTCATGGAGTCCCACAAGGTTCTTCACTATCCTCAACCCTATTTAACATTTACCTCATCCCACTATGCAAATACCTTTCAGAGGCAAACCTCACCTACTTCATCTATGCAGACGACATACAAATATTACTCCCCATAAACAAGTCCATCCAACTAACCATGGAAAAATGGAACAAACTCAGCTCAAATCTATCCCACTTGCTATCTCAATTATCACTATGCCTCAACCAAGCCAAAACAGAAATCATTCACATCCACGATGACCGTCCCTCTCATCCACTCAAGTGCACCCCCTCCGACCACCCAGGAAGCTCAACCAACCCGGGAGTGCCACAAATCTCACCCACGCCGTCCACAAGAAACCTAGGCGTAACAATCGACAGCCAACTCAACTTTAAACGACACATCTCCAATACAATCAAGGATGGATTCTTCAAACTCCAGACACTAAAAAAACTCAAACCCCTTCTCCAAGAGCACGATTTCCGAACAGTCCTTCAATCAATTATCTTCACAAAACTTGACTACTGCAACTCCCTCCTCCTTGGCCTACCAGAAACCCACATCAAACCCCTCCAAGTGCTACAGAACGCTGCCGCCAGAATCATCTCTAACAACAAAAAATCCTCCCACATCACACCCACTCTCAAAGAACTCCACTGGCTACCCATTACACAAAGAATCCAGTATAAAACCCTCACCCTCATGCACAAAAAAATAAACAACAACAATATGAACTGGCTAAACAACGGAATACAACCTTACCCTACTCAAAGAACTCTCAGATCCACCAACACTGGCCTCCTAGCCGTACCCAATCTCAAATCTGCACACCTCAACGTCACCCGCAAACGAGCCATAACAATAGCGGGCCCCACCTTATGGAACTCCCTCCCCACCTGTCTCAGAAATGAACCTTCATTGCAAGTCTTCAAAAAACACCTCAAAACATGGCTGTTCCTATAAGCTTTCCCACCTGACACGTAACCTGCCCAAATGCAACTGCAACACACCACGCCCCCTACACAAGCATCTCGCACCACCATCATCCCTCCCTTGCACCACCTTCCTCCCACCTATCCCCCCCCCCCCCCCCTTTCAACCCTCCTTGCCAACCTTAACCTTAAAATATCCTCATCAACAAGTCATTTATGTACATATGTTATATACTATATCAAATGTTCCATGTAATCCTGTTATTTCTGTTACAATTCGTTATATTTTATTACAATGTTATAATTTATTATATTTATTACAATGTTATAATGTAAAATAGGGCTGTTACTACCATATTCTTTTAGTTATCTGGAAACCGATGTGATATCTCGATCGAACGTCGGTATATAAAATAAATAAATAAATAAATAAATAAAATAAAATTGTGCACCCCCTTGCGCGCGCTGACCTTGGATTTTATAACGTGCGCGCGGTTTCACGCACTTTATAAAATTGGGTGCACATTTGTGCACACCGGGTTGAGCGCACAAATGTATGCCCGCGCGTACCTTTTAAAATCTAGCCCTTTGTGTACAAGATTTGCTTGTTTGGTGCTTACATACGCACATTAAAACCACAAAGTACTATCAGGCTAATTTTAAAATAAGTGAACGTGCGCCCATATACAAGTGGAGATACATTTGAATTTTAAATCATGCGTGCACTTGCATGCGTTTGATTTAAAATACACCTACCACACTTAAGTATGCTTCCAATTTTAAGAGGTTACTCGAGCAAACCTATTTTGCCTATCTTCAATAGGACTTTGCTGGCTTTAACACATGAATGTAAGTGTATTTTAAAACAAGCTCACGCGAGAGACATTCCCAGTTTTTCAAAGTAGTCCACCAGTTTGCCCAGTCAATTTTGAGGTCATCCAGACCCTCTAGTTCTTCATCCTGCATGCCCCCCAGTTGACCAGAATCCCTCACCTTGTTATGTAAACCCTAAAACACAAAATCTGCAGACTTGTTTCTCATCAGGAGCAGCAGTAAAATTGCACAGCTAACAAGCTGCCACATGCTGCGGCCTCCGTTTTTAAAATACAGAATTATGTAACAGTTGGCCCTGCCCCAGAATACCCATTCCCCACCCTTTTCCGCCCCCTTATATTTTGGCTCACACACATGCATATACACACGTAAATCGCAGCATTTATAAATCCATTTTGCTCATGCATTGCCCACATACTTGTGCATATGGAACTTTCTGTGCGAGCAACACTTTTAGAAGCGACCCCTATAGAAGATATAAAAGTAGGTTTGCTCGAGTAACCTCTTAAAATTAGGAGCATACTTATGTGCAGTAGGCGTATTTTAAATCATACACACACAAGTATGCGTATGATTTAAAATTCCAGAGTATCTCTGCAAGCGCACCGATACACAGGTGTATGGGCACATGTGCGCTCGTTTTAAGATTAGCTTGTTTGGATTCATTTCAAAAACTGTTCTTCGTGTGCACCCCTCAGTTATTTATTATCTTTAAATACTTCTTCTCTATATGGAAATTTACAGGAAAAAAGGTTTGAGTCATGCTCTTGTCTATAATGTAAGAATCGCATACTACTTTTTTCTCTTATTGCTCTGAAGGTATTAGAAATCTATCGTCTGCTGTAAAGCAAGTTTTCTTACCATAAATAAGGTTCTCCATAGACAGCAGGAAGAATTAGCCATGACAAGCTTTTTCCCAAATGGGAAAATGCAAAAGTTTTTGCTCAGGTATTGCCTCATGAGCCCCTCAGTCGATTACAGAGCTAAGTTTAGCTAGGTAGTTGTCTCTCCAAGAAGGTGGGTGAGTACTTAGCATGGCTAATTCATCCTGCTATCTAAGGAGAAACATGCTTACAGTAAGCAAATTTTCTTTCTCCATTGACAAATAGAACTGAATTAACTATGACATGTGAGGAGTCCCAAGCTGAGGAATGCAGCAGAACATTTTCTGAATAAGCAACCCGGACCCCACCATGGAGAGTAAACTACTGGATGAATAGGCTACACAAAACTATTTGTTCAAATTTACTGTTGTTTTTTGATAGATTGTCAGACAGTAATGGGACATTAAAAGGTGCACTGATGACCAAGTTGTAGCTTTGCAGATGTCTTCAATAGGTACGATTCATAAATGAGCTACTGTTGCAGCCATGGCTCTCACCTGATGAACCTTAATTGAGTCTATAACCTGTACGCCTGCTAGCACATAACAATGCATGGTATAGTCTTCTAGCCCTTTTGACAATGTACACTTGGCAACTGCTAAGCCCAGACGGTTAGTATCATAACAGACAAATAGTTGTGAGGCTTGATGATTTGCTGAATTCTCTTCCGGTAATAAGCCAAGACTCTTTTACAGTCTAAGGAAGGAAGGGCTTTTTCATCTTTATGTGCATGTAGCTGGAAAAGAACGTGGGTAACATGATGGCTTGATTTATATCAAAAGCTGACACCATCTTTGGTAGACACTTTGGGTGAGAGCACCAATCTATTGTGGAAGACGTGCATGTAAGGAGAATGATAAACCAATGCCTGAAATTCACTGACACTTCTTGCTGACATGATTGCAACAAAAAATATTAATTTCTATTTGAGAAACTTCAAAGAAACTGGTTCCAAAGATTCAAAGGGCTTCATAAGCTGTTCCAGATCCACACTGAGGTCCCATGGACCAAGTGGCTTGGTCACTGGAGGTTCTCTGGAGGTTTAGAATGCCACAGGCAAATTGTTCAGAGTAGTTAAATCACAAGCAGATTGTGATAAATTGCAGGAAGACCTTGTGAGACTGGAAAATTGCAGGAAGACTTTGTGAGACTGGAAAATTGGGCATCCAAATGGCAGATGAAATTTAATGTGGATAAGTGCAAGGTGATAAGTGCAAGGTGAAGCATATAGGGAAAAATAACCCATGCTATAATTACACAATGTTGGGTTCCATATTAGGTGCTACAACCCAAGAAAGAGATCTAGGTGTCATAGTGGATAACACATTGAAATCGTCGGTTCAGTGTGCTGCGGCAGTCAAAAAAGCAAATAGAATGTTGGGAATTATTAGAAAGGGAATGGTGAATAAAACGGAAAATGTCATAATGCCTCTGTATCGCTCCATGGTGAGACCGCACCTTGAATACTGTGTACAATTCTGGTCGCCGCATCTCAAAAAAGATATAATTGCGATGGAGAAGGTACAGAGAAGGGCTACCAAAATGATAAGGGGAATGGAACAACTCCCCTATGAGGAAAGACTAAAGAGGTTAGGACTTTTCAGTTTGGAGAAGAGACGACTGAGGGGGGATATGATAGAGATGTTTAAAATCATGAGAGGTCTAGAACGGGTAGATGTGAATCGGTTATTTACTCTTTTGGATAGTAGAAAGACTAGGGGGCACTCCATGAAGTTAGCATGGGGCACATTTAAAACTAATCGGAGAAAGTTCTTTTTTACTCAATGCACAATTAAACTCTGGAATTTGTTGCCAGAGGATGTGGTTAGTGCAGTTAGTATAGCTGTGTTTAAAAAAGGATTGAATAAGTTCTTGGAGGAGAAGTCCATTACCTGCTATTAAGTTCACTTAGAGAATAGCCACTGCCATTAGCAATGGTAACATGGAATAGACTTAGTTTTTGGGTACTTGCCAGGTTCTTATGGCCTGGATTGGCCACTGTTGGAAACAGGATGCTGGGCTTGATGCACCCTTGGTCTGACCCAGTATGGCATTTTCTTATGTTCTTATGATACTAAAGGATGAGTGAAATTCAGTTTATCCTCTATCTGAATATGGTAGGCCTTCTCAGCTCTCAGTACCTTGACTGATAAGGTACTGAGAACCTAGAAGGAAAGACACAGCAAATACTGAAGCAGCTCCAGCGGTTTGCATGCAAATAGGTCCAGGAAGCTTTGCTGACACCAGGATGAGAACCATTTCCATTTAATGCCATAAGCCGTCTCAAGACTCTGAACCTTTAGCCTTTCCTCATAGGGGAATTGTTCTATTCCCTTTATCATTTTGGTTGCCCTTCTCTGTACCTTTTCTAATTCTGCTAAATCCTTTTTGAGATGTGGTGACCGGAACTGCACACAATACTCAAGATGAGGTTTCACCATGGAGTAATACAGAGGCATTATGATACTGTCTGTTTTATTCTCCATTCTTTTCCTAATAATTCCTAGAATTATATTTGCTTTCTTGGCTGCTACTGCACACTGAGTAGAAGATTTCAACAGATTAACTATGATGCCTAGATCCTTTTCCTGAATGGTGACTCCTAATATGGAACCTTGCATTGTGTAGCTAGAATTTGGGTTACTCTTCCCTAAATGCATTACTTTGTACTTGATCACATTAAATTTGCCAGTCTCTCAGTTTTGCAAGGTCTCCCAGTCTCTCAGTTTTGCAAGGTTTCCCAGTCTTTCAGTTTTGCAAGGTCCTCTTGCATTTTCTCACAATCTTCTTGTGATTTAACAACTTTGAATAATTTTGTGTCACTGACAAATCTGATCACCTCACTCACTGTTCCCATTTCCAGGTCATTTATAAATATATTAAAAAGCAGTGGTCCCAGAAAAGATCCCTGGGGCACTCCATTATTCACCTTTCTCCAGTGGGAAGATTTACCATTTAGCCCTGCTCTCTGTCTTTTAATGAGTTCACAATCCACAACAGGACACTGCCCCTATCCCATGACTTTTTAATTTCCTAAGAAGTCTTTCATGAGGGACTTTGTCAAATGCTTTCTGAAAATCCAGAAACACTATATCAACTGGCTCACCTTTAGTTGCATGTTTATTTATGATCTTAAAAAAATGTAGCAGACTGGTGAGGCAAGTCTTCCCTTGGCTAAATCCATGTTGGCTTTGTCCCATTAAACTATGCCTATCTAAATGTTCAGCAATTTTGTTCTATATGATAATTTCTACCATTTTGCCTGGCTCAAGCATCATCAGACTCACTGGGCTGTAGTTTCTTGGACTACCCCTTGATCCCATTTTAAAAATTGGCATTTCATTGGCAACCTTCCAGTCTTAGGTACCATAGATGATTTTAATGATAGTTTACAAATTTCCAAGAGCAGGTCCACAATTTAATTTTTCAGTTCTTTCAGCATCTTGGGATATATACCATCTGTTCCAGGTGATTTGCTATTCTTTAGTTTCTCAATTTGCCCTAGTACATCTTGCAGGTTCACTGAGATTTGCTTCATTTCCTATGAATCATCACATTTGAATATTATTTCTGGCATGGGTAACCCTCTTACATCTTCCTCAATGAAGACCAAAGCAAAAAATGAATTTAGTCTCTCTGCTATTGCTTTGTCATCCCTAAGTGTCCCTTCTAGCCCTTGATCATCTAATGGTCCAACTGACTTCCTCTCAGGCTTTTTACTTCAAATGTACCTGTAAAGGTCTTATGAGTTTTTGCTTCCATAGCAAGCTTCTTTTCAAATTCTCCCTTTGCCTTCCTTATTAGTGCTTTCCATCTAACTCTCCAGTACTTATGCTGTTTCCTGTTTTCTTCATTCGGATTCCTTTTCCATTTCCATTTCTTGAAAAATGTTCTTTTAGCTATTATAGCCTCTCTCACCTAACCTTCCAACTTCTTCACCTATAAAAGAATACCAATCACACTCTGGGAATACCCTCTCTTGGTAAACAAATCATCTTAAAGGCCAGGCCATAAGCCAAAACCCAGCTGGATCCTTGTGAATGACTGGACCCTGGATCATCAAAACTCTGAGCAGAGGAAATACCAGCAGACTCCCTTCCAACATCCTTATCAGATCTGCATACCAAGGCCTCCTAGGCCAAACTGGAGCAACCAATATCACCAGGCCTCAATGCTCTGATATTTTCTATACTACTCTGTCCACTAACAGCCACAGCAGAAAAACATACAGAAGGCCATGCTCCAGCCACTCCTGAGTCAGAGCATTGAATCCTGAGGACCCTTTGTCCCTTCTTTGACTGAAAAAGTTCCTTCCCCTGGTGTTGCCACCAGAAGTGGTCAAATCCATCTATGAAATCCCCATCTGTTAACTACCAAGGTGAAGGCCTCGAGATCCATTTCCCCGGGATCCAGAGATTTTTGGCTGAAAAAATCCACTTGAACATTCTCCACTCCTGCTATATCAGCTGCTGAGATCATCCTTACATTCTCCTCTGCCCACTGCATTAGGAGTCTTGCCTCCAACACCACTTGAGGACTCTTGGTTCCACCCTGCCAATTTACATATACTACCATCATCACATTATTGGAAAGTACTCTGACTACTTGTCACTTCAAAAGAGGAACGAAATGTAGAAGTGCCAAGCTTATTGCCCTCATTTCCAAGAGAGAGATCGACCACCTGCTCTCTTGCCATGTCCAAACTCCCTGAGTCACTTGACTTTAGCAATATGCCTCAATCTACAAGAATGGTGTAGGTCAGCACAGTAATCCATATAGGAAGGTGGAGATCTACCCCCTAATCCAGGTTATTGTGAAATAATCACCGTACAAGACTTCTCCCTACAAGAATCAGCAATACCAGCCACCGAGAATATACTTCAGACTGGGAATGTTATGGGAGTCTCTGTTTAGTGGACCCTTGGGCCGACCTGCTGGAGACTGGGAAAGGTGGTCAATGTCTCTAATGGATAGCAGGCCGGGAGGCAGATGTTCAGGCAGGACGTAGATGCTCTTCACCCTGGAAGCTGGTACTCCCCCTGGAGGAGCCCATAGGAGCCCAACCGCTGGGATTTAGGTGGCTTCACCCTTGGAAGCCGAAGCCCCCCTGGGAGGAGCCCGTAGAGGCCCGGCCGCTGGGACTTAGGCGGGTTGTGGATCAGGACAGGTAACTGGAACCAGACTAGGACAGTAGCAATACTATAACTGGGTTCGGGTTCTGGAACCAGGCAGGAACTTTAGCAAGACTCGGGTACTGGAACCAGGCAGGTACGGTAGCAGGCAGGCTGGAACCAAGCAAGTACTATAGCAGGCAAGTAGGAACCAACCGGTACTGTAGCAAGCAAGCAGGAACCAAGCAGGTACTGTAGCAGGCAGGCAGGAACCAGGCAGGTACTGTAGCAGGAATGGAGCGACGAAGCAAAGCAAGTCACTCCGGGGCACAGCGCAACAGGAAACCGAGAGGCTAACCCGTTGCAAGGCAAAGACTGGATGGCTGCGGCCAGCTTATCAAGGCCGCGGCGTCTGACGTCAGGAGTTGGGCGGAGTCACCACTGGCGGGAAACGGCCTAGAAAAGCGCCCAAGTGGTGCGCGCGCGTGCCTAGGAGCCAGGCATCCATGGGAGACCTCGCAGCAGCGCAGCCCCAGCGGGAACGCCGCCAAACAGGCCGCAAACCAGGCCTCTGGAAGCGGGAGCAGGTCCGGGAGCCCGGAGGTAAGGGCCTGGCCGTGGTGCTCGTGGCCAGAACCGCAACAGGGAAGACCATCTAGACAAGGCCTTCTGAAGGGGATGCATATGGACCCTCGCCCAAGGAACTAAATCCAACGTGGCAGTCATGGAGCCTAGAACCTGAAGATACTCCCAAGTTGTGAGAATCCAACATGGACAGACCTGAGACTGCATCTTTTGATTCCTCTCCTCAGTCAGCAAAACTCAACCCTGCCTCATGTTGAAACACCCCCCACCAAGACACTCCAACATCTGTGATGGACACAATTTGCTCTTATCGAAGTTCACTACCCAGCCTAGTTCCTTCAAGAATTGCATTGCCACTTCACTCTCCTGAGCTGATTTTACCCGAATCAACCAATCGTCCAGATAGGGATGCACTAGAATTCCTTCACAATGAAGATTTGCCGCCCCCACTACCACTACCTTGGGAGCAGTGGCCAGACTGAAAGGCAGAACTCGAAATTGAAAGTGATTCCCCAGAATGGCAAAACAAAGATACTTCTGATGGTCCTCTCGTATGGGGGTATCCAGAGATGTTAAAAATTCCCCTTCACTCACCATTAACAAAATGGACCTTAACATCTACATCTTGAAATGAGACACCCTTTAGGGCTCTTTTGATCCCTTTCAAATCCAGAATGGGCTAAAAACATCCTTCCTTTTTCAGTACTACAAAATAAATTGAATATCTCCATTGACTTCTTTGAGCCTCAGAACTGGAATCATGGCCCTAAATGCAAATATCTGTCTAAAATCACTTGCACAGCCTCCACCTTTCAAGCAGTATGACAAGGGGACATTATAAAAGAATTTGAAATAGGGTGGGAAAATTGCAGATCATAGGCAGATATGACTATCTCTAAAATCTATTGATCATAAGTAATCTGGATCCATCTCCAGTAAAAGACTGACAACTGCCTTCCTGTCTCCAATAGTAGAGAACAGGTCCCCAATCCTTCACTAGGAAGTCTGAGCATCCTCATCCAGTATCCTTACCTCTTTATCTGTTACTATGAAAGGACTGAAATCTGCCTCAAGATCTAGGTCATTGTGGCCAATCGGCCTCCCAAACCTGACCTGCTTCGGATCCCAGAACTGAATCCAAGACGACATGGAATGAGCAGCACCTTTAGGCCTATTTTCCAGCAATCTGGGTGCCTTACATTCTCCCAAGACCTCAAAAACCTTCTCCAAATCCTTTCCAAAGTGCAGTTTTCCCTTTAGAAGAGAATTTGACCAAATGAATCTTGGAAATGGAGTCAGCAGACCAATTATACAGCCAAAATACCTTGCTGCCACAATGGAGGACATACAATAATCTGTGGCTCATACTAAATCATAAAAGGCATCTGCCAAGAAGGCTGCCTCTGGTTCAATCTGAGCATTGTCTTCCATGGCAGCCCATTCCAGAGTTGCTTCCTTTATGCCCTGGGAAATGTGAAGCCCAACTTTAATCACAATGTCACTACAAACGGAAATTTGAAGAACAAAATTAGAAGCTTCAAAGGCATGTTTGAGAACTGACTCAATCCTGTCCTGGGCATCCTTGAGGAACAAATTTCCCTCCACCAGAATCATGGTCCTCCTAGTCACAGCTCAAACAAGCGCATTGACCTTCAGCACACTCAGCCTCTCCTTTTCCTGTGCATTCAGGGTACATAGCTTAGACATCACCTTGACCCCCTTAAAGCTAGCCTCCAGAGAGTCCCATTCACCAGAAATTAATTCCCTAATGGACCTGTGCAGTGGAAATGATTTGGAAGGTTTCCACAAGCCCTCCATGATTGGATCTTCTTTGGGATTTACTACCTCTTCTTCCTTGTCCTCCGCAATATGTAAAACTCACAAGGACTGGAAGAGCAAACCTGCCAATTCCTCTTTATGGAAAAAGCATACCATTGGGGGATCGCTCTCCTCCTTAGAAGTAAACACTTTCTCTTCCAAATTCTCCTCGCTGTCCAAAGGCTTTCAGCCTGCAAAATCCTCTATAAAAGCTCCAGGATCAGAGAACTCACCCTCTGAGATAACATCCACAACTTGCATTCTCAGTCTCTTCTTCGAGGGTCTAGCCAAGGGCTTGCTGGAGGCAGAGGAGGAGGAAGGGGCTCCAGGGGCAGCAGTCTACCCCATACAAAATGTCTGAAGTAAACATTTTTAAAACTTTGCAGATCTCAACGACCAGGAGGAGGCCACATCAGCTGAAACCACTCTCCTTGTCTTAACCATGACAGTGCCACTCGAGTCTGAAGCTCCTGATGTGGATTCCAGGGCTGTGGAAAGCAAAGGAAGCCTCAGCTCCCTGCCAATTCTTCTCTGCACATCCAAAATGGCCATCGTTCCCGCTGCCGCAGAGCAATGGTTCTGCAACGTGCACTGCTTCATCCCTCACACTACTGGCAAACGTTTCCTCCCCCAACAGCCACTCTGCGCAAGGCACATGTGTGGCACAGAAAGCAACTCTTCCTGCACTCCGAGGAACCCGGTATAACCCCCTCCTTGATTCTGCTCCAATCCGAGCAACCACAGAGGAGAAAAATACCTGCCGACTTACTTGTATCACCTAATCGCAAAGTAGCAGTCCTCAGCTAATGGTTTGGCACAGTTCTCCCTTCACCATTTCTTTTATATTTTTTAAACTTTACTGAGGTTCTGGACAGGAGGTAGAAAAGGAAGGAAGGCCCAAGAAGAAAAAAGGAATCCTGCTCCTCTTAACCTTCTTTTCCTATATCCTGATCCCTTTTATTTTTTTTATGGGAAGACGGTCCAGGTAAAAAAAACACAAAGAAGGAGTGGGGGAAGGAATTCACAAATAACTGAAAAAGCCCTAGGAAGCGTCCCCATTCAAGCCAACAGGCCAAGATCAATCAGGGGAGGGAGCCCAAGCTATTACCCCAAGAGCGGCTCAACTGAGGGAGGAAGTCTCAGCATTAATCACCCAGGAGCAGCCACCTGCAAGTCCTGCTTCACCTGGCCCAAACCAGGTCTCAGACATAGCAGAAGATATGCTTGTCTACCATCTGCTGGAGACAGAGAATACTGGCAGAATGAGTGCAGCACAAAATCATAAATGTGGTGATGTCAGCAAACCAGCTGTTCTTTGTCTCCATCTGCTGGCTGGGGAGTATAACCCATGTGCCTGGACTGATCTGGCTGATGAAAAGAAATGGTTGGGTATACAAGCCCCACTGCAGGATTCGCATGTGGAGATGGATTAGCGACACTACATGAACTATTGCTGCCATGTGGCCCAGAACTAGCACTACCCTGGTTGTTGTCTGCTCCATGTTCACCAATCAATCAAACATGAACTTGAGAACATTCGCATGATCTATCAGAAGAAATGCTTTCTCTTGCAGAAAATCTATCCATGCCTGATGAAGTTGATTTTCTGAGATGGGATGAGGGTCGACTTTTCAAATTTCACTAGGAATCCCAGGGACTGTAGGAGTTAAATTGTCTTCTGCAAGGAGGTCAATATTCCTTCCTGGGAAATTACCTTAATCAGCCAGCTGTCTAGGTAAGGAAAGCACAGATACCCTAATGACGGAGATGCTCTGCTACCTTAGCTAGGCAATTGGTAAAGACCCTCATTGCCAATGAGAGACCAAAGGGGATCACCCAGTACTGGTAATGAGAGAATTCCACCACAAAGCTTAGATAGTGCCAGTGGGAGGGATAGATGGGTATGTAGGCATTTGCGTCCTTCAAATCCAGGGAACACAACCTCTTTCCTACCTGGAGGAAGAGGAGAATGATGTGGAGAGAATTTATCTTGAATTTCCCCCAGATTCTTGTTCAGATTTCTTAAATCCAGGATGAGTCTCAATCACCCAGATTTCTTGGAGATAAGAAAATAGCAGGAACAGAACCCCTGGCAATGTGATTGGGCGAGACACACTGAGGAGCGACTCTATCTCCAGGTGGAGCTGCACTGAGTGAGAAGGATCTAAACTGAAGGTTGAGCAATGGAGTAGCACAGGAAGTCAGAAGATATGCAAGCAGTAACTAAACTCAACAATCTTGAGTACCTAGCAATCCTTGGTGATATTGTGACACTCTTCTAGGTAAAGACAAATTCTCCTCACCTACCAGAAAATTTGACTACTGGATTCATAGTAGTTCCTCATCCCACAATAGAGCCAGCTCAAAAGAATTATTCATCAATTCATATGGATTTTGACCTGGATTTAAGGCAGTGTTGAATGTAAACAGCACATCACACTCCAACCAATATCTCCCCAGTTTTCCCTAGGGAGATATTGGTTGGCTGGTTGGCTGCAGCTCGACAGCTGCAGCCAACTCTGGATCTGTTCAGGACTCCTCTGCAATTGCCGCTGGGATAAGCCTGGACCTGGGGTCTGCTCTACCCTCTTTTGCAGCTCCTGCTAGGATGAACCCAGACCTATTTCTATCTCCTCTGCAGCTGCTGCTCAGGTGGACTTGGGCTCTCAGTTGCCGGCCTTCTCCTCTTCCTGCCTCTTCCGCAGCTGCTAAGTTCGCTTTTTCTGCCATTCTTGCATACAGGGGTTGAAGCACTGCACGTGCTGCTGACACTTCCTTCCGTCTCTGTGCTTGGACATGTTGTTATGATTCAGAGTGGACCCCTGTTCCAAGGTAGAGTCAGCGCTACAAAAAAGGGAGTCAATCCTCTTCGGGCTCTACGTCGGATGGCAAGGCCTGCTGATGTAGATGTTAGATGAAGGCTTCACCCTGGAAGCTTGTGATCCCCCCAGGAGGAGCCCGTAGGGACAGGGCCGATGGGACTTAGGAGACTCCCTGAAGACTGAAGATAGTCTGGATGCAGGCACCTCCTGCAGGTCGAGGGTTCCAGACGGCTGGCGCCTGCAGCAGGTCGTAATCAGTCCGGGAGTAGATGTCAAAGGATAATCCAAAGCCGGTCCAAGGTAAAAGTCCAGAGAGAGGTCTAGAGCTGGTCCAGGAGCAGACAGGAGAGTGGTCCGAAGCCAATCCAGGGGCACCACAGGAGAGTGGTACGAAGTCAGTCCAGGAGAAATGCAGGAGAAGGGTCCAAAGCCAGTCCAGGTCAACACCAGAAAATCACCACTGCCGGTCCGAAGGTCAGAAGCCAAAGAATCAATCCAACAGGGTGGAGAAGCAGAAGCGGGACGAAGAGCAGATCCAGGAACACGGAACACAGGAACCAAGCACAGAACCTCAATATCAAGGCAAGGTCTGAGTATCAGACCTTGCCTTAAATACAGGAACTGGAGGGAGGAGTTTCAGGAGAAGCCATGACAATTTCCTGTCATGGCTCCTTTAAATTTTCTCTTCAGCCGCGCGCGCGGCTCTTAGCAGAGGCAGAGGGGGAGGAGTCAGCCCGGCCGAGAGGAACCATGCGGCCGGGCTTGGCAGTGGCAGCGGCCGCGAAGAGCCCGACACCTCGGGTAAGGTTTAGTGTCGCCGCGGCCGGCGGTCCTAACACATGTATTCCTGCAAGACAGAGTGAAAGGTTGAAAAGCCACTGTGGGAGATCACCTGGTCTAAGGAGTCCTCCTCCACCTCTGTTTCTGCCTTTCTATTCCAGCTGAGCTCTGCAGCCTCCTGTCTCTTTATGGACAGCGGGAGTTCTATCAGTTAGCTTCCCGGCTTTTGCAGGGTAACGTGCGATCGTTTCTGAGTTGTGGCTGCCAGCCAGCATTCCCGAGTGGGTTAGTTGTTTTCCCCTTGTGCAGGAAACATTTTTTAGGCAAGTTTTGGCTGGACCACTAACTGGGTGACCGAGTGCTAGAAATCCTCTTTGTTGCTGGCATCATTTTCTCTTTGCTGCATCAAGGATCAATGCATGGATCCTCACTCCATGGCTCAAGGCAATGAGGGATGAAGGAAGCATCATTGGTGTCAAGACTCAATGTGTTGATGCTGCCAGAGCATAATGTGTCGACGACACCAGGCCTGATGCATCAGCGGCGCAAAGGCTTGACGAATTGACAGTTCCAGGCCTCAATGTGCCAGTGGATGGTGCAATGGCATCGGTGTACTGTGTTGCCTGAGCTGAGGCTCAGTACTTCTGTGGTGCCGGTTGTGACACTAGCTCCAGGAAATGTAACTTTTTTTTTTTACTAGGCCTTGAGCCCCGCAATGCACATGAAGGGTTTTCCAACACCTGAAGATGGCACTTTTTCTGCTTACTCGACTCTGACGAGGTGAAGGGGCCTCAGGCCTGCTCTGAGGGGAAGGCTTGAAGATTTTCTGCTCAACTCAGCACCTGGTAAGTCAAAAGAGGCTTTGCTCTGGGAGGAAGAACAGCTGTGGCTTCTCAGAGACTTACACAGTTCCTACATTTTCCAAGCTTTGGACTTCTGAGACCATGGAGATATCCGGCCACAGTGGCAGAAGTTTACCTGGTCATGGTTTGTTCCTGAGCACCGGTAACAAATGTCGAGTCCATAAGTAATGGACATTTTCCTATCACATAGGCAGGCTCTGAGTCCACTAATAGTGGGCTTCTTAGCAGTAAACATTTTCTGTTAATTTTTTTTTTAGCCCTAAATTTGCTATTTAGGCAGCGAGGCTACGAAATAATAGAAAAAGTTAGAAAAATTAAAAATTCTAAGAGATATCACTTCAAAAAAAAAGAGAGGGTGCTTAGACAAAAAAAGACTGAGGGGTTTAAGAAGTAACACCTGTGCAGGAACTCCCGCTCATGCTCAGTAGATCAAATGTTCTATGAGCTAAGAGAAAAGGGTCTATTCAGGGATGTCTGATAACCTTACCCATGTGTCATGGATATTTCAGCCCTGCTTGTTGATGGAGAAAGGTACAAAAAACTGCAAGACTGGGAATCAATTCCAGTCTCAAACCTCTCTAGGTTTCCAGACAGCTTCTTGTGGATATTTCCAAGGATCCAGTTTTATTTTAGGCTTGGCAGTTGATTATACATGGGGCATGCTCTGCCAAAGAAAAATTAAGTATTAATATTTTGTTAATGTCTACATAATATATCAGCATATGTAGTCATGAATTAAATATTGCCCAGGACTTTATTCAGCAGATAGTTTGAAATGAGATTAACCAATTGGGACTCCTGGTGATTGAAATCCTGATGTTTGGCCATAAAATGTCATGTAAAATGTTTGAATTTGGTGTCTACCATATTTGTTACAATTGTCCCTTCACTGTCAGATCTCCTTCTACAAAGTTCTAGGTAAACTTTGACTAAATTATTGAACTGAGCCAATGTTTAACCAGAATATAGTGAAAAAGACAGACTTTACCTCAACGTAATCAAAAGACAAAGATCCTCTACTTCATACTGTATCCCATAGAAAACCTGGAAGGCCCCCAAGAGCTCAGAAAGCTGCTTTAAGTCAGACATTGCTTTTAAGAAGGACTGAAAGACTCATGAATCACTGAAACCCAGCAAGCAGGAAAAACCCTGAATTAGAGACAATCAGTGGAAATTTTCTAAAAAAAAATAGCAAGTCAGGGCCAGAGGCAGCCTCCACCTTTCACTCCAGTTACAGTGGTTAAAAGGAAGCAAGTGCAAAAGATTCCAGGTCAGTGACAAAAAATGTTCCAGTTGGTGACCTCATTCTTGAAGGCACTGTTTCAATGATTGCAATCCTTTGGCCCATAATTATCAAACATTATATCAATATTTTTGCCAGGTACAGCTGTTATAATTATCCAAGCACTACATAATCTGTTTTCTTTCTGAGCAAAAGTGTCAAAACCTACAAAGATTCTTAGAACAGTGTATTTGAATTAATGTAGAGATTTAAAACAATAGTCAACATAACTGAAAATGAAGAGGATTAAATACATAAATGCAGTTTTACAGTGGGCTACTTTCATGTAATGTACATTTTTGAAGCCTTCTTTCATTATATAAGGTTAACAAACCAAGCTTCCTCGTTGCAAAAGACTGCGTTTTAGCGGCTACAGAACTATATAGCTGTGTGCCAATAACAATTTGCATTTGCAAATAATAAACTGGCCAGCTTTCACTAGTCCTTCCATTTTCCTTATGAAGTTTTATAAACCCCAATATCTTCCCTCTCCCCCTTAATTCTCAACAATATCCAAATACCGACACCACCCTAATGAGCACAATATGGGCAAATTAAAACAGGAGAACATTGGTGGCTGCAAAGCTGCAGGTGCCATAAGCCAATACTTGGACAGCAGAAAGTCGGCAACTGCGTCTAAAATGCAACGCAAAGTGCTGCCGGAGTCCCGTTGCTCTTAAAAAGGTGGTAAACGTGCCCGCATAGCGCGCCCCGGCTCTCCCGTCTTAACCCGGGGAAGGTGCACTGCTTTACTTTGATGAGGCGCAGGATGTCGGCGCAGTCGTCGGGCGCCGCCTCCCTAACGCGGAACGTGGCGCTCATGTTCTGGCCCGTTCCCGCCATGGCCTCGGCCTTGGCCACGTCCTCTTCCTCATGGGCGCTGCCGAGGGCTTCCCCTCCCGCGCCTTCCAGCAACTGCTGCCAGGCCCCCGCGGCTTGCTCATGCTGTCCGCCTCCCCCACCCCCGATCCAGCTGCAACCCTGCGGCCTCCGCCTCAGTGACTCAGCTCACGCGGACGGCAACCTCACAAAGGCTCCGCCGGCAGGGGTGGAAGGGGAGCCGGGCCTGGACTTTAGGCTCCCATTGCAAAACATACTGGAAGCATCTCGAAAGAGGATTTGGACAGGGCATCCGAGAATCCCTGTCATTGCAAGCATTTCAAATGTCACTAGAATATTTACCACAAGGAATGTGGACAGATGTGCATAGGAAGTTACAACTTAAGTCTTGTAAGAAGGGTCATGTTATATACGGAGGTATTTATGAGGCGTTTAAAGCCGCGTAATTACCTTCTTAATAGTAATCCTGTTCAACAGCATTACTATTGAAACTATTCTCCCCGATACAACCTCGGCGAACCACGGTCCATTGTCGGGGGAAAAGGTTTTGCTTTACAACTGCATTTCACTTTGAAGTTTAATGCAAAAACTTTCCAGTTGTTAATTAAAAATGTTTGCATTGGAAACTTCATAAGTCTCCAGATCAGAAGTTTGTTCGCATTACACACACTGCCTTTTACTGGAATATTTACCCCAATAAAAAAAGGAAAGGAAAAACAAGAGCCTTGCCGCCATCCCGTTAAATTGACCCCCTCTCATAAAGACATTAAAATTAAATTAAATATGCCCATAAAACATCTGAATATTATTTATTTATTTTTAATTTTTATATACCGATGTTCCTGTATACAATACATATCGCACCGGTTTACATGGAACTGAACTGTCGCCTTTAGGGCAGAATACATTGGAACAAGTTGAAAAGAACTTACAGGGAGACAAATGGACTACAATCAAAAACACAATTAGCTGAAATAAAGTACAAACTCAAAACATATGTACAGTGGGATAGATGGACCGGAGTCTATAAAGTCTATCCAGGGCCGCCGGAACCACTAGGCGACCTAGGCCTGTGCCTAGGGCGCCGAGACTTAGGGGGCGCCGCGGCAGGCAGCCGAATTTTGAAAGGGCAAAAAGTGCCTTTCAAAATTCTGCCAGACTTCGACTCGCCTAGATGGAGACCAAGCGCCGAGATTTAGGGGGCGCCACAGCAGGCAGCCAGCTCCCGACTCGCCTTGCCTCCCCCCCAGTGTCACCCTCCCAACACACTCCCCTAGTGGTCCAGCGGAGGTCCCGGGAGTGATCTGCTGCTCCCGGGGCCTCGGCTGCCACTAAGCAAAATGGCGCCGGTTACATTTAGCCCCTACCATGTGACAGGGGTCAACCAATGGCACCGGTAGCCCCTGTCATATGGTAGGGGTGAAGGCAACCGGCGCCATTTTGCTTAGTGGCAGCCGAGGCCCCGGGAGCGGCAGATCGCTCCCGGGACCTCCGCTGGACCACTAGGGGGGTGTCGGGAGGGTGTCACTGGCGGGGAGGCAGGGCGAGTCGGGAGCTGGCTGCCTGCCGCGGCGCCCCCTAAGTCTCGGCGACGATCTTCTTTCTGTGAGTGTGTGTGTATGTGAGAAAGGAATCTGCCAGTTTAAAAAAATGAAATATGATAATACATATACCTGAACTTTTGAAAAGTTGGATGAAAGATAAAATTACTAAATTTTAAACATCCCTCTTCTGGAAAATAAAATTTAACTTAAAGTGGGTAGAGACAAATACTAAAGCAAAAAGAAATAAAGTATTTAAAATGTTCATCTCAGCAAAATCTCAAATTTAAGATACTGATGCCAGGTGGGTTTTTTATTTTATTTTTTTTTTAAGCATAATTTAAGCAATGAAGATTAGAATAGAATCTGAAATGGTTTTGCTTTTTTTTTTTTAAAGCCTTTAAAAAATGTATATTTTTAAATGACTAAGACTGGAATCTTTCCATTTAAAAGGGAAGCCGACTAAGGATGTCTTTCTGTTCCATATCTCCCACATGAATAATCATACGACTGATAGTTTGAAGAAAGACACTTGCTTTATTGCCTGGAAGCGTAAAACAAGAGAAGCTGTACTGTGTGAGTGGCTGTCCCTTGGGAGGACAGAACCTGAAGGAAGGGTGTCATTTCGCCTTTTGATAGGAATGTGGTTTTCTTATTTAATGGTTGGGAGCATCACTTGGTTGGGAGCATCACTTTCACTTTTAGTAAAAGTGAAAAATGCTGCAAGTCTGAAAGCAAGGTGCTTCAGTGAGAGTGTAATATGTATGTGAGACAGGGAGGGTGCTTCTGTATGTGTGTGGTGTATATGTGAGTCAGGGAGGGTGCTTCTGTGCATCAATGTGTGTGCGCTAGAGAGATGGAGCATGTTTTTGGCTGGCTTGTGGCTGTGAGAGAGGGCATGTGTGTGATTGAGCCTGTTTGTAAGTGAGATAGAACATGTGTGTGATTGAAAGCCTGTGTGTAAGTAAGAGAGAGCGAGAGCATGTGTGATTGAGAGAGACTGGCCAGAGAGGTGACGTGTATGTGTGAGAAAGGCTGATCAGGGAGATGACTGATGTGTGTGTGTGTGTGTGTGAGAGAGAGACTGGTTGGGGAGAGATTGGTGTGTGAAAGACAGAAACTGATCTTGAAGGTGTGACAGGTGTGTGTGTGAGAGAGAGAAGAAACTGGTTGTGGTCCCTAAGGAAGAGGTCTGTGAGAACAGCTTCAGCAGCTACTGCTGCTTCTGGTATGGCCTGCAAGGGAAAGGAGTAGGAGAACTGCTGGAGAGGGTAAGTAAAGGTGGCTTTTTAAGTTAATTTTTCTTGATTGACTATCATTTTAATTATTGGGTAGTATGTGATGTGTCTGCTGTTTGAAATATTTTATTGGTGTTTGGTAAAGCTTTCAAAATTTGCATGAGTCTTTAATTATTGGATATTCTATTCATCAGCTGTTTTGAAATTATTTTATTTGTATGATTTTATAATTATGATTAATATATCTTTATTTTATTGATTTGTTTCACGAGGAATGGTGAAATTTTTGTTTTTTCATTGTTGCACTGTATAGAGTCTGACGTGATGCGTTTTACAGTTCAGTTTTTGTCTGCACATTTCTATTTATACTTTATGTGGCTTTATTCTGTATTTGTTGAGGGTTTGTGTTCTGCATGCAAACACTGAGATGAAGCATTCTTTTAGCATGTGGTTTCTCTGTAGGGATCTGTAGTAGCTTGGCCTGTTCTGTTTTCCTGATAGGAGGTGTATTGATATTTTAGATTCTGGTGTAATATTTTTGGTATTCTTTTTCATAGGTACGGTTGTTATTCTTTGAGTGTTGGCAGATAGTATTGTGTTGATATGGGAGGACCATGCCGAAATATATCATAATAGTTATGATGCCATATGAATTCCAAGATGCAAAGTTTTCTTGTTGGCATCACAACAGTGCATTAAATTATCACAACAACTTGTATATTAATTTTACCTCAGAATGTCATTTTTCTTGTAAAATATGTTATAAATGCATAATTTAAAATTGTGTATGGGGAGGGGGCGCCGGACTGTAAGGTTTGCCTAGGGTGCCTAATACCCTTGCACCGGCCCTGGCAGCCGGAGACCAGCCGCCGAGACTTAAGGGGTGCCGCGGCAGGCAGCCAGCCCCCGACTCTCCCTGCCTCCGCCCCAGTGCCGCCCTCCCGACGCCCCCGCGGAGGTCCAGCGGAGGGCCCAGGAGCAATCTGCCACTTCCAGGGCCTCGGCTGCCAATAAGCAAAATGGCGCCGGTGGCCTTCAGCCCCTGTCACATGGTAGGGGCTAAAGGTCACCGGCGCCATTTTGCTTGGTGGCAGCGGAGGCCCCGGGAGTGGCAGATCGCTCCCGGGACCTCCGCTGAACCACTAGGGGTGTGTCGGGAGGGTGACACTGGCGGGGCGGCAGGGCGAGTCGGGAGCTGGCTGCCTGCCGCGGCGCCCCCCTAAATCTCAACGCTTGGTCTCCATCTAGGCGAGTCGAAGGCTGGCAGAATTTTGAAAGGGCACTTTTTGCCCTTTCAAAATTCTGCTGCCTGCCACGGTGCCCCCTAAGTCTCGGCGCCCTAGGCACAGGCCTAGCTCGCCTAGTGGTTCCGCCGGCCCTGCGGGCTGCACCAATCTTTCTTTCGTCGGCCACGTGATCAGCTAGACCGGCTGCGCCAATCTTCTTTCTGAGTGTGTGTGTGTGTGTGTGTGTGTGTGTATGTGATGTGTATGTAAGAAAGGAATGGAGCTTCTGTGTGTGTGTGTATGTGATGTGTATGTGAGAAAGGAATCTGCCAGTTTAAAAAAATGAAGTGTGATAATACATATACCTGAACTTTTGTGCTGATTTTGTTGAAAAGTTGGATGAAAGATGAAATTACTGAATTTTAAGAATCCCTCTGCTGGAAAATAAAATTTAACAAAGTGGGTAGAGACAAATACTAAAGTAAAAAAAAAAATTAAAGTATTTAAAATGTTCATCTCAGCAAAATCACAAATTTAAGATACTGATGCCAGGTGGGAGTTTTTGGGGTTTTTTTGAAGCATAATTTAAGCATGAAGACTAGAATAGTTTCAATCTGAAACAGTTTTGCTTTTTTTTTTTTAAGCCTTTAGAAAATGTATATTTTTAAATGACTAAGACTGGAGTCTTCCCATTTAAAAGGGAAGCTGACTAAGGATGTCTTTCTGTTCCATATCTCCATGAATAATCATACGACTGATAGTTTGAAGAAAGACACTTGCTTTATTGCCTGAAAGCATAAAACAAGAGAAGGTGTAGGTGGCTGTCCCTTGGAAGGACAGAACCTGAAGGAAGGGTGTCATTTCGCCTTCTGATAGGAATGTGGTTTTCTTATTTAATGGTTGGGAGCATCACTTTCACTTTTAGTAAAAGTGAAAAATGCTGTAAGTCTGAAAGCAAGGTGCTTCTGTGAGTGTAATGTGTATGTGAGACAGGGAGGGTGCTTCTGTATGTGTGTTGTGTATTTGTGAGACAGGGAGGGTGCTTGTATGTGTCAGTGTGTGTGTGCGAGAGAGATGGAGCATGTTTTTGGCTGGCTTGTGGCTGTGAGAGAGGGCATGTGTGTGATTGAGCCTGTTTGTAAGTGAGATAGAACGTGTGTGATTGAGAGCTTGTGTGTAAGTGAAATAGAGAGAGCATGTGTGTGATTGAAAGCCTGTGTGTTAGTAAGAGAGAGCGAGAGCATTGTGTGATTGAGAGAGACTGGCCAGAGAGGTGACTGGTATGTGTGTGTGTGTGTGTGTGTGTGTGAGAGAGAGAGAGAGACTGGTTGGGGAGATGAATGATGTGTGAGAGACAGAAACTGGTCCTGAGGGTGTGACTTGTGTGTGTGCATGAGAAAGAGAAGAGACTGGTTGTGGTCCCTAAGGAAGAGGACTGTGAGGACAGCTTCAGCAGCTACTGCTGCTTCTGGTATGGCCTGCAAGGGAAAGGAGTAGGAGAACTGCTGGAGAGGGTAAGTAAAGGTGGCTTTTTAAGTTCATTTTTCTTGATTGATTACCATTTTAATTATTGGGTAGTATGTGATGTGTCTGCTGTTTGAAATATTTTATTGGTGTTTGGTAAAGCTTTCAAAATTTGCATTAATCTTTAATTATTGGATATTCTATTCATCAGCTGTTTTGTAATTATCTTATTTGTATGGTTTTATAATTATGATTAATTATTTATATATCTTTATATTATTGATTTGTTTCACAAGGAATGGTGAAATTTTTGTTTTTCCATTGTTACACTGTATAGAGTCTGGCGTGATGCGTTTTACAGTTCAGTTTTTGTCTGCACATTTCTGTTTATACTTTATGTGGCTTTATTCTGTATTTGATGAGAGGTCTGTCTCTGCTCTGTATGTGTGACCATGATGAGAGATTCTGCTTGCATAGTGTCTGTATAGGGATCATTAGCAATCGGGTTTGTTTTGTTTCCTCAGTAGGTGGTGTATTGGTATTCTAGGACCCAGTGTAATATTTATCCTTGCTTATTCACAGGTAGGGATATTGTTGTTTGAGTCTTGGTGTTATTACTGTTATGTTGCGATGGGATCGCAGTATAGATTTTGAGTGTCTTTTTTGCGGGGTTTTGTGTTAGTTCACAATGTGCCTGGCAGTGGAAGGTGTTTGTGCTGCTGTTACTGTGAGGTGACACCAGAATTTGAAAATATCTTTTAGTATGATGAGCTGTAAGGAAAACATCCAAGCTCCATTGTTTAGGGGAATTTCAGTGGATGCACAGAGTTACAGAACTGGAGGTGCAGGATTTGTATTGACATTCTGTTCCTTCCTATATATTCCTGACTTCACTCTCATAGCCCTATAGGATTAGTTGAATGAGGCTATCAAATAATTTTATAGTGTAAAACTGGCCAGCTTTTTTAAATTACCCAGAAGAGCCTTTGGACTTTTTTATTAACACTTTTTTTTAATAACCAATTTGAAAGCACGATCCATGCTATAGAGGTGGGTGTGATGAAGAAATGTCATTTTGACTCTCCCCCCCCCCCCCCCCCAAATTCTTCTGTCTAGAGATGCCACTGATTTTCTGTGACCTTAAGCATCAGTACAAGGATTAAGGGGGCGATGCTGGAGAGGCGCACAAATGCATTGGCCCCTGGGTGCCGGAGACCCTTGGTGCGCCACTGGGTGCGAGTCATATGGGGCCTCAAGCGGTGGCAAAGAGGAGTGGAGATTTGGCAGGCCGCGAGCAGTGCCCAACCTGCTTGTGACCGGAAAACCACACAGTCAACGGGCGTGATCGAGAATGAGGTACTGCTTGAAGTTAATTAGTAACTTTCTGCAGAAAGATGTTATAAAGCATTTTCAGAATCCATACTCTTTGACCTGTTGCAGCAAAAAGGCAATATTCAACAGCTCATTTGAACTCAAAGGATTTATTTTATTGAGTTCCGTGTTGTGCAAACTGCTTGGAAATGTCTTCTTTGGCTAATCTGCTCCCCTGGGTTTTCTTGCTTGCTAGTTGTTTGTTGGTTACACCAGCTGCAGAACGTAAGACAACTTTACAAATGCTTTCTTCCTTAATTTGCCTGAATTGTAAAATTTATCAGGACCTTTCGTACATAGTTTTATGTGGTGAGAGACTGCTGAAGTTAGCTGGAAGTGGTCAGATCAGAAGGCAGACAATAGATTGAAACTAGGAATTTTACTTTAAAAGATAAACATTATTGTACAGTTTGAGCAATTATCCTCTTCTGGATCTAATTTAAGGATTTACCACGGGGGCTTTTGATAAAAATTAGTTGTGTTGAAATTGTCAGAGAGCACAGTGATAACAAGCTAAACAAGTGTCTAGAACAGGAGACTGGTGAGTACGATGGACAGTGGCAGGAAAGGAGGTTCATCAAAATACATTGTCATTTTATTGTTATTTATAAAGCAGCATTAATGTACCCTGTGTAGTGAGTACTGTGCATGAACCTTGCATACACTTTGCTGCTGGTGACATTACCAAGGAGATAGCGCTATGAGATAGAATGAGATTCATAAGCATAACTTCATGTTGTGTCTGCCATTTTCCAGGTTTTTTATTATGTTGAGGTGAAACATTTATTTAATGAATTTTATATACCGTCATTCGTAAACGTCAAAACAACGCCATCATAACGGTTTACAAAAATAAGGTTACAGGGATAAGGGGGTTAAACAAGGGTTTCAAAGTACAAACTGTTATTAAGCATAGGGGATAACATGTGTAAGGATTTAGTTCAGTTTTTTGTTTCACTTTTTATTTATGAAAACATAGATGAGATGAATTTCATTTATTCATGAGGTTGGATTGGAGGGCGATGATGTGGTGTTGTTCATTGGGTGAGTTCCGCTGCAGGCACAGTGTTGTAGATTACCAGTGGCATAAACATTACCAGAATTTGTAAGTAAAATAAAAATCATAATGTTACAGTGTTTTACCCCTTGGACTCCGGAATATAACAGATATGGGATTGGTCTGTTCTTATTTCTCCAAGGGAGTAAAACTATTATATGGTAAGTAACATAACTCTTGGGGCCACCTTGGTGGAATAGTAGTAGTCTTGTGCACTGCCGGGTAGAAGATCTCCAGATCAATCCCTGAGACTCATCTTCTGTTCCCTGGATCGGCTGCGGCTGGAGATGATGTGGAAACGGTGTTTACAGTCTGTAAGGGGAAGGGAATCATAGTCACTGTGTAATGGCTGGATTCGGGGTTCATGACTGCAGGGTTCTGGAAAAGCCCTGGAGCATGGCTCCTGGCCCAGGCCCATTACTGCAATGGCCAGACTGGATATGTTGCAAGGGACATAAAACAGGTAAAAATCTCAGGTTGTGTCAAATGAAGGGTAATGGTGCCATATCCCAGCTTTGGTTTCAGTTGAGCTGGAAATACAAAGGTGCAGAAGGAAACTGGCAGGTTAAAAACATTCTCCTCTTCTTCTGACAAGGCTTTGTGGAACATTGTGAATTTCTTTCAGTTTTGTTCATTTTCTCTTCTTTGGGATTTTTGTCTCTTTCTCTTTTTAATTTCTTGTAGGGGAGAGGGGAGTGGCAGTATATCTGCATGCCTTTCCCAGGTGCCTCAGTGGTCAACTTTGGAAGTCACCATATCCCACCTCAGAGCTGGGCCCACATTCCTTGAGCAGTTGGCTGGGTGCAAAGGAGACTGTAGTATATCTGCATACTTCTCCCTGTTGCCTTGCTGGACTCTAGAGGACACCATAACTCACTGGGCTTCCACCAACTGGCCAAGAAGCACATGCCATAGCATTATCTAAGGTCCCTAGATTTTTCCCTTTCTTTGTTTTCTTATGGCTTTACTACGTTTAATTTTCCTGATGCTAACCTCCCAGTCTTATTCCCTACTGCAAACCACTATTAACATCATGTCTATTGTACATATTTTATACATTCTTCACCTCACCTGCCATTCTGTCTTCTGCTCCAGTTTTCTTCCTGTTATCCAGGCATCTCCACTCTCCATCGGGCCGATTCAGTAAAGTCCGTGGGAGAGCGGGCGAATGCCCGCTCTCCCGGCGCGCGCACAAGCCACTCGCCTGTGCGCACGATTCTGTATTTAAATGAGGCCCGGCAATAGAAACAGGCAAAAGGAGGCGCTAGGGACACTAGCGCAGCCCTAGCGCCTCCTTTTGGCCAGGAGCGGTGGCTGTCAGCAGGTTTGACAGCCGACATTCAATTTTGCCGGCGTCAGTTCTCAAGCCCGCTGACAGCCATGGGCTCGGAAACCGGACGCCGGCAAAATTGAGCGTCCGGTTTTCGACCCGACAGCCGTGGGCCAACTTCAAATTTATTTTTTTTTTACTTTTTTTACCCTTCGGGACCTCTGACTTAATATCGCCATGATATTAAGTCGGAGGGTGCACAGAAAAGCAGTTTTTGTTTTCTGAATCATGCGGGAATACCTAATAGGGCCATCAACATGCATTTGCATGTTGAGGGCGCTATTAGGTTCGGCGGGTTGGACGCGCGTTTTCGGCCCCTTACTGAATAAGGGGTAAGGGAAAACGCACGTCCAATGGCGGGTTAACAGTGTGCACTGTACTGTATCGGCCTGCATGAGAGCATCTCATCCTCGTCACACCTCCACATCTCTTCTCTGATTTCTCCTGCTCCTTCTGCTCTCAGCTGGGGATATCGATCCCAATCCTGGCTTTCTAAGGCAATTCTCGCTCCATCTGTGCACATCAAACCATTACCCCTCCAATCTTATCCCTATACCCCTCCTCCCTCTTCTCTGTCTTTCTCATGTTCCCTGCAGAATGCCCACTCTATTTCTAACAGGCTTGTCTACATTCATGACCTCTTTATGTCTCATACTCTTCATCGTCTTGCCTTGACTGAGACTTGGCTTCTCCTTGAGGACTCTGTTTCAGTTGCTGTTCTCTCTCATAAAGGTTATCTTTTCTCCCTTATACCTTGCACAGTAATATATTTTAGAGTGATACATTTTTTTGATATGCAGTGACCAGAACTGCACACAGCAGTCTAGGTGCAGTCTCACCATGGAGCAATACAGGTCTTTTACAACACTGTCTTCTGCTTTAGATACTCTTTCCCCTTCCCTTATCTTACCTATCTTATAAGGCACACCAAATCCCAACCTTGGCTCACCCCCAGATTTTACTTCCTACGCTCCTAAGACAGCTCTGCAGAGCATTTCTGGTTAAAGCTCTGTGTTCATGCTGACTTCATACATTTCAAATTCATGCTGACCTTCTTCCA
The DNA here is from genome assembly GCF_901001135.1 of Rhinatrema bivittatum. NCBI lineage: Eukaryota > Metazoa > Chordata > Amphibia > Gymnophiona > Rhinatrematidae > Rhinatrema > Rhinatrema bivittatum. Next base: position 220,424,328 of record NC_042620.1, read on the forward strand.
GTCTTAGGTCCCTACATTGGCTCCCTATCCATAAGAACATAAAATTGCCATACTGTGTCAGACCGAAGATCCATTAAGCCTAGTATCCTGTTTCTAACAGTGGCCAATCCAGGCCACAAGTACTTGCAAGATCTCAAACAATAAATAGATCTCATGCTGCTATTGCCCAGGGCTACATAATGGCTTTCACCAAATCTACCTGGTTAATAATACTTTATGGACTTCTTCTCCTCAAACTTGTCCAAACCTTTTTTAAACCCAGCTACACTAACTGCCTTTACCACATCCTCTGGCAATGAATTCTAGACCTTAACTGTGCATTGAGTGAAAAAGAATTTTCTCCAATTTGTTTTAAATATGCTATTTACTAGGGATGTGAATCGTGTCCTCGATCGTCTTAACGATCGATTTCGGCTGGGAGGGGGAGGGAATCGTATTGTTGCCGTTTGGGGGGGTAAAATATCGTGAAAAATCGTTAAAAATCGTTAAAAATCGAAAAATCGAAAAACCGGCACATTAAAACCCCCTAAAACCCACCCCCGACCCTTTAAATTAAATCCCCCACCCTCCCGAACCCCCCCCAAATAACTTAAATAACCTGCGGGTCCAGCAGCGGTCCGGAACGGCAGCGGTCCGGAACGGGCTCCTGCTCCTGAATCTTGTCGTCTTCAGCCGGCGCCATTTTCCAAAATGGCGCCGAAAAATGGCGGCGGCCATAGACGAAAAAGATTGGACGGCAGGAGGTCCTTCCGGACCCCCGCTGGACTTTTGGCAAGTCTCGTGGGGGTCAGGAGGCCCCCCACAAGCTGGCCAAAAGTTCCTGGAGGTCCAGCGGGGGTCAGGGAGCGATTTCCCGCCGCGAATCGTTTTCGTACGGAAAATGGCGCCGGCAGGAGATCGACTGCAGGAGGTCGTTCAGCGAGGCGCCGGAACCCTCGCTGAACGACCTCCTGCAGTCTATCTCCTGCCGGCGCCATTTTCCGTACGAAAACGATTCGCGGCGGGAAATCGCTCCCTGACCCCCGCTGGACCTCCAGGAACTTTTGGCCAGCTTGTGGGGGGCCTCCTGACCCCCACGAGACTTGCCAAAAGTCCAGCGGGGGTCCGGAAGGACCTCCTGCCGTCCAATCTTTTTCGTCTATGGCCGCCGCCATTTTTCGGCGCCATTTTGGAAAATGGCGCCGGCTGAAGACGACAAGATTCAGGAGCAGGAGCCCGTTCCGGACCGCTGCCGTTCCGGACCGCCGCTGGACCCGCAGGTTATTTAAGTTATTGGGGGGGGGGTTCGGGAGGGTGGGGGATTTAATTTAAAGGGTCGGGGGTGGGTTTTAGGGGGTTTTAGTGTGCCGGCTCACGATTCTAACGATTTATAACGATAAATCGTTAGAATCTGTATTGTATTGTGTTCCATAACGGTTTAAGACGATATTAAAATTATCGGACGATAATTTTAATCGTCCTAAAACGATTCACATCCCTACTATTTACTAACTTCAAGGAGTGTCCCCCAGTCTTTGTATTTTTTGAAAAAGTAAATAATCAATTCACATTTACCCGTTCTATTCCACTCATGATTTTATAGACTTCTAACATATCTCCTCTCAGCTGACTTTCCTCCAAGCTGAATAGCTCTTTAGCCTTTCCTCATAGGGGAGCCATACCATCCTCTTTATCATTTTGGTCATTCTTCTCTGTACCTGTTTTACTTTAACCATATGCATACAGATCAAGTTCCTCTTACTCACCTACAAGAGCCTTCACTCTGCAGCTCCTCACTATCTTTCTTTTCTTATCTCTCCCTATGCCCCTCCTGTAAACTCTGTTCAGGGAAGACGCTCTTATCTATGCTCTACTGCCAATTCCTGAATCTGTGCTTTCCACCTGGCTGCACTTTATACTTGACATGGACTTCCTGAGTTGTGCGTCATGCTCCCTCTTTTACCTTGTTTAAATCCAGTCTAAAAACCCACCTATTTGAGGGTAGTTTTAAATCTTAATCCTAGATTTTCCCACCCACAGTACTAGTCTTAACCGTTTTTTTAATAAACGAAATTCCCAAATTCTTTTTTGTCCTGTATATTATTGAAATCTGCCATGGGTGATTTGTATCAGAATGTGTGGGATACAAGACAGATAAATAAAATAAATAAATAAATAAATAAACAAATAAAATAAATACATAAACATTAGTCTGGATTAGATTGCAAACTCCATAGAGCAAGAACTGTCTCTTATGTGTGTTTGTACAGTACTACATATGTCAAGTAGTTTTATAGAAGTGATGAGTAGTAAAAATAATAGTAGTAGTAGTTTTGCATATGCAAAATAAGGCCTATATGTTGATGAGGATCCAATGGGAATAAGGGCAGCAGAATGAACAGGCAGCAGGTTAATATGCCAGTCAGCATCAAAATCAGATGTTGCATTCACTGCCCTTGAGGTGGGAAGGAGCACCAGCTATTGTTTAAGAGTGCCAGCTTGTGGCCGGACTTGTGATCTACTTTAGCTGGGTTCTTGAGGGAGCTGCTATTTGTGGTGCTTGGATGAGAACTGTTGCTGTGATGGCTGGGGCGTGAGGAGGATATAGCAGTAGGAAAGTAAAGCCCCAGGCAGTTGCGAATGAAGGATCATATTGCCATAGCCCGACAGAGGCTGATTACAGCTGTGCCAGATGTCTGAAGGATCATAAGGGAACTGGCAAGTAAAAACAAACAAAAACCTATCTTTATTTGGAGCTGTAGGTTTGTGAGAAATTGTTTTGGAAAGATATCCAAATTAGACACTGGCTAGCAGAACCATGCATTTCACAAGTATGTTCGCTTTGTCAGAAGGTTAAACCGTAATGTAAATGGGCAGTAATGTAAATGTAAATGTTTATGGGATTATTGATATCCAAGCTGGAGAAGGTGACATGACTTTCTCTCATTCGGTGTCTATGGGAATAATGCTTAGTACATCTAGCATCAGGATTTAGCACTCAATAAATGACTTTCCCAGAGGGATTTTTTAGAAGAATGAGCTATTGTTTTATTTATTTATTTTTTTTAATACATTGGAATCTGGAATAGTACCTCTTAAAAGTCTAAGCTATTTCATTTCAGAAAAAAATATTTCTAAGGAAGTAAGAGTCTCTGTGCCAACAAATCATATAGCATGGAATCAAACTAAATTTTATTCAGTTTTTAATCATTGGTCTGGATAGATGACCTGGAAAAACAAGTTTTTAAAAATGTTTTATTACTGAGTTTTAGTTTAGTGTCTGCAAATGCTTTGAGCTGCTTCAGATGTCATGCAGCATGTATGCCTAGCAATGAAAATGTCAATGCTCATGTTTGACATTCTTTGTGAGACATTGTGTTCTAAATGTGCATGTGTGTGTGTATGTACTTTTTTTCTTTTATTTACAGCCAGTTGTGCAAGTGATGCTGCTTTGGCAAATTGTGTGGGTAATATGGCTGATTTCTGTCCAAAGGGCATAGAATGTGGTTGTAAAGATGGAAAACCATTTTGCAAGTAAGTCTTGGTATTTACAGCCTTGCTCAGAATCTGTACTGTAATATAACCCTCGTTGATGCTATTGGATGAATGCTGCAATGTGACATGATAATAGAATCTGCTTTTTGAGGTGGCAGCTTCATAATAGCTGTATTCTAGCACATCCCACATGTTTGCAAGCAGGTAAAATCAAGAGAGAGGATCCCTGTTGTAATAGTATTAAGACCCTGCATGTTATACTGTTTCTAGATATTACAAAACTAATCAGACGCTTGCATGCTTTAGATTTTTCTTTTTCATCTTCTTTTTTATTATACTTTTGATTTGTTTTGCCTTTGGTTTTTATTTTTTGAAAACTGCATTTTTTTAAATGTTATTTACTGAATAGTGATTCCATTATTTATGGTGTTTTACCATACCTTCAGCATTTACCTGAGAAGGTGTGGCATAAACACAATTACTATTGCTGTCTCTCAACCTTTGTGCCTGTGCCATGTTGCAGTGAAAAGATGTAAAGTGTACTTCATGTTTGCCTCTGGTTTTCCTATCAGCCCTGCTAAAGGAGCATTTGCGCAGGAATTGCCTCTTCCACACTAAACTCTCCTTATCATATCATAAAAGAACAGGGCATGGGAAATGTTGATTTCTGATAATGCAGTTAAAGCAAACAAAAAGTATTAAGCTCTCAGTTTTCATTCTGATGTTTATTTCTTTCCTGAAGAAAATGTCAACATTTAAAAGTTCCTTTTACTTAGCCACTTTCACCATTACTCTAGGTCTAGGCATTGAGAGTATGTAAAGCAAGCATGAACATAAAACACATAGCTAAAGAGAAGATTTTAGAAATGAAACTTAACAGGGAAAAACCTTTTTTTTTCCCCTAAAAAGATGCAAAAAACAATTGAAAAAACCGATACCTAAGATTAAGACAACATATGAATCAATAGGTTCAAGAAATGGATATGGAATATTTAAGAAGGCTGTTTTGCAACAACTTTCTATGCATTAGCTGTAGCAAAACATCATGCAGGTGTTGCAATCTTTAGCAAAAGGAAGATTGTTTCTTGGTCTGCAGTGTCCCCAATCATTCTAGACCTGCTTGAGGTGCTGTGGAAAGCTGCATCCTGCTGTAACTGATGATCTTTAAAAAAAATAAATAAATAAAATTCTGCATCTTAGCCACATTCATTGACCTTCATTCTTCAAATTCCATAGTCACATAAACAGCTGAATGGTTGCAGATTGTAGACTACTGCCATTTATATCATAGAAGCACTCATATGGGTGGCATGAATCACAACCAACGTATTACATAATGGTACGCCATTATAATAATAGCACCACAATCTTGCAATATCATTGAGCTTTTTTAATTTCAAATTATTTCATAATGCATATAAAACTTCTTTCATGTGTAGCATACACTTCATATAAGCGCATACATTTACATCAAAATGAATGTTCTCCTGAGAACACAAATATGCAAAACGTGGTAAAACCCTCAAAAATAATAAGTGGTCAGCCTCATAGTTTGGAAACCTCTACTTAGCTTCCTATGCTGTCTTATATATTCCAAACAACTCTGTTTGAGAATAGCTGTGGGAGCACATAAAGAAACTTCCCCAGAGGCACTAAGGATTCACTGGATGGACATTTAAACTTCCCCCAAAGCAGGCGCCTGGTACCTAATGCCGAAACGTGACTACATCAGCAGACACAGCAAAGCTTTTCTCGAACTCTTTTAGAGCGATTTGGAGTACACAGCACACCATATGAAGCTAAGCAGAGGTTTCAACATTAGGATGCTGACTGCTTATTCTTGAGCCGGAATCTGAAAGGAACAGAAGGAAGCTGTAGGGCCAAAATAAATAAATAAGAAAATAAATAAATAGATAAATACTGTGCAAACAAGTGGACTTGAAGGCTTTTTGTCAAACTTTTGCTAGACACTTACAGCAAAGATTTTGTTCTAGAACATTGTATTTTTACAAAAGGATTGAATTTTCTCTTCTATCCAGGTGTCCATACTACAAGGGCCAGTGGGGAAGCTATTGGTTCATAGGTCCCAAGTGTGATCAGCTATGGAATACAATGGACCTTATTGTAATTGCTGTGTTTCCTGGTGTGGCATTTGCTTTTGTAGTCGCTGTGACAGCTCAGGCCATCCACTACTGCAAGAGCAAGAAACCAAACCAAAAAGCTAAGCATGAGAAAAGTGACAGGTGAGTCATTAATGAATGTTTTAAAGAATGGGCTTAGGTTTCCAACAAAATGTATAAAATGAAAATTAACAGCTGACACCTGCTTGCTTCCTGCATGAAAGTCATTACTTTCAGGATATGATACCTAACGGGGTCACCGACGAAAGGATTATCCAAAGATGCTTTGGCACATGAGCTTTCTGAGACCACATAGGCCTCATCTTCAGATGAGAACCATGTCCTCATGTTTTTCCATGGAGGGGGTCATTTTCTGCAGGCATGTACTTTTTATCCACGGATTTTGCACCAGTTTTCAAAGTAACAGTACACGCATACTTTTCATTTTTAGAATTAACCCAGGAAAACTGCCTGCACACATTTATGCTTGCTAATTCGTGTGGGCAGTTTTCCTGAGAAAAATCTTGTGCATACTTTTGAAAATTCACTGTTTTACCCGCAGAAGGGGCTTTTAAAGTTTCCCTCTCTGGAAGTAATTTTATGACACCAATTTTTAAAGCAAGGCTTGAGCGTACAAGCCTGCTTTGAAAATTATCCCGCACAGTTACCCCTGCTGTTAGGTGCGTGTGTAAAAGTTTCAAGAAAACTTACAGACACAACTTTTGAAAATGCAAAAGTATGCGTGGAAGTCCAAACCCCCTTCCCAGCTCCTCCCCCAAGCACACCTCTACTCAGTCCATGCAAACAGGTATGAACATGATATCACACATCGGGGTGGGCAATTTTGTGAAAGGACATTTCTGCAGGTAAAGCACTGTCCTACCCGTGGAAATACCTTTGAAAGTTGCCCTCTCTGTGGCTAAATTCTTAAATGAAACAAAAATTATTTTGTAAGTGCTTGAAGTTATATAACCTACATATTATTTTTAATCCAGGAGACAAAAAACCACAAATGACTACAACTCTGCACCAGCTTCTTCACATCATAATAACCCGGCATATATACCAGAGCAGAGACATGCTCCGGAGCATGGCCTTCAACCTCAGCAGAGACAGGTAATAAAGACATGTATTCCATCTTGTGAACAAATCATCTTGCAGGTTTTTTTTTGCAGAAGATCAAAGATCATTACTTTTTGTTTCAAATGAAAAGGCAGCATATTGTGTTAGTTATTGGTTATGTCAGGGGCTTGTCACTCAGGATCAAATCATTTATGTATATTTTGCATCCCCATTCTATTAAAAATGCAACTTCCCAAGCCATGTTAATTTCATTGTGTTAATCCGCACGGATGTGTAGAAATAAATGTCAGGAAACAAGATGTAGGTGATGCGTTTTTATTGGACTCATTTTAACTGTGCTCATTTTGCACTAATCTGTTGAAGGCAGTTTAATTCTCAAAAGCCAACCACAACTAAATTTATCTAGTCCAATAAAAAATGCATAAAAAGTTGTTAACAGAGAGAGAGGGAGATGATCAGAGCTCTTGTAGTAAGATCTTGGTTATGTGGGGAGAAATTTTGAAAATATGTAAATTGTTTGTACTTTGTTGCTTGGTGAGCATAGGAAACAAATAGTGTCTGTTATATTTTATTTCAATAAAAAGTTCAAATATAAAAAATTACATTGATTCACATCATGCAGTAAGAATCTTGATCATTTGTAAATGTGATTGGGAGAAGATGGCAGAAATACTAATATAGCACTTCATGAGGACCAGATTTTCCATTACTGAATTTGTCAAACTATTACATATGTTGTATGATATGAGATTATATAGGTAGACCTATTGATTTTGTTTGTTATTTAGTTGAGTGCTGTAGAATCTAACCTTCTCCATTTTAGTCTGTTTTATAAAACAGAAATTTAAAATATGATGACATGAGGCCCATCGGGTCTGGCAAGTATACTCCAGTTTATTTATTTTATTTATTTAAAAGTTTTATATACCGCTCAATGGGGTAGAAGTCTATCCATCTAGGGTAGGGATTCTCTGTGCTTATCTCGTACTTTCTTGAATTCTGTTACTGTTTTGGTCTCCACCACCTCTCCTGGGAGGCTGTTCCATAGAGCTATCACCTTTTCTTTAAAGAAGAAATTTCCAGTATCGCTCCTGCATGTGCCCCCTTGGAGCCTCAGACTATGACCTCTTGCACCAGAGCATTCTTTCCACTGCAAAAGGTTGCCTCTTTTGCATTATTTATGCATTTGAGTATTATATCACCCTGTATCTCCAATCTCCAGGATATGCATATTTAGATCATAAAGTCTCGTCTCATATGGCTTTTGAGGTTGACCATGCACCATTTTGGTAATCTTTTTCCGAACCACCTCCACCCTGTCTATATCCTTTCTTAGGTACAACACAGTATTCTAGGAGAGGTCTCACCAATGGCCTGTATAGATGCATTATCACCTCTTTTTTTTCTACTGGTTATGCCTCTCCCTATGCAACCTCACATCACTGTGACTCTAGCTGCCACCTTATCACACCGTTTCACTACCTTGAGTTCATCAGACATGATCGCCTTGGGGCAGTCCAGTAGAGGTCTATGAGGCACTCCACGTATCACTCTTCTTTCCTCAAAGTAAATTCCATTTGCCACCACCCTCTGTTGTCTGTCAGTGAACCACTCATTTCTGTCTGTCTGTCCTCTCCTAATAACCTCTGAATCAGTTATATAGATTTCTGTCACAGATAGCGGAGTACTCAATAACCCTGTCTTACACTTTTCATTTGTCCGATGCTCCCTTTACACAGAATCACTGCTTACAAGCATCCTCCTCCCTATCCATGATTATTTTTTAAGCATTCATTCAATTTCTTTCAAATTTCTGCCACATAGTAGAGCACCCAGGGACTCCAGCTCAAATGTTTTTGCACCCCAAAGTCCCCTAGAATCGCTGTTTGATTTTTTTTTTTTACTTGAGTTTCCTTTAGAAAAATAGAGCAGTCAGTGTAAATTCAAATAATAGAAAATATGCAAGGAAGAGTGGGTCACACAAGATGCAGCAAACCCCAAACTGAAGCATAGCATCAGAAACCATAAAGAGGATAAAGCATGCAAATTCCTTGTCTGTGGAAATGTTTTTCAATCTAAGCAGGGCCGGTGCTTGGTTTTTTGCTGCCCTGTGCGAACGATTACTGTGCTGCCCCCATCCCCCCCACCCCTCATCCCGATTCATTCAGTCTCTGTCCCGGCTCATCAAATAAAGCCCAGCTCCCTCCTGCAATCTATATTTTTAAAAACTGACACTCCCCCACCCCCTCACCTCTGTCACATATGCAGAACACAGATAGAACCTCAACAAATACAGAATGAAGAGATCAGAAAGTATAAACAGAAACGTGCTGAGAAGAACTGAACTGGAAACAATAAAAAGCCAGCCCCTACATGCAGAGCAACAATGGCAAAATAGAAACATTACCATACTTCATAAAACATTAAATAATAAAATCAAGAAATATAAAACATCAATCATAATAGTAAAATCATATTCATAAAAAGAACAAATATTTCAAACTAATGAATAAGAGTATCCAAAATTTCCCAAACACCAATAAAATATTTCAAAATATCTGATGAATAAAAAAATCCAATAATTAAAAAATGTTCTATTTCCCCCCCAAAAAATTAAATATTTCAAAAGAGCAGAAACAGCAAATTACATCCAATAATTAAAACTAATAAGGATTTAAAAATCTCCTGCTCTCCATACCTGGTATCTTTTGATTTCCAGTCATCCTGAGATTGTCGTGGATTGGGGGAGGTAGGGCTGTAAAAATTTTATCTTCCCTCTCACATACACACACAATAACATATTCATTCTCTCACACATTCTCTCTCTCACATGCACAGGCTCCTTCTCCATCACAGATACATTATGTATGTGTGCGCCTGTGAGTGCCTATATGTGACACATAGGCTCTAAAAGGCACACAAACATTCACAAACACACACACAAGCACACAGGCTCTCACAGACACATTTACAGGCACACAGGCTCTCATACAAACACACAGAAACACACACAAAGGCCCTAACACACACACATATATGCTCACATAGACACATAGCTTTCACACAGACACATACACATATATGTGCTTATACAGACACATAGGCTGTCACACAGACACACACACACACATAGGTTCTCATACACACATAGGCTCACACAGATACCACAAACCCATACATAGGCTCTTACATAGACACAAACACATAGGATCTCATGCAGACACACACACACAGGCTATCAGAAACACACACACACACAGGCTCTCACTCACACACATACAAGCTCGAACATATTGTCATCGGGCTGTGGTGGGATGAGCTCCACCACGGCCCAGTGGCCTTCCTGCATGGAGGGGGGGAGCGGAATTTGTGCGCAGGCACATGCACATAAAAACACAGGCCTCTCCTTCAGCTGCCGGCAGCTCTTTCTTCAGCCACCGGCAGGTTGAGCTCCACCGACGGCCTCTCTCCTTCAGCTGCCAGAGGCCTGCAGCCTCTCTCCTTCCTCGCCACGGGCGCTACACACACACACACACACAAAGACATGCTCTCTCTCACACTGATACACACACACACACAGATATGCCCTCATATTGACACACATAGACATGCTCCCTCACATTGACACACACACATGCTCTATCTCACACTGACACACACATACAATCTCTCACAGACACACAGAGATGTTCTTACAGACATGCTCAGTCACCTAGACATAAACACACAGGCATGCTCTGAGACACACATACACACACACACGCGCACACGCTCTCTCTCACTTCCTACCCCCTCCCCATCAGAAGCACAGTGGCAGCCTCCTCTTTCAGCCCCCTAGGCATTTGGGAATCTTCCTCTTTATTGAGGCCTCGGAAGCTGCTGCTGCTCTGCTTCCTGTGCCAGAGGGGACCACTGTTGCCGCTGCTCTTCCTCCTATACTCAAATGCCATGCGGGAAGAGCTGATGCTGTTGTTGCCTGCGATGGCCCAGCAGTGCACGCGTCGCTCTTTCTGCTGCTTTTTCCCGCCCACGTGGACCCAGCACTTCCGGCTGCACGGGCGAAAAAAATTAGTGGCCATGCCATGGCCGCACCTTTAGGCAGCTGCCTATTGCTTTCACTGGCCCCAGATTCCATTAGAAATAAAAACTAACAATGGCAGAGATTTGGCCATTCAGGGATACCCGCCGGCAGCAAGGAAGGAGAGAGGCTGCAGGCCACCGGTGGCTGAAGAGAGAGAGAGGCCATTGGCAGAACTCATCCCACCAGCGTCCTCTCTCCTTCTTTACCACGATGGGTTGAACTCCACCAGTGGCCCCGCGGCCTCTCCTTCTGGCGCCTGCTCGCTGCTCCCCTGGGTGTGCCACCCTGTGCAAATGCACGGTATGCACACCCGGTTGTGCCGGGCCTGAACCTAAGTCCTTCCTTAGTGAGGAAGTAAATTCTGTGATAGAAGGAAAATTACTTACTTTCTATAGCTATTTATTATATTAATATTAATATAAAGACATTAAGCATGTCATCCTGTTTTTCAATTTAAATAACATTTCAGCCTAGCCAACCGGAGAATTGGCTATCTCATTTTGTTTGGGCTAGGTTTCAATATCGGGTAGATTTTAAAAAATTGCTCGTTCGCGTACTTTTGTTTGCGCACCAGGCGCAAACAAAAGTACGCTGGATTTTATAAGATACGCGTGTAGCCGCGCGTATCTTATAAAATCCAGGATCGGCGCGCGCAAGGCTGCCGATTTTGGGCAGCCTGCGCGCGCCGAGCCGCACAGCCTGCCTCCGTTCCCTCCGAGGCCGCTCCGAAATCGGAGCGGCCTCGGAGGGAACTTACTTTCGCCCTCCCCTCACCTTCCCCTCCCTTCCCCAACTAACCCACCCCCCCCCTACCTTTATCCATGGATTTACGCCTGCCGGAGGCGCGCCGAGACCCGACCCGGGGGCTGTTCCGGAGAGCACGGCCACGCCCCCGGGCCGGCACCACGCCTCGGGCCCGCCCCCCAAACACCGCGCCACGCCCCCCAAACGCAGCGTCACTCGGCGACACCCCCGACACGCCCCTTTTCAGAAACCCCAGGACTTACACGAGTCCCTGGGCTCTGCGCACGTCGGTGGCCTATGCAAAATAGGCGCGCCGGCGCGGGAGGGCCCTGCTCGCGTAAATCCGGCCGGATTTACGCGAGCAGGGGGTTTAAAATCCGCCCCTATATGTTTAAGATATTTTTTTTAACAAAATTGTGTGAATTATGGCCATGCCTCTATAAAAATTTCTTGCTGAAAATCCACTTTTCAGTGTTCGTCTTAAGTTCTTGCTTTATGGATATCGGTGTTTTAATTACGCATTGAACTATCTAAAATGTTCATTGGAACTGCTACTTTAACATTAAATTGGAAAATAAGTCCTAGAGTTTATTTAAAAATGTTGGTAACAATGCAATACAATCATTAATTACTTATAGTCCCAGTTCTAACAATATCTTTTACATAATTCAAAGAGCAGTTAAATCATTAAGATATCCCTTTTGTTTTGATTTTTATTTCAGTGCAGAGATGTTGATGTTTAACGATTGGGAAAACTCTACTTAGCCACTCCCACTATTCACTGGGTTTATCTGTTCACTGAATTTGTAGATATATATATATTAATCATAATTATGTGTCATTCACTGAGATTGGGTATCCACTCTCTGGGATTAGGTATCTGTTCATAGAGATTGTGCCTTTATTTGCTGACGGTAGATATTTAATCATTAAAAAAAAAGTAACTATCTCTCCTGATTGTCTCAGATAAATCCTGCAAATATCTCTCAAAAAGAATTATTTTTATATGTAATGACCTTCATATGTGGCATCATCGTAAATGTGCTGTGTATAAGACACAATATTTTAACTCTGCCGTATTATATAATCAGGGGTCATTGTGCTTTTTTTTATATGCAAAAATAATTGTTCAACCGTAGTGCTGAAAAAGATTTTGTGAAACTGTATTCCCAATAAATTATACTTTTAGAAATCTCCACAGATATTAGTATTCTTGAATTGCACTTTGCTTAGCTTTTATAGTAGTAACACTTAGATATTGAAACACATTATGAAAACGCTAGATAGCGAAACAGATGGCAGAACGCTGAACATTGTGTTGGTCTTTTACAAGAATAATCCTTTTGTAAAAGAAGTCGATGATGGCGTCCATCTGCTTCTAGTGCCTGACACGGTCCGTGTTTCGGAAAGAGTCCTTCGTCATGAGGCAATCCAATATCTTAAGAATGTGGCAAACAACTAGAGCTTTGCTTGCACCTAGTGTTAGATTATCATTCTTCCCAATTGCTTCCAAAGTCAAGTTTCCAGAGGTTCGGGGCACAAAATCTGATGCTACAGGCAAGGACCACGATTAAGTGGCATGCTCTTTCCAACCACAACTGCAGCATCTATGGGATCCATCCATGTTTTAGCTGCTGGGATCTTCACCACAAGGTTGCAGAGGAAGCATGTGGATGTCAGAGCTGAGCAATGCCTCAACATCAGATGGGGTGACTGCTTCGTTGTCTAGCCCTCCTTCCAACAAAATCCTCTGGGGCATGGAATTACAAACCTATCCAGTGTTCCCTGGGTTAACTGGGAAGAGAGGCAGGATAAGCTCTGTCACGGGATAAAACAGCCACCTGAGCAGTCAGGGAAGGAGGGGCCCCCCCCCAAACGATGCATCTGACCCGCCCAGTTCCTGCTTTAATAATGTGACTGCCATCCAGCAGCCATGTAGAAGCTCTGGAGAACTTCTGCTACTATAGCATGGAGTGCTGGCAAGGCATGTTGGCACTGCCACCCTGGGCCTGGAGCTCTGGACGATCACCCGCCTCACACACACCTACTGAAGGCCCTGTCTAACCCTCTTTTCACTTACTCATGATAGCAGGCATCCCGATTTACAGCCGACATGTTGCTTCTGGCAGGAAGCTCCAGTGCTGGCTCCCATTAGTCATCTTGGCCCCCTCAAGCTGATATATATATATATATATATTTTTTTTTTTTTTATCAGTAGCACATCTCAAATATTCGTTACCACATTTGCTTAGGCTATTTAGAACACTGCTGCTGGTAAAATAAACCTGTCATTCACAACAGTTCAGCACCTATATTTATACCCATCATCTCTGTGTTAAGCATCTTCTATTGAGTCTCTTAAAACAAACACCTGGAGGTCAATCGCTTTGTTAAAAGTGTGCAGGTGCAGCTCTCCCATAATAGAAGCTTTGTGCTCTGATCTACCCTTCCTTTCAAGCCTAGCTCTAGGTTTTCAGGGCACTAGCCTGTTAATGTCATGCCTGTTCCAACTTGATATCTCATGCAGAAAAAAAACCATAAAATGAATGTATTGAAATATGGAACTGAAAATAAGGTTAAAGTACTATAGCTTCTTATGAGTCCTGACACTGTATAATAAACAAAAAAGCCCTCAAGCACACGCCTATGTTAGATAGGAGAAGTAAGTGTTTATTGTCAACAAGGGGACATTCCACATCAAGTGGACCAGTTTTTAAAATCGTCCCCACTCGACCATCTCCGATTTTGCTGAAAATTTATAAGGATGTACATGTATGTTTGAAACGAGGTTCTGTAAAGTTTTAGCTCCAGATCTTAAATACCTGTGGCACTGTTGCCCTTTCACTGGAGGTCCCACCAAGCCCGCGGCTTCAGCTACGAGGATTTTGCAAACTTTGGCACATAGCCATTATAGAAATATAGTGGCTATGATGCTGAAAGTGGACATACTAGCTCAACTTTTGCTGGTGAACACGAAAAAATTAGTACCAGCAATCACAAAACAACATGTCGGTCTTAATTTAGTGTCAAAGTGGCTTAAAAATCACGCGACATGACATTTAAGCCAGACTTTGACCAAGTATAACTCAAAACCAAAAACCACTAGTAACTGGTGCTTTACCCTGTATACCAAACAGCTACATGACTTTGCATTGCTGCAATATCACGGTCAAAGCATATGTATTTGTGGAGATATTCACACCCACATATGATGAAAAATGTTTAATGATCAAATCTGACCTATTTTAAGATCAATTATCCCAAAAAGGGTACCCCTCAAATCTATTTATTTTGATATCAGTGGAAAGAGCAAATTTTTCTCTACAAGGATCATCATTTTCTTTTTTGGAGTCTCTCAGTTTAAGAAAAGAAAAATGCCACTGAACATGGCGTTTTTTAATCATATGCAATGAATGGTAACTGCACTATTTAAACCCTTGCGTTGGTCCATGGTGGTTATACCACTACCAATTCCCTAAGAATTGGTATTATAATCCTATTAAGAATTGTAATAATGCCAAGTCTTTTGAGAATTGGCAGCCCCATCGCCTAGGGGCCACGCCCAATAGCCGTGCAAGGCCAGCCATGGGCGGTCTCTTTATCGCAGGTTCCGAAGCCTGAGGGTGGGTGTCTTAGCCTAGGATCCCAAGCCTAATATTGGGTATCTTTTGTTGGTTCACAAGCCATAAAGTTCAGTCTAAGTGGTCTGGAATTGTTGCTGAATTTGCAACATAATTGGTTCAGAGAAGCTGTATTGTCGTCCCATTGCTGTTGCAGCTGGTGCTGGAAGTATTGCAATGATTGACTGCTCGGGAATCCAGCAGGTATCATTTCTCACAGGCCTGTGAAAGAAACTAGCTGGTCCATGAGGATGCTTAAAATTTATTAATGCATCATGGTCATCGACTGAAATTTCAGAAATATTTCCAATCCACCAGTTATCGTAAATGCAGACAATGTATTGCCCTGGCTGGAGGTTTGCAATTGGCACAAAAGGCACTTCTGATCTGACAGATCGATCTACATGGGCAATGAAAGATGATGTGTCATTTGACACCCTTGAAATGCGAATCTTTTTGTCATCAATTGGCACAAACTGGTGATTTTCTCGTGTTCCAGCAATTGTATGTCCATCTTTGAACCTTTCCTCTTGAACTACCCATATTTCGTCAATTTTTTCTTTTGGAACAAAGAAAAACTTGATTCCATGCAGTTGCTCGTTGCAAAAGTTAAATAAATCCACTGGGTTCAGTATTTGGTTTTCAGTTGGGCGTTGAAGACTGGCACGAGCTGCCAACCTCTTTGCTGTCCCTCCAATCCCATCACAGGGCGACTTTCCATGACTGGTACCAAAAAAATTCCATTCAGCGCTGATATTGAAATCAACATTGTGGTGGCACAAGTTGAGAAAATTTTTGAAATTTTTGTACTGGGCTGCAGATCCATCGCTGAAGTAGTGGATATGACGAATTCCATAGATGAGAGTCTTGAGATACTCCACAATCACTGTTAAGAAAGTGTGGACTGCAACTGTGTCATGTCGTGAGCAATCACTGATTATGCACAAGCTGATGTTCTGTGCAGCTTCACCATTTAACTCCTTGAAGTAAATGACAAATGGGTGTACTGTAGCTTGACTATTTTCCCAGTGGAAACCTTGAATGGCATCTTGAACAATAAATGAGTAATTTTCAGCAAAGTCCATAAGGATCACAAGCTCTCCAGTTCTCAGATTTTCCTTCAACGATTTCAGATAGCAACTTTGATGCTTGGCGATGTAGTGATGGCTGCAAAGGTTAGAAATTTTCAAAACCAATTCTTCAATGAAATCTTCTACAGTCAATTGTTTTGTATCAAGCGTGTCTCGATCAGTGTGAATCCATTGTTTGAACTCAATAATATCATCAGAGTCACTGTTGACAAACAGTTTGACTAGAAATTCTTTTAATCCTTCAGGACCTGGACATTTTTCACAACGGCCAAGCATGCAGTCCTTGGATTCAATTCCACAAACCATTTTGCATATGAGCTCTTTGTAGTCATCATTGATTGGGCTTGCTGCAAGCATTAGTTTGACATTTTGGTGAATGGTACACACACAAACAGAATGTGTTCCAGCAGATCCAACGGTTACGCACCACTTTGGCCGAAGCTCACAAAACTTGGAAAATCCAATTTCAGGCCCATTCCGATCCCACAAACATTTCCCTCATATTGCTCAGTAATAGTCGCTTTTGCATTTGCTTTTTTTCTCCTGCTATTCGCACTGATACATAGTCTTTTTTACCAGGGCACATTCGACTGAATTCATCATCCTCAAAAAATGCCTGCACTTTTTTCTTCACTTCCTCAGAAAGTTTCTTGCCACACTTGATTCCAGGTAAGGCTAAGATTCCATGTTCACATTTAAGCTTTCGAGCTTGTTTGACCATTCGTTCAGAGACACCGAATTCATCTGATGTAGCCTTAATGGACCAACTTTCAGGTGCCAATGTCAAGATTTGGACCTTTTCTGCCCGACTGGACACCTGCAGCTTTTGCTTCAAATCTGCCAAAAGGTGATTGTAATCCAGACACATGTTGCACTGTGCTGTTTGTGGTTGCTCAATGTCTTTTGGCTCAAGCCCTCCTATTGAAGCAATCTTGCTAGTAAACCAACAAAAGATACCCAATATTAGGCTTGGGATCCTAGGCTAAGACACCCACCCTCAGGCTTCGGAACCTGCGATAAAGAGACCGCCCGTGGCTGGCCTTGCACGGCTATCGGGCGTGGCCCCTAGGCGATGGGGCTGCCAATTCTCAAAAGACTTGGCATTATTACAATTCTTAATAGGATTATAATACCAATTCTTAGGGAATTGGTAGTGGTATAACCACCATGGACCAACGCAAGGGTTTAAATAGTGCAGTTACCATTCATTGCATATGATTAAAAAACGCCATGTTCAGTGGCATTTTTCTTTTCTTAAACTGAGAGACTCCAAAAAAGAAAATGATGATCCTTGTAGAGAAAAATTTGCTCTTTCCACTGATATCAAAATAAATAGATTTGAGGGGTACCCTTTTTGGGATAATTGATCTTAAAAATAGGTCAGATTTGATCATTAAACGTTTTTCATCATATGTGGGTGTGAATATCTCCACAAATACATATGCTTTGACCGTGATATTGCAGCAATGCAAAGTCATGTAGCTGTTTGGTATACAGGGTAAAGCACCAGTTACTAGTGGTTTTTGGTTTTGAGTTATACTTGGTCAAAGTATGGCTTAAATGTCATGTCGCGTGATTTTTATGCCACTTTGACACTAAATTAAGACCGACATGTTGTTTTGTGATTGCTGGTACTAATTTTTTCGTGTTCACCAGCAAAAGTTGAGCTAGTATGTCCAATTTCAGCATCATAGCCACTATATTTCTATAATGGCTATGTGCCAAAGTTTGCAAAATCCTCGTAGCTGAAGCCGCGGGCTTGGTGGGACCTCCAGTGAAAGGGCAACAGTGCCCCAAGTATTTGATATCTGGCCCTAAAACTTTACAGAACCTCGTTTCAAACATACATGTACATCCTTATAAATTTTCAGCAAAATCAGAGATGGTCGAGTGGGGACCACTGGTCCACTTGACATGGAATGACCCCAAGTTAACAATTACCAAGAGTGCTGAAAATGCTTCCTGGTATCAAATAGCTTATGTAGACCAGGTACACCATAGGGCCTGAGAAATAATTATAGACTTGATTAGAATCCAGTATTTATTTTATTTATTTAAGTTTTTTTATATACCAACATTCAAGACAATAGTCCCATCATGCTGGTTCACATGAAACAGGAGTGCAAAATAAACTTAAACTTGAACAATAGTGCGGAAATAGCAGTTACATGTAACAAGGAAAATTGAACTTGGAATGAGAAGGAAAAAGGAAAAAGGAAAACCAGCTAATTACATATATTTGAGTTATTTCTATTCTCACTGATTTTTAATCAAGAGCTAATATAACATGTCATCTTTTGCTATAAAGTTTGTTTCAGACAAGCAATAATCATTACAAGATTAATTCACTCATTCAACCACCAGATTGTGAATAGGCTAAAGTCCTAATTAACTACAGCTTTTTACTACATGGTAAAGATATGACATAACTCTTAACAGCAGCTAATTCTGCTTCATAATCACCCCTTTCCATCCAGTTTTTTCTGCCACTGTCATGTATATTTTTGCAAGCATTGGTGTTCCATGAAATGAGAAGTAGTGGACAGTGATAAAGATAAGTACTGACATTTTGGAATAGAAGCATATTTGTAAATCAGGCTGTGGTGAACCCTTGGACCAACGGGAGGATGGTATAGCTCAGGAGGTGGATCCGTAGGTTCTCCCGTCGGGTGGCGAGGCTGAACAGAAGATGCGGCCAGCTGACCCTTGGCACTGGAGACTGAGGCGACTGTGGAGGCAGACGAAGAGTCGTGACGTCAAGGAGAAGAACTGTGTCTTCGCCACTGGAAGCCCACGGTCCCCCCAGGAGGAGCCCGTAGGATCCGGGCCGCTGGGACTTAGGTGGACCTTTGAGAGTTCAAGGTGTTGGGAGATCGATGCAAGGGCTAACTGGAGCTTCACCCCTGGAAGCCCGCGGTCCCCCCGGGAGGAACCCGTAGGGACCCGGGCCGCTGGGACTTAGGTGGGCCCTTGGAGATGAAGGTCCAGAAGAAGTCTGAGGTCAAGTGCCAGAGGGTCGTCGCTTACCAGTCCGAGGTCACACACCAAGGGATCGCCGCTTGCCAGTCCGAAGTCACACACCAGGAATCACCGCTTGCCAGTCCGAAGTCACACACCAGGAATCACCGCTTGCCAATCCGAAGTCAGGAACTAGGATTCACTGAGACGAGACAGGAACCAAGGAGCAAGGATCCAAAGAGCAAGAACTCACCGAAGCAAGCAGACCTGACTATGTAGAATGTTGCCAAGTCAAGGAATGACTGTGGAGAGCCTCCTTATATACTTCCCTGTGCCTGACCCGTCAGGCACAGGTGAAGTCAATTTAAAGGACGAGGCCCCTTTAAATTCAATGAGGAGGCACGGCCTCACGCCTATGGTGGCCATCTTGGATCCTGGCCGCAGAGGAAGGGCAGCCCGACGCCGCGAGGGGAAAGCAGGGCGCTTCCCCTGCCGGCAGCCACCACGGAGGCCCACGCCAGTGTAAGGGCGAGATGGGCCTGATTCCCCGGCTTCCTTGACGCTGCCGCGGTGTCCCCGCCGCTGCGGGTGAGGTAGGGGATCGCGGCTGCGGCCATCTGCGGCCGCGGGACACAACACATACTGGTAGCCTTATTGCTCTTGTAGGAAGCAGGATTGTGTCCAGGCTTCAATCATTATTATGCTAAGAATTATCCAAAGATAGCATCATATGCAAGCTTTTGAGACTTCATAGGAGGTCACAAAGAACAGATCTATGTGCTCTTAAAAGCTCACAGACAACTGAATATTTGGATATTTTAATTCAGATATTTTATATGGTGCCCCACCAAGTGTGCCTAACAGTACAAAACTCCAATAATGGTATACACAAGCATTATATCGTTAAAAGTATTGGTAGCCCATGCTAGTACTGGTGACTATTTAGATTACAGAAGCTTTGTGGTTAGACATGGGTTGGAAGGGGTGATGAGTATTAACTAAGTGGGGCATCATGACGTGTATGCTAATCTGCCCAAGATGATAGAGTACATGTCAATGTTTCACCTGTTGTGCAGTCTTCCTGTGCCAAGGTTCAGCTGCTGTGCTGCAGTCTTCCCTTCACTAGGATTCCTCAGCATGCCTTGCTAACTTGCCAGTTAACCCTCACTGATTACATTACACCTAAGTTTCAATCCTACTTAACCCAGCCTGACCAGTGCCTCAGTGCCTTTTCATTGAGTCACCTTGGCTCTCTGACCCGGCTATTCTGCCTTGCCTTATGGCCTACCCAGACCTCCTGCCTTGCTTTATGGACAATCTTGGCCTCTTATCTTGCTCTGCAGCCTCTCTTGGCCTTCTCCTTTGCTTTGGGCCCCTTCAGAACTTCTGGCCTTGCTCTGTGGTCTCTCACGCCTCCCTGCCATGCTCTGTGCCCTCTTGGGCTTTCCTGTTTTACCTTGCAGCCTCCAGGCCTACTAGGATTATCTTGCCAGCCTTGTGCCCTTTGGACTTTCTTGTTTCCTGTTGCCTGTCTTGTCCTGTCCTTGTCCGGTCCTTATTTAGTCTTGTTCTCGTGTAGTCCCTGTTTAGCCTTATCCTTGTCCAATCCTTGTCTAGTCCTGTCCTTTTCCAGTCTC
The DNA here is from genome assembly GCF_901001135.1 of Rhinatrema bivittatum. NCBI lineage: Eukaryota > Metazoa > Chordata > Amphibia > Gymnophiona > Rhinatrematidae > Rhinatrema > Rhinatrema bivittatum. The sequence continues at coordinate 220,445,136 of NC_042620.1, forward strand.
TTTCTAGTCCTGGCTTTGCCTGTGCTCTGTGTCTAAGCCCCTATCTGTACTCTGTATCCAGCCCCAGCAGGTAATCAGTACTCAGCCCTGCCTTGTCCAGCCTGCCTTGCCTCAACCAGCGTGCCTTGCCTTGCCACCTTGATGTTCCACAGAAGATTACATGACTCTGCTAACTCTATGATGCTTTTACTATTGTGGATGCAGATGACCTCTTGTTTGCTATGGAAGTTTCCCAAGAGTATATCCCAAGTGAAAAAAATAGAATTTTGCAAGAATTTTATGAAAGGGGCTTTTGTAATCATTGCAGTAATTTGATGTGGATAAGTATATTTGGGATATATATTTATATCAAGGGACTATACCCAAACATTGTTTAAAAATTAAAGGTACCCTTAGGTAGTCTCTCTGTCTAGTGAAACCTACAAGGTTCCCCTTTCTACATGCATAGAAAAACATATTCTCTTTCCTTATCTTCACAGGTTGATTGGACTCAGTCAAATCTCCCACTACAGAGAATTATATCACAAAATACAGAGATTGAACCTTATCAGTCACCACAAACCGCAGGTCTTCTAAATGGTTTCAGGTAAGTTGTGTTTTCCTCAAAGGCCCCTGAAGCTTTGAGGTCTTGGAAGCCACAGTCCTATCATTATTTAATTCAGAAGCCGTACAGTCATTCTATTCTCTTTCTAGGGTGAAATAAGTGTTCGACTTTACCTGTCCACCTCAGTCTCTGGTCTAGAGGGCTAAATAAATCAGGGTGCGCTTATGCTGATCATCATCGGAAACTTGTGATAAAGTCAAAGTATGAGTGAGGCATCATAAATAACTGAAAAGTGACCTCTGGGAAAGCTTTAGAAAATGAGGTGGGGATAGAGGAAAGGGCCACAATTTAGAAAAAAAAAATCTATATGTCTATATATCATAGAATAATAGGGCTGGAAAGGACTTTAAGACCTAATTTTGTCTGTCCCTTTACCTCAAGGCAGGGTCCATGCTCTCTAAATAATCCTGGATAGATGTTTGAGTGATCTACACGAGGAGGGGAAAAAATGATTACAAAGAAAATCATGCAAGCAGACTGGTGCACAGAGTGCTATTAAACTCTTGCCCAGTAAAATGTAGCACATTTTGGCACATGTGGCACAATGCTTTTTGCACAAGTTTTTACTTGCGTAAGTTTTTCTCTGGAAAATATTTTTCCTTCTTGAAGTTGCTTGAAATTAAATCCTCAGGTGCAAGGTATGGCATTTCCAAACCATGCGTGCTTTTTGCCCTGCTTTTGCCCAAAATCTAAATTTGGATTTCAGCCTGAGAGTATATATCCTCTTTTGATCATTTTCAGGCTTCTATTTATTCATTGTGCCCTCTGTTCTGCAAGGTGCAAAAAATTATACATAGAAATAATTCTTTGTGGGGCACAATGTGTGAATAATAATAATAATAATTCATAGTTGAACTTGAACCAGATTTCAGCCTGGTTCAAATTTAATAGTAAATTCAGATTTTGTAACAATCTACTGCACATCTATCAATCTGAGGAAACCTGAGGCAAATTTCCTCTGATCCTCTTCAGATTTTCCAAAAATCCATTGTAGATTTTATAACAAATGTGGGGTTTTTTAAAATCCTTTTAAAAGAGATTTATCAATAGTCTGGTGGCTCAGTAGCAGTGCTATACACTGGCATTCAGAGGATTTGGTTTAGATTCCCAAGCCAAGACTGTTTCCAGAGCCAACCAGAGCTGGGGATGCCGTGAAGGCAGCAAGACAGCCCCTTCAGAGGACGAGATGGTCCAACTATCCCTTAATGTTGACACTAGCAGCCAGACTCAAGATCAACATTACTGTGTTCCCAAAAGGAGCCATGGTCAGTGGCCTCTGGCCCCTCTCTGAGGAAGGTCCCCGCAATGGCTGGGCTAAGTGACTTGGGAGGGAATATAAAACTGGGGGAAATTCAAAAGCTACTTAGTCGAATAAGTAGGGACTTATCCATATAAGTGGCAGTCGCTGAATAGCTGGCTACATTCAGGGGTTTCCACTTAGCCGGATAAGTCACTTATCTGACTAAGTAGACAGCTGGATAACTCAGGGGTGAGCAATAGGCAAAATGGGACAGTGCCGATATTCAGACTTATCCGGTAAGTAGCGATTTGTACACAGATATTCAGCAGCATAGCCGTGCTGCTGAATATCCCATGAAAGTTAGCCTGACTTTACATAGACAGATATTTTTTAATATTGAGGCCCAGGTCATTTCAAATGCAGGTTCATGGTGTTATAGCCCAGAAAAAGAAGTTCTGTTCCAATTGAACTGGAAGCCTAAAGGAGGAAGAGGGAACTTCCAAGTGAAAAAAAAAAAAAAAGGTTTGTCGACCTGATAGATCAAGGCTGTGGATTTTTCATGGCTTCATCAAATCCAGTTATGAATCTTTTTTTAGAGATTTGCACTGCCCTCAGCTGTAGCCCGCCTGAATTTCTTTCTTATAACCAGAGAATTAAAAATCCGATGGGACTTTTGCGGCAAAGACTCCAGTGGCTTTTGCCATTTTAATTGCAGAGACACATAATGAAGAGCTAAATTTATATTTATACAATTATTTCAATTTATGAGATGCCCAACTTCAGCAGAACTGTAAGCGACTTATAATGTTACCACATAAAACTAATTTTGCCTGCTAAATCTGTTTACTATTTTTAATTACATTTCGCAGTGAACCAAATTTGGATCACTTATCGGACAAAACGGTGCTGTCAGTGCTTCATTCTTACAGATTAAGATGTGGCACCCAAGGCTGACGCCTCCAGTGCTGAGAATCAGGCACCACTTCTGGTCACTACTGTCTGCCACTGCTTAAAGATAATGAATGGACCAAGAGACCATGGAAATGGACCTCGATGCAGCCGTTGTTGTTTCTCTTTGCTATACTCTGTAAGCCTAAAGAAAGTAATCAGTGCTTTGTTTTATTTTAATAGCTATCTGGCACCTCAGGCAAAAACAGCTCCTGTTTCTCCAAGAAAACCCAACGTTGCCTTCAGCCCCTATGTGCAGCACAGCAGAGGCCCAGTTTTGCCCGATGAAGATTATGAGGAAGAGAACTCCATTCCTGTACGTAATATTAACCTCACGTGTTCCTTTCTGTCGTCTTATGTGTTTGCTTCTGGACTATAGATTTGAGCAGGTCCAAAGAAAGCTTTATGTGGGCTGGCACAGTTCCAGGCCAGAATCATTATGGGGGAAGAGGGTCTTCATCCACTGTATGCTTTGATTTGTTTTGTTTTTAATTTTTTATTTATGCATTTTTTTCAAATATACAAGACATAACATCTTGACAGGAAAAAAAAAAAGGGTAAGTGATATTGATAATTATATGAGAACCATAAACTGTTACATCAAAAGGCAATCCAAACACTCTCAATTCCTTTAAACACCAGTCCTCAAAGAGGGTAGACCCAAACCTCAACCCAAGGCAACATAAAAAAATAAGAAGAGCAATAGTCAAATGCAGCAACCATACAATATAATGGGGAACATCGTTTAAGGTTACGACTGGAGATTATCGTCAGGAGCAGCAGATTGTGTTTTTCCAATCAAAAACTGAATTAGTTGGGGGGGGGGAATCATAAAAAATATAAGACATTTTGAAACTTGATCACGCGTTTGCATGGAAAATTTAGGAAAAAAATACCCCCAACTTGCTGAACCTGCAGTCACAACAAAAATTGTCTCCACTTTTCTTGAGTCTGTCTGGAGACATCCTGGAAAACCTTAATTTTAAACTGTAAGAACTTTTCTGTTCTATGACGAACATAAAGTCTCAATAACCAATTTTTATCTGGTTCCAGTGCCAAAGTCACAATCAATGTGGCTGGTACTGCCAACTTTGTGTCCGATGTTTCAAGCAGGGTGGATACATCAACACTTGATTCCCTACTGGGTCTAATGGTGTAATCCCTTCTCCTTGCAGAGCCTCAGGGGCCCTTTTAAACTGTGGCAAGTAATATATTTTAGACACAGGAGGAATCGCATTTTCAGGTATCTTTAAAACCTCAAGTAGATACCACTGTATGTTTCAAGAAAAAAAAGGAAAGTATAATTCATTTTCAGTAGTTTATTTTCCTTCCTGTTGGCACTGCGGTAAAATGTGTATATAACCACCCAGCACGCACGGTGTCAAATCAATCAAGAGTCCTTCTTTTAAGGCATTCCCCAGCCAGTGTGTCATGGCTGAAGTGCAGGTATGCCACAAAAAGAGCCCAATAAGCAGAGCTAAGGCGCAGCTGCAATTATGTTCTCTTTCCTTCCTGGCCTGCAGGATCTTCTCCCGCCAGCAGGGGTTGTCAGAGAGCAGTGCTGTCTGCTGCTGCTTCCCTCTCTGCTGGCTTTCCTCATAGTCTCATGAGACTTGCTGTCCCCATGCAGTTCTGATTGCAGAGGAAAGCCAACAGAGAAGGATGAAGGAGCACCTGGTAAGGAATGCTCGCAGATTTCTGCCATTTCCAGGACACGGATGGGAGAAGGGACAGATGAATGTGCCACAGAATTGGGGCGGGGGGGGGGGGGGGAGAGGGAAGGTAAGGTGATAATGCCAGCAAGTGATGGAGAGAGGGAAGGTGATAATGCCAGCAGGTGATGGAGAGAGGGAAGGTGATGATTATGATGCCAGGGGATGAGGAGAGGGAAGGGAAAAGAAGGTGGTAATGATGATGATGATGATGATGCCAGAGTGGGGAGAGAGAAGGGCAGGTAAAGTGATTACACAAGAGGTGGGGGGAGAAGGAAGGTGATGATGCCAGAGGATGGAGAGAGAGGGATAGAGGAAGATGATGATGATGTCAGGGGTTGGAGGGAGAGGGAAGGGAAGGTAACGATGCCAGGGGAGAGGGAAGAGAAAGTGATGATGATACCAGGGGGTGGGGGGGGGGGGGGGAGGTAAGGAAAGAGAGGGTCATGATGATGCCGGGATGAGGTAATAATGATGAAAGGGTGGGAGGTGGCAAGGAAAGAGAAAGTGATGTTGGTGAAGGTGGTGGTGTACCATGATGAAATGAATCTGTGCCTGGTGTTGCGACACTGTCTTAGGTGGACAGACGTCTCTGTTAGGCCCTCTCAGTGAATCTATAGTCCTTTTCCTGCTGTTGAAATCACCACACAGGACAACAAAGATGGTGGTTCCCAAAAGACAATCTTTTTACTTATAACAAACTTAATAAAGAAGAAAAGACAGTTACAATCCAGTTGTCAAATACACTCCAAAGGGTAAAATTAATGATACAGTTTTTCTTTTAATGCTAGAGCACTTTTGTCATACAGTTGCTGAAGTACATATTTTAGGTTTGAGAAGGGAGGCTAGGAGCTGCATCCAGTGCATATTTCAGTTGGTACTAAAGCCAGCCAAGATACTATACTTCTCTCAGTACAAGCAGAAAATAAAACCCTTAACTTCCTAGTTCTTCCCAAGCAAGCTCAGTGCTCGCTCTGAAACTCAGTGATGCTGGGCTCTGCCGCATAGTAAACATAACTACATGATCTGGTGACTTCCATTACATCCCAGTCTAAAAGGAGCAAGGGGGAAGAGGAAGCAGAAACTCATAGGGAGGAAATATAGGAAACAGAGAGCCAAGCCCTAGCAACAACAAAGGAAAAAAATAGCCTGGCCTGGAGCACACAGTAACAACTGTGTACTCAAACAATCCCCATTCACAACTGGACAAGCCCAAATCATTTTCACAGAGTTCAGAAAATATCCTGATTGTTCAGACAAGATGGGCAAGCTTTATTTGCAAGAGTGGGGTAGCCAGTTTGTGGACCTGTTGCTTGCATGAAACAATCACCTTGAGGTAGATCCACTTCCAGTGTGGCACACTTTTATTGTCTATGTAGCCAATAAAATATTTCAGGTCATTCTTTTCTTTTTTTTTTTAATAACATTTTATTACCTTATCGACACATAGAAAACAAGCAACAATGCAACATGAAAAAATATACATAGCTTCAGCGTAACATATCACTAAAATGCAACAAATCAAAAGCAATGGTAAATAAAAATCCAGTTAAATACAACTCAAACCTAAACCACATCAAATCAAAACAAATCAAATCATATCCCCCCCCCCCCCCCTCTAATCCTAAGCCAAAAACAAATGATTTATACATAAGCAAATACTTTGGATAGTTTGGCGAAGAAAGCAAGGAAAAGGTGATGTAAGAAGCACAAATCAAAATGCTATAATATATAGATGAATATTGGTATTAACTACAACAGGAGCCATCAATTCCTTGATCCATCCAGCCCATCTTTTCAAGCCACAAAAGGAGCCCAGACTTTTTCAGACTCCAAAATCATTTGTTTCTTTTTTGTTGCTAGTTTACATAAGCTATAGATAACATCTAAGCGAGAGAGAATATACTCATTTTCGCAACAGTAGAAAGCTTTCAATGGCATGCCAACTCACATCTAGCAGCTATTAATATCTGTTGCGCTAGTAACCATAACGGTCCCTCCTGGTGATACTCAGATATATTCAAATGAGCACTTTTAGGAGATAAAGAAAGCCCCAGCTTTAAATACAACTCAAACCTAAACCAAATGAGATCAAAACAAATCAAATCATATCCCCCCCACCCCTCTAATCCTAAGCCAAAAACAAATGATATACACATAACTGGAGGGGCCTCAGAGGGAACTTCCCTACCCCCCCCACCCCCACTCCACCTTCCCTTCCCTTCCCCTACCTCCCCCGCCCTTTCTCCCCTACCTTTTTCTTTTTTTTTTTCTTTTATTCCAAAACTTACTTCAGCCCCGGGGCTGAAGTAAGTTGCGCGCGCCATGGCCGCTTTGCCTGGAGTCTCTGGCCCCGCCCCCTCCCCGCCCCATTTTGCAAGCCCTGGGACTTACACGCGTCCCGGGGCTTTACGCGCGTCGCTGGGCCTTTTGAAAATAGGCCCGGCGTGCGTATGACCGGTTATGTGCGTAAATCTTTGAAAATCCGGCCCTATATTGTTGAACAATAATAATAATAATTCCTCCAGGGAGCTACCTACCTATATCCTTAAATATTTAATTTTCTTCTTAGTCCATTTGAAGGGAAAAGCATTTTTCAAAGTATTCAGCCTATCTGCTGTTACTGTCAGATTTAGTATTTCGGATTTGTCAAGATTCAACTTAAACCCAAAAACTGTACTGAATTGGGACAACTCACGAACTGCATTTACTAAAGAACAGTGAGGATCTGTCAATGTAAACAAAACGTTGTCAGCAATAGAGATAGTTTGTAATTTACCCCACCATTCAGTGCTTCTTGAATAGTCTGATTGTCATGTGCCCAAATGGCCAAGGGTTCCAAGAATATAGCAAATAGTAATGGGGAAATTGGGCATCCCTGCCTAGTTTCCATAGAAACCCTAAACATATCAGAGTAGCCTCTGTTAACTTTAACACAAGCTTGAGGTTTATTGTAAAGTTGCTGTATCCACTTAATAAAAAAGGGCCAAAATTCATTCTCTCATGTGTCTGGAACAAGAAAGGCTAATGGACCATATCAAAGGCCTTTTCTGCTTCCATAGCAAACAACACCACTGGAATATGTGGAATATGCTCCTTCTTCACCCACCAAACAATATCCAGGATTTCTCACACACTGTTGCCAGCCCAGGAAGAAGCCAACTTGATCAGAATAAATCAACTCTGAAATTACCCTATTTAAACGGTCTGCCAACACCTTGGCCAAGATCTTCAAGTCAACATTTAATAAAGAAATAGGTGTGTATAAGAACATAAGAAAATGCCATACTGGGTCAGACCAAGGGTCCATCAAGCCCAGCATCCTGTTTCCAACAGTGGTCAATTCAGGCCATAAGAACCTGGCAAGTACCCAAAAACTAAGTCTATTCCATGTTACCGTTTCTAATAATAGCAGTGGCTATTTTCTAAGTCAACTTAATTAATAGCAGGTAATGGACTTCTCCTCCAAGAACTTATCCAATCCTTTTTTAAACACAGCTACACTAACTGCACTAACCACATCCTCTGGCAACAAATTCCAGAGTTTAATTGTGCGTTGAGTAAAAAAGAACTTTCTCCGATTAATTTTAAATGTGCCCCATGCTAACTTCATGGAGTGCCCCCTAGTCTTTCTACTATCTGAAAGAGTAAATAACCGATTCACATCTACCCGCTCTAGACCTCTCATGATTTTAAACATCTCTATCATATCCCCCCTCAGCCATCTCTTCTCCAAGCTGAAAAGTCCTAACCTCTTTAGTCTTTCCTCATAGGGGAGCTGTTCCATTCCCCTTATCAGTTTGACAGCCCTTCTCTGTACCTTCTCCATCGCAATTAAACCTGGTAGAGACCCTGCTGTATGAGCTGCATACAGCAGGGTCTCTACCAGGTTTACCAATAATAGAAATACCCGCTACATTAGCTCCTGTGAAAAAAGAACCCCCATTCCTAAGAGAATTGAATAGCTTAACTAAAGGGACCAACAAAATCGTTGAGAAGCGTTTATAGAATCTCCCTGTGAACCTGTCCAAACCCGGGGCCTTATTAATTTGCGATCTTTGATCACTTATGTAACTTCAAATCCCATAATTTCCTGATCTAACATTCTCTTGTGCTCATCTGAAAGTAAAGAAAGCTCAACTTTTTGAAAAAAACTGTTCAATATCTGGTACCCTGATAGCCTTATCTTCACTATAAAGATCTCTGTGGAAGTAAAGGCACTGGGATTGAATCTGAGAGGAAGAGGTTATCATCATTCCCTTGTTAGATTTGTGCTTGTGATGCTAATTTTTTTAGCTTACACATCAGCAACCTTCCCGTCTTGTTACCCCATTCAAAATTTTCTTATTTGATCAACATTAACTGGAAAGAAATTTTATCAAAATCCAGCTTTCTAATTTCATCCTTGACCTTCAATATCTTAGTGTAAAGGCCATGAGAAAAAGTTATGTGATGGGCTTTCTCCAAAGCGGTCAATTTAACCATTAAAGAGTACCTCATCCTTTCTTTCTCTTTTTTCACATAAGAAACTCTGGAAATAAATTTTCCTCATACCACCGCTTTTAAACAGTCCTATAGCAAAGAAGGAGACATATAATCAGAATTATTATCCTCTAAGTAATTAGAGATCTCCTCAGAGAGCTGGGAACAATAAGACTCATCACATAATAGTGAGTCATTGAGCTTCCAAAATTTCCTTCCTAAGTCAGATATCATCAGGTCAATACGTACAAGAGCTTCCAAAATTTCCTTCCTAAGTCAGATATCATCAGGTCAATACATACAAGAGCATGGTCTGACCATGTGATCGATACAATATCAGCATTCTCTACCTGATTTACCAACAGCTTTACTACCAAAAAGAAGTCAGTTTGCGAATACATGTTATAGGGATTGGAGTAGAAGGTAAAGTGGTGGGCCAAGGGATATCTATGTCTCCATACATCAACCAGGTGCCAAGAAGTAATTATTTTATTTATTTAGACATTTTATATACCATCGTTCCACATATAGATCACAATGTTTTACAAAGTGACATTAATAGTTATAACTCAACAAATAAACAATGGTTACAGAGGTGGTATTCATAGACAGGCATGAATATCTGTCAAGTGAAATTATCTAGCATATATTAATAATTGATCTAGTACTTAAGGCAAAGAGTATGGAAAATTAAAACAAAATAATAGTTGTTGCGCGCCCCGTCCGTGCTCGGCCCGCGTACGTGCCTGCTCACCTTTCTAACTCCACTGCAGATCCCTGGTCGGCCTCCCCGGCAACAGCTGCTAGCTCCTCCAGGCCTTGGCATCTCGCGGTGGCAGTCACCGGGCCTTCCTCAGCACACCAGGCCTCACGGCGGGGCTCGGTGTCCTCCGTGATGTTGGTCCCGCCCCTAGGCGCGTGCACACGCGGACCGCCCGGTCCCTTATAGGGCCAGGGGTAGGTCCTAGCTCCGTGGCATGCCCTGATTGAACGTTCTACTAAAGGAAGTGCCTGCCTGAACTTCCTTGCCTTGGCAATCAGGTCGACACTGTGTGTGTAATGAGTTTGCCTCCCTGTCTCATAGCCTGTTCCAGTCTCGTTCCAGTTTCGTTCCAGTCTTGTTCCGGCCTTGTTCCAGCATCCTTGTGTTCCAGTGTCCTCGTGTTCCAGCATCTGTCTGTTCCTGCGTTCCCTCAGGTAGTACCTCTTGGACTGTCTGGTACTGACCTTTGCCAGTCTCCTTGACCACGCTGATCGCTGCCCGGATTCTGGCCATGATTCTTGACCACGTCTGACCTCTGGAACCTGACCCCTGCTTTGGCTGACCGCCCTTGGACTGATCCTTGGAACTCGACCTCGGCTATCCTTGATCACGCCTCCTTGATTCCAGCCCTGCTCCTAGCCTTGTCATCGCAGACACTGTACTGGCCTTCCTTGATCTCTCAGGCCTCCAGTCAAGACATCGACCGCGCACCCTTGATCCTGGTGGGCACACCTCTATACTTCCTATCAGGGAGACCCTGCAAGGCCCACCTAAGTCCAAGTGGCCCGGGTCCCCAAGGGCTCTACCCGGGGGGACCACGGCTTCCAGTGGTGAAGCTCCAGCTAGCCTCTGTCTCCTCCTGTGCTCCACCACCTGGTGGCAGGTGCTTCTTGGGTCCAACCAGGGAGCTGTTCTCCACTGCTCCAGGACAAGCATCCACCTCCAAGTGCAACAGGTTGCCAATGCCATGGACTCGGTGGAGTCTCCTGCCTCCCGGGCTTTACCAGGGTTGGCTGCAACCGTCCAGGAGCATCGACGTGCTCTGGAATCATTAGCCTCTTTGGTTGAAGAGTTCCGTTCCCAGCTGCGCGATAAAGCTCTGGCCAATCCCGTGGGCCTGTCAGCTTCCTTGCTACCCAGAGCAACATTGGCTCTCCTAGCACCTCCTCGATTCAACGAGGATCCACAGCTCTGTCGAGGCTTTCTCAATCAGTGCTTCATGCAATTTGCACTGCAACCCTCTTTATTCCTAAAGGAGACCATGAAAGTGACCTTCATCCTTTCCTGCCTAGAAGGAAAGGCTCTCGAATGGGCTTCTCTTTTGTGGGAACGATCCAATCCCATGCTCTCCCAGTTGTCTGAATTTGTCACAGTCTTCAAGCAGTCCTTCGGAGACCTGGGGCCGCCAAGCAGTAGCCAGTCAGAACCTTCTCCACTTTCGTCAAAGGTCGAAAACCCTCTCCGAGTACACGATGGAATTCAGGACCCTTTCTGCTGAGCTCGGGTGGCAAGCGGAATGTTTGCAAGCCATCTTCCTAGATGGTCTCTCCAGTGCTCTCAAAAATGAACTCACCATCCGTGAGACTCCCACGTCTCTAGAGGACCTGATCTCCCTCATCGGGAAGATCGACCACCGACTCCAGCAACGGCGCCTAGATGTAAAGGCCTCAAGATCTCCTACTCCACGCCCCACATGTGCCAGAAGTCCTCCATCCAAGACTTCCTCGGCATCATCACTGCCTGCTGAAGAACCTATGCAGGTTAACCATGGGCAACTGTCTTCGACTGAACGTCTTTGTCGGAAAAAGGAAGGTCACTGCCTTTACTGTGGTGCCTCCGGACATCTTCGGTAGTCATGCCTGGTTCGACCAGGAAAACTGCAACACCTGAGCTTGGCGGGGGTCCCGAGTTTGGGTGCTACTGTCACCGGCCCCCAACTTCTACTTCCAGTCTCCCTTGGCATCATGACTCACTCCTTCGCCACCACTGCCCTTGTCGACACAGGGGCAAGTGGCAGCTTCATCGTGGATGACATCATCAAACTCCTGAACATCTCTCTACTGCTACTGGAGGTGAGCCTCCACATTGCATCCATCCAAGGAGAACACTTCCCAGGACTCAGCACCCAGTGAACAGTGGCCGTCCGCCTTACTGTGGGCACTCTCCACGAGGAGGAGAGTGCCATTTTGACTACTGGCAGCTGACAGCCCAAGTCCAGGAGATCGCTCCCGGACCCCCGCTGGACCACCAGGGACTTTTGGCAGGTCTTGGGGGGGGTCAGGAGGGTGGGGGGTTGTAGTAAATTAATTTTGGAGGTCTTGGGGGGCGTCAGGAGAGTAGGGGGTTGTAGTAAATTAATTTTGGAGGTCTTGGGGGGGTCAGGAGGGTGGGGGTTGTAGTTAGTATGGCTCTCATGGAATTACATTTTAAAATATGTGGCGTTCATGGCTCTCTCAGCCAAAAAGGTTCCCGACCCCTGTCCTAGATCCTAATAAGAGATTTGCTGTGGCATTTTGTAATAGTTGTAGAGGTTTTAAGTGACATGCTAGAAGACCTAGTAATAAGGAGTTACAGAAGTCTAGGTTTGAAAAGATTAGAGTTTGCAATATAGTACAAAAGTTAATAATGGTTTTAACCGATGTAGTATACACAACTTTGCGTAACCTGCCTTGATTAATTTACTGTTGTGCATTTTCATTTTAAGGTACTCATCTAGCTGTATATCTAAATCTCATACTTGATTTGAGTGATTAATTTGAAAATTAGCCAGGTTAAGGGCAGGTGGTTTAACTATCGATGAGTTTCTACTCAGCCAAATGATTTCAGTCTTTTTAGGATTTAATGTTAGTTTAAGTTGTATCAACGTTGTATTTTCAAATGATCTGGAGAGTGGGATGTAAAACTGCATGTCATCAGTATACAAGAAGAAAGTTATTCCAAGATTCATCAGGAATTTACATAGTGGGAGCATGTAAATATTGAATAGTGTTGCTGAGAGGACTGAGCCTTGAGGGACACCTGTATCACACTGGAATGTATCAGATATATGGTTGCCCAGTTTGACTTGGAATGTTCTGTTAGATAGAAATGAAGAGAACCATCTGAGAACCCTGCCATCGATCCCAATATTTCTCATCTGATGGCATAACAGGTTATGGTCCACAGTGTCAAAGGCAGCCATTAAGTCAATTAGCACAAGATTAATTTGCATCAAGCCCTCGTAAAACCAAGTCCATTAATGAGAGAAGTAATGTCTCAGTTGAGTGATGTTTCCTAAATCCAAAATGATTTGGGGATAGAATATTTTGATTTTCCAGGTGATTTACAAGCTGGGATAACACTGCTTTCTCAAGAACTATCGTGAGAAAAGACAAATTGAATATTGAACAATAGTTGGCGCAATCGTCAGTTCTACCAGTCTTACCAGGGCTTCTTATGTTTGGAGTTGTTTCTTTCTTTGTTAATAGTTTTCATCTGGTCAGGGCTAAGGTTTTCAGCTATGTTATTGATAATCTTATCCCAGGAATTAAATACCAATGTGGAATTGGTTTGATTTAGTTCTTGGAGCTTATTTTCTATTCTTCAGCAAGAACTTCCATTTCTATCTTTTTCCTGAAGATAAAAGTAAGCTTATTATATATACTATTTTATATTTGGTTGGTGAAGGCTATTTCTGCCTTTAGTAATTGGTGATCAGACCAGGGCAATATTGTGTGTGAAGTATTGATTAGGTGATTACTGGTATTAGCAAATATTAGGTCTAGAGTATGACCCACTTTATGAGTGGCTTTCGAGACAAATTGTGACCATCCCAGGGCTTCCATTGCTCCTAAAAACATTTCACAGGCTAAGGTTCTTAGTGTTTTGTCTACATGGAGGTTAAAGTCTCCTACAATTAATGTAGATTCTGGTAATGGAAACACCTTAGTGAATAAGGTGTTTCCTGGGAGACAGTAGACCAGTCCTTTGTTTATTTGAGGAGATTTTAAAATTCTAAGGCGAGGGTCCTCGACTTCAGGAAAACTAACTTTCTCAAAATGGGGGAGTACCTCAAGGCATCATTAGCTGGATGGGAAAATCTAGGGGAAGCAGAAGGGCAGTGGGCAAAACTAAAAGGAGATATCATAAGGACAATTCTTTTTTTTTTGTTAGGAATGCAAGTAAAGGCAAGAAGTAAAAGAGAGCATTATGGTTTTCTAAAGAAGTAGCTGAAAAGGTAAGGGAGAAAAGGTTAGCATTCATAAACTGCAAGAGATTGCAGAAAGAGTAAGACAGGTGACAATATCTGGAAAAATTAAGAGAAGCTGGGAAAGTAGTCAGGAATGCAAAAATTCAAATAGAAAAAAAATAGCAAATACGGTAAAATAGGGGGACAAGACATTTTTTAAATATGTTAGTGATAGAAAGAAGTTCTAAAGTAGCACTGTGAGACTCAAAGGTGAAGGGAAGGAATATGTAGAGGCTGATGAGGAAAAAGCAAAATTGCTTAACAAATATTTCTATTCAGTGGATGTCTGGAGCAGGACCACATAAAACAAACACAAAGTGAAGTGAGGTAAACCTCAATTTTCAGAATAGTGTGCTCATGAGGAGCTAACTAAACTTAAAAGTAGATAAGACGATGGGGCTGGATGGGATACATTTGAGGGTACTAAGAGATGTCCTGGCAGCTACACTGGATGACCTTTTCAATGCTTAGTTAGAGACTGGAGTAGTTCCGGAGGACCAGAAAAGGGCGGATGCAGTTTCTATTCATAAAAGTGGAAGTAAGAAGGAGGCTGGGAATTACAGGCCATTTATTGTGACCTCTATGGTGAGCAAACTAATGGAATTGCTGCTAAAACAGAAGATTCTGCAATTCTTGGAATCCAATGGATTGCAAGATGTGAGGCAGCCTGGTTTTACCAGAGGTAAATCTTGCCAAGCAAATCTGATCAATTTCTTTGATTGGGTGACCAGAGAATTGGATCAAAGGAGAGCACTAGACATTTCACATGGTTCTGAATAGAAGACTTATAAATAAATTGTGCACCTTTGGTATGGATCCTAGAGTGACTGACTGGATTAGAAACTGCTGAGTGGGAGGTACCAAAGGGTAGTGGTAAATGGAGTTTTCTCTGAGATGAGAATTGTTACTAGTGGTGTGCCTCAGGGATTGGTCTTTGGACAGGTTCTTTTCAACATTTTTGTGAGTGACATAATGGAAGGGCTGTCAGAAAAAGTTTATCTTTTTGCCAATGATACCAAAATCTGTAACAGAGTGGACAACCAGGAAGGAGTGGAAAACATGAGGATCTAGTGAAGCTTGAGGAATGGTCTAAGGTGTGGCAGTTAATATTTAATGCTAACAAAATGCAGAGTAATGCATTTAGGTTGCAAAAACCCAAGGGAAAAGTACTGTATTGGAGGTGAAATTCTTCTAAGCACAAAGGAAGAGTGGGTTCTAGGGGTAATTGTATCTTATGATGGCCAAACAGGTGGATAAAGTGATGGCAAAAGCCAGAAAGAGGCTTCGCTACATAGAGAGAGGAATGATCAGCAGAAACAGGGAGATGATATTGCCCCTGTATAGATCCCTGGTAAGACCTCACTTGGAATACTGTGTACAGGTCTGAAGACTGCACCTTCAAAAGGATATAAATAGGATGGAGTCAGCCAGAGGGTGACTACTAAAATGGTCTGAGGTCTTCGTTCTAAATCATATGGGGATAGGCTTAAAGATTTAAACATGTATACCCTAGAGGAAAGTCGAGATAGGGGAGATTTGATGGAGACATTCAAATACATCAAAGGTTTCCATGTACAAGAGGTGAGTCTTTTTCAATGGAAAAGAGGCTCTAGAATGAGAGGTCATGAGTTGAGATTGAAAAGGGCTAGACTCAGGAGTAATCTTACAAAATATTTGTATACAGAGAGCGTGGTGGATGTGTGGAACAGCTTCCCAGTGGATATGGTGAAGACAAAACAGTATCTGAATTCAAGAAAGCATGGAATAAATACAAGGGATCTCTAAGGAAGTGATGAGAATTATAATGATAAATTAATTGGCTGGATGGGCCATACAGTTTTTTCTGCCGTCGTTTCTGTTTCAGTACAACAATATTAAGTGGATTCTCCCATTCAGCAGAATTCCTATCTCTGTTCTCATCCCCTGCCTATGATGTCCCTTTCTCTCCCCATACCACTGAGAATCTCCCTCTTCCACCTCCACCCCCCATTGCAAAAGCATTATTGTTTTACTAGTAGTGGCTCCAGGCTTTTCCTCTCTCCTTTGGCAGCATACTTACTGAGGCTCCTATGCTTTGCAGCACTGTACTTCTGCTTTTGTGCGGGGCCAGGGAACCAACTGTGAAGTGCTTCTGGTGGGCATGGCTCACTTCAAATGCTACAAAACAGCAAAAAGGGGATCACCAATGTTAATACTTTATAATACCACTCACTAGAAATTTCTTTTTTCTTTTTTTTCTTTTTCATTCCCAAAAATGTTTTTATTGTAAATGAGACCGCATCAGCAAGCCTGACGTAGTGCCTTGTATCCTACCAAGGCCTTCCGGACTACTCAATCATTTGCGGTATCACTTTCAAAATATTTTAAAATAATTTCTTGAATTTGACAGACAAATGAATAACAACATCTAGCCTTCTACTAATGGCTCGACAACGGCCCATGTTTCACATATCCTGCTTCTTCAGGAGCCATATGTTCACTTGATTCTCAACTTAAGATCAATTCCAAGATGTTGCATCACTTCATAACTAACTTCATCGCTTAATCCCGGACATCATGTCTCGACTATCTTCACAAGCGGAACAGCTGTTTCGTTTTAATTGTTTGGGGATTCTATTTGCTCTTTTTTTTTGGATTGTCACTTCAAATGCTGCAAGGTGGCCTGGGGGAAGGAAAACAGGACTTTCAACACCATATCAGTGGCACTGGAGGATCAGGACTTGAAACACTGCAAGTGCTTTGGCCCACATTGGCTTCCAGCAGTTGCTGGACATATTGAGACACTGCAACTGTAGTTCTGGAGCTGCTATTTAATCAATCTAAAAAAAATGAGGGTGAAAATTGGTTTAAACTGATTGCCATTTTTCAAAAAATCCAGGAATTTATGGGTAAATTCAGTTTAAACTGAAAATGGAGGACCTTACATATAAAAAAGATATTGCCAACAGATCATGTTAATTATGTCTAAATTGAGAACCAAGTATTCATAAATAAGCTAACTTTAATACTATAAACATTTATGACTTTTTACACAATAGCTAGCAGCTGACCAGCAGCCTTCTATACAATTGGCTTTCAGCACTGCCGAGTGCTTATTTAATTTGCAGTTAGAGCAAAGGACTTTTACTTTTTTTGCTAGCATCAAGTAAAATAAATCATTGCATTCGCAAATGTACAGTTCACATTGCCAACAGTGATACTTTTTGGATTTTAAATTCCACACTCAGTGCAAATGCTGTTAAAAATAGTCCTAAAATATGGCTGCTCTTGTGAAAATGGGAGAGACTGCAGATTCTGGCTTCTGGCTTCCAGGTCATATCTGCGGTGTTTTCTCGTGGACATTCTTATTCTCGCCTCATTCCTGCATAGTGAAAATGGACCATGGAGCCTGGGTTTCATTTATTAGCTGCTGCTTTAATGAGAAAGGAAAGTACAGCCTGGAGTGAGCAATTTGCTTTCACAGACAGGGCAGTAACTGAGAGGCAGCAAAAGGTATTTCTAACTTGAAAACTAAGGGCCTTATTTTCTAAGGAGTTATCGCACGCGATACGGCCGTATCGCGTGCGATAATATCGCACACCGCGCTAACAGCTGTTATCGCGGTCTGCGAATGCAAATTTTACATTTAGTATTCAGGGGCGGAGTTGGGGCGGGACAAATGTAAAGTAGGGCGGACTTACCGCAAACCGCGAAATGGCTGCACTGTTAGTGTGGCTCCTAACGTGGCCAATAACTACACCTTTTTTAATTGCGATAGGCTGTATCGCTGCACGTAGCGCACACCGCGATATTATCGCTGTGAGCAAAAATGAATATAACCAATCTCCACACACCCTCAAAGCTATTCTTACCCAATAAAAAGGCTTGTTCTTAGTAGGTCTATGTTCCCAACACCATCTACACATTCCCAGTGTATGGGGCAGGCTCACTTCATGGCTGAGCAGGCCCAACGCAGACGCCAGGACGTGGGTCGACGTCGCTGCAGGTACAAGCAGTGGATCTATCTTCCACAAACCTCATTGCTGGGTATGCCAGAGGACGTTGTGATCACCAGGTATCGCCTCAGCTCTCGTGCCATCCTGCAAATATATGAAGACATACAAGGTGCTCTTTACCCTCAAACCCGAAAGAGCCGTGCCATCCCCGGCCTGACCAAATTCTTGGCCGCCCTGCACTTCATAGCAAGTGGCTCCTTCCAATCCACAGTAGCTGTTGTGGGTGGGATGTCACAGAGCACCTTTTCATGGTGTCTGGACCAGGTCATCGAAGCAGTCGTAGCCCACATCCCTCGATACATAGGTTTTCCATGCAACAGACAGGACCTGATGGACCTCAAGGGTGGTTTCTATGCCATTGCCCGCTTTCCGAATGTCATTGGAGCTATTGACTGCACTCATGTGGCCATCATTCCACCCCGTCAGATGGAGGCAGCCTACCACAACAGAAAGCAGTTCCTCTCCTTCAACGTGCAAGTGGTGTGTGATGCTGGAATGCGGATCCTCTCAGTGATGTCCAGGTTTCTGGGATCAGCGCACGATTCCTTCATACTCAGGCAATCATCTCTGTTTTGCAAATTCGAAGCTGGCCTGTACGGTGATGGTTGGCTTGTAGGTAAGAAATACGTTTGCAATTTAGGGATGTGAATCGTTTTTTGACGATTTAAAATATCGTCCGATATATTTTAAATCGTCAAAAATCGTTAGGGCCACGATACAATACCAATTCCCCCGATTTATCGTCAAAAAATCGTAAATCGGGGGAAGGGGGAGGGCAGGAAAACCGGCACACTAAAACACCCTAAAACCCACCCCTGACCCTTTAAATTAAATCCCCCACCCTCCCGAACCCCCCCCCCCCAAATGCCTTAAATTACCTGGGGGTCCAGCGGCGGTTCGGAACAGCCTCCTGCAATTGAATCGTGTTGTCTTCAGCCGGCGCCATTCTGCGCCGCCATTTTGCACAATGGCGGCGCAAAATGGCGGCGGCCATAGACCAACACGATTCGACTGCAGGAGGTCGTTCCGGACCCCCGCTGGACTTTTGGCAAGTCTTGTGGGGGTCAGGAGGCCCTCCCCAAGCTGGCCAAAAGTCCCTGGGGGTCCAGCGGGGGTCCGGGAGCGATCTCCTGCCGCGAATCGTTTTCCGTACGGAAAATGGCGCCGGCAGGAGATCGACTGCAGGAGGTCGTTCAGCCGGGGTCCGGAACCCCCGCTGAACGACCTCCTGCAGTCGATCTCCTGCCGGCGCCATTTTCCGTACGGAAAACGATTCGCGGCAGGAGATCGCTCCCGGACCCCCGCTGGACCCCCAGGGACTTTTGGCCAGCTTGGGGGGGGCCTCCTGACCCCCACAAGACTTGCCAAAAGTCCAGCGGGGGTCCGGAACGACCTCCTGCAGTCGAATCGTGTTGGTCTATGGCCGCCGCCATTTTGCGCCGCCATTTTGCAAAATGGCGGCGCAGAATGGCGCCGGCTGAAGACAACACGATTCAATTGCAGGAGACCATTCCGGACCGCCGCTGGACCCCCAGGTAATTTAAGGCATTTGGTGGGGGTTCGAGAGGGTGGGGGATTTAATTTAAAGGGTCGGGGTGGGTTTTAGGGTGTTTTAGTGTGCCGGTTTTCCTGCCCTCCCCCTTCCCCCGATTTAGCTACGGACCGCCGCTGGACCCCCAGGTAATTTAAGGCATTTGGGGGGGGGTTCGGGAGGGTGGGGGATTTAATTTAAAGGGTCGGGGTGGGTTTTAGGGGGTTTTAGTGTGCCGGTTCACGATTTTAATGATTTTCACGATACTCTAAACACTCAAATGGCGACAATACGATTCCCTCCCCCTCCCAGCCGAAATCGATCGTTAAGACGATCGAGGACACGATTCACATCTCTAGTTTGCATACATCGACCATATTTACAATGTTTATCTCTGTATTGGCACACAAATGTGATGTATACGTCTGTCCGGATGGAGTGATATGTCCCCATCACAACAGACCTCAGTGGTTCATAGTGTAACCTTAAGTAGTGGAATGGCTCTTGCACCCAACCAGTTGCTATGGGCTGCCAAGCACCAGGTTCACACCAGCCTCAGTATGGCCGGTATGTGGCATAGCTTGCTCACTTCACTTCACTAATGGACAGCCTACACATATTAGGTATAGCCATGGTTAATGGCATTGTCAAAGGTGATTCTACAACTGTGATGAAAGGGCAGCTCACTTCCACAGGTGTTCCTGAGGTCATGACGTTCATGATATTTCTCATGATCACTTCTAGTCAGCTGTGCATATTCAGGGGCAGGCAGATTGCACCATGTATGTTATTGGGAATGCATACCTACATAAAAGGTCAGGTTGAGCAGATATGTCCGTACACAATGACTAGAGTGCATGATGCATACAATCCAAACACAGGTATATAATCTTTAAGGACCGTGATGTTACGGACCTACCACATACAGACTGCTGACATAAATGTCGCTGTTTAGGGGCCCTTCACATGCTATACTTCCTAATAGCAGCACACCTGCTATAGGACAAAGCAAGCATGAAGCCCCACAAATAGGGTGTTAGGAAACAAGAATGGCCTGCCTCATCCCATCCAGTTCTACTGCATGTATTGAGCACATACACCCATCTGACACAAACATCATTATTTGTAATGGCTTGCCTATGTCATTGCTACAGGAGACTCAGGGTATGGATGCAGGCCCTGGCTTATGACCCAATCCTCCGGCCTGCCACGGCACAATAGATGGGCTATAATGAGACCTTATGTGCCACATGCTCAGTCATCGAACGTACCTTCGGCCTTCTGAAGAGCCGCTTCCGATGTTTGGACAAGACTAGGGGAGTGTTACTGTATGCTCCCCCCAAAGTTGCTGTGTTTTCCATAATGTGGCTCTTCAGCATGGAATACCTATGGCTATAGATCCTGATCTCAGACCTGATCCCCCATGTGTGCGTGCACGACTTCATGAGAACACAGTCAGTGGCAGCCAGCTTCGCCACCACCTTATACAGACCCACTTTTAAGGAAGCCATGGGACAGAACCTTGCCCTAGCAGGGCAGTTCGGGCACAGACGGGTTAGGACAGAGTTTAATGTGCAGACCTATTTTTGAGTCTGCTACTTGCATGACTTGCTAAGTCTATCCACCCAACAACTGTTTGGGGGTGGTGCTCTAAATCTGAGGGTATAGCCCATAACAGGGTGCCTAAGGGCTGGCTCTAGGCACTGCTGAGGTGCTCTATGTGTGTTACTTATTCAGTGGCATTGGATTAAGCACTTGCTACATACTGACGTCCCACCAAGGATGAAAGTACTCTACACACTTGTCCTCATGAGACCCAACACACTCACAGGCCTCACCAGATTTGCTAACAACTTACAACATTTGTACCTGTAATGGGCCTTATCTCTGTCAGTCACTAATGCCATCACTGTCACATGTATATAGGTTCTTCATTTACGGCCATGAAGACTAATGAACCCTACATACTTCACTCATTCCTTATGTGCGACCCCTCAATATTATTGTCATGTGCATCTTGCAGCAACACTAACGACCCTTCAGTCTGCAAGTGGTATCAGTGAGGGCCTAGGCAGCACAGCCTCAATACACAGCAGGGAACACATAGGATCCCTACAACATCCTGATGCCTTATGAATGGGTGCGTGAGAAAAAAAAGCATCTGGCACTGCACAGACTTATCTGAAGATCCCTTATCACTGTAGCATCCCACATCCACACAACCCTTGGGTCATTGCAGCTGGCTGAAAGGAGAGCCATCTATGTTGTTGCATGCACATGGTTGTGCCGGTTGTATGCTGCTAAACAGAATCTTTGTGAAGGAAAGGAGATGCATGTACAGTTAGCACTCCCACGCTGCTATGGCAGTAGGTAGACCACTGTGCTGTCATGGGCCCACCAATACTGTGTATCAGCCTCCATAAACACATGTACAGTGCTTGCTCCCATGACTCGGTGGTTGTGTTTCATACACACCCTTCACTGGCCTCCCTCTAACTGAATATGCATGTACATGTATTCAGGCCTACATATTCATGGATTACCACTTGAAAATAATTGCTGCTCACATCATGTATTTGGCTGTGACTGTGAATGTGAAACCAGTGATATGGAGGTCAATGGGTAGCCTGGCATAGCTGTCAAAACAGGACAGTTGGGGCTTCAAAGGCTGCAGCCACCATTTATCCTGTTTATGAATGCCAATCCCGAGGTGCTCATGTGCACATTGTGATATGGTACATGTATATGGTATGTGAATATTAGTACAGTATGTTACGCCTTGGCCATCATGTCCCCACTAACAGTACGAACTGTTTAGTGAGAGTACAACTATTGATGGAACAGCAGCAGAGCTCAGCCTTGGTGTCTACTTCACACCTTGCATCCAAGGTACCAGACACCTGATTCATGCCAGATATGGGACACATTATCTGATGGAGTTAGTGAACAACACAGTGCGCATGTGAAGCAAGAAAATAGCCACCTGGCCATGCATGCTCATAGTACGATCACACACATAGGCCATTTGACTGTTCATGATATAGATGTCCCCTGTTGGGACACCCAGCCACCATTTAATGGAGGCCTTACATTCTCCTGTCATAACATGTCACTTGGAACTATCAGCAGTGCTGTCTGCACTGAGTTGCCACATGGGAGTACACACCCACATGTCACTTTTTCCGGCCAAAAGGTGATGGGCTGACTGTTGGCAGCCACCTCGCAGAAAGGCTTTCATCAGCAGCACAACTGATCCGCCAGACTGCCAAAGGGAGGTTGCATGCATATGTACAGTGCTCTATTGAGTGATTGATGGCCATTTCTGAGGTGGATGTGACAGTGATGCAGTCCCCATCAATGTGGTGTCAGCTGCCCTTCAAATGTCTATAAGGGGCAGAAAGTAGCAGCCTGCAGTCTAGACAAACATGAAGATGTGTGCACATTGCCAATGAGGCTGTCAGGACTGTAATAGAGTGCCTGTTCACCCAGGCCCTCAGCAGATGGCCTGCGCAACCGCCAACCAAGGGGTCAGAGTGCCACAAGCCACAGATCTGGGTGTGGCTGGTGGCATGTAACCCACTGCAGTTGGTTCAATAGGACAGAAAGCATGCTGTGTAATGTGGAAGCACCACCGACCAGGCATTTGGACCCCTACAGCACAATTCCAGCGAGCCGACACACAGTCATTCACGCTCCTCCAAATGGAGTACATTATGACCGTGTTGGCTTTACCAACGCCATCATCATAGCTGCCTTACTGCAGAGTATGATGACAAACTAATGTCCACGGGTAATCCACCAAGAATGACAGATGATCACACAGCCTTCCAGCACAGGTCCTGACGTCCAAATAAAGGACTTCCATACTCATATGTGACTGTGTCCCTGGAGCATAAGGCTTTGCCTGGTCGTGTATTACCCATGTGTCTTCCATATGGAGGTGGCAGAACACAAGAGGAGGATGCACAGTGTGGAATGTATCGATGAAGGGGGCCAGCTATACGGCTATGCAGGTGAAGAGGTACATTGGTGTACAGTCCACTCCCTGTTCCTAAAAATGTGTAGTACTCCTGTGCGGCAAGAAACAAGTGGTGGTATAGGATGAATAGGTGATCAATGAGCGGGAACAATGAATGTGTGCTAGGTGTCTGGATAGAGGGTACCAGCCTCTCAGCACACACCATGTGGACAACATATTCCAGAGCTCTTTGGAATAGCTGCACGTGGATGGGTGTCAGTGATAAACCACTAACTGACACACATAACTGTACAGCAACAGCTGCTTCCATGCTTGCTACTTGCAGTGATGAGGATGACAGGAGTTCAGACAGGGTGCCAAACTAATGTCTTGCACTATCACAATATTGGACCCATTTGTGGGTGAAAAGGTATGTTAGATTAACTGCACTGTCACCCTCATACTGTACAGTACAATGGTAGGCTGGCCTGGAAGGTGAACAGTTGGGATGATGTTAGCTCTGCACTGTGACCAGACCCCAATCTCCACCCAGTCCGCCCAAATATATCGGAGGCCATCCCACCCAGCTTCTGTAAATGCCACAGGTCGGTGTGTGTCTCAGCCATTATGACAACTATGTTGCTGGCCTCAGCAACAGCCAATACCAAGATTGCATATCGGGGTACAGGTGGTACCTAGCCTCTGCGTAACACACCCTTCCTCTGCACCTACCACTCTCAGGTTAGCTTCTCAACCATGATACCATGCCGATTTACACATAGAGCCTTTATGTACTGTACCATATAAGGGTGCACCCTTCTGCCAGCAGGCCATATGCCTGCACCCGGAGATGGCCTCCACAAGGGGATATCAGGAAGGCCAAACTAGGCATGAGCCCCTGGCATTCTAGGCTACAGTGTGATAATACCTGCCACTTGGCCAAGCACATGTGCGTCCTTAACAATTGTACACCATGCAGCGACACAGTTATGTGGTCCAGGAGCTCCATTAGCTGGATGTGCATACATTAAACAGGCAGAACGATACATGCTGTATTCTTGGACATGGCAACCTGTCCTTCCTGAGGTGGAATGTGTCAGGGTACCAAGCTGTGCCTAAGGGGGCCGACAAACAGCATTGCAGTATTCAGTGTTGCACCTGGACTGTGAAGTACTACATACACAGGCCACACAGTGGGCTGGACATCTAGGCGACACCTTACAGCATGTATGCCAAGAGGTAGAAGGCTCTGAGATGCCGGATGTCCAATTACAGTGGCAGACTATCTGTCAAGTATTGTGTCCTCCACGGCCGCACAAACCTACTCATAAAGGAGTACAGAAGTGTGGGCCACACGGTGATACATATAGCTTCAGACGTTGCGACTATGGCAATGCGTGAGAGCCTATATGTGGCCATGACCCATTTAGCTTGTTGCCCAACTATGTATTCCACAGGAGCTGCAGGACAGTGGTTATCCCAGTCAGTGCTAACTGAGCTGTGTGCAACAATAGAGGGAATATGGACCAGATATGGCCCTACATCTCTTTCCAACTCAGATAGATGCATCCATATCCCTCAGTTGGGAGGGTACGCATCCCATTCACATGATGTCCCTCAAGAAAGTCTTGCAGGAACAGGAGCTTCAAGATGGAGTATGTAGAAG
Source organism: Rhinatrema bivittatum (assembly GCF_901001135.1). Classification (NCBI taxonomy): domain Eukaryota; kingdom Metazoa; phylum Chordata; class Amphibia; order Gymnophiona; family Rhinatrematidae; genus Rhinatrema; species Rhinatrema bivittatum. The sequence continues at coordinate 220,470,263 of NC_042620.1, forward strand.
AACAGGGGTGAAGTGGGTATATTATTTGATGGTGTCACAGGTCATACAGCGTGTGCAAACACTAATATTCCGCTGATAATGATGTGTGAGCAACATTCGTTACCTGTAACCTTTTGAACAGCAGACCTGTAGGGAGGAAAGTCCATTGGGGTTCTGCAGCATGTAACTGTATGTTGTGTTAATAGTAATTAATGTATACCTAATATTTAACAACACAGACAGATACTTGTCAGTGGACTGTACTGGATTTCCAAATAACATGCACTATCAACAATGTCATTAACCGTAGATAGTGGCTCGTATATCAATATCTGGCGATGTAATATTTTTGGAGAGAATGTAGGACTGTGTACTACACATTGTTGCCCTTCAGACAGTGTTCACATGTTGGACGTGGCCCACATTACAAAGGGTGCATGCACACACCACAGCTGGGAGACGCCACCGGAGGGTTGCATGTCACAACAGATGGTGACCAAATCTTGCAACATTTGGCCTTTTCTGGAGGAATGGCTGTGTGTCTGATAACATAACATTATGTGTGGTCTGGCCATCCAGTTAATATACTGGTAGTTAACACTGACTGCACACCAGCAGTCACCACTTCTGTATGCACATGGACACCAGACAGACACTCTTAAGGCCTGTTGAACATTCCTTATACAGGTTGCACCATGTAAATGGGTATGACACATTAGCTTTATTATATTAACCTCACCTTACGACTAGCAACAGCCTTATAACCTGTCCGCTGACAGTCTGTGCAACTGTGTTAATAAACGGCATGCAGATAGCTACATAATCATTCCCATGCATCACCTTTCAGTGGCCCACAAGCTTAAGGTTAAGACAGTAACTATAGGAATCCTTCCCTGCCACACAAGGAATCCATGTACAAGCTGGCATGTGGTGTATGTACAGTGATATGTCAGTATGCACAGGGTACATGCTTAGCTTGTACAGATGAGAATGGCTACACACTATTGTATGCCAATAGCACCAGGACATTGAGCGTATGTATGATCCACCACTGTAATGGATGTCCTGCATGGCAACAGAAGTTGGTAATCTGCCTGTCAGTCACCTAGTGTTGGTGGAAGGCATCTTCCGTTTACCAGCACATGTGAGAGACCAATATAGGAAGCAAACTCGGTTTGTACCCTAGCATAGGTTTGGCTCACATACGTGGCGTTTGCCAGGCTGAGATAGCTGTAATACTGAACACTGCTAAGAAATACCTGTTTAGAGTCCTCACCACCAACAGTGGCTGAAATGAGCACTGCAATTAGAATAGACTGCTGCCCACCCCTTCCCCTTTCCTCACAGATCTTAACAACATGCATACATCAGAACGCTCCCTGACTGTGCATTGATTGTATTGAGGGACAGAACCTTTTCTACTGTGAGGAACATGTCATGTTCTCCCATTATGTTTACACTGCAGGGTCCTCCTTAGCACCTCCTTGTACATGAACCTAACTGTAAGGTATGTCAAGGGCAGGTGCAGACGTTGCTGTACTGAATCTCAGACAGGGGGCATTTAGGAAGCTCTGCATTGGTCCAACGTGCTACCTAAGGGGTGTGATGCAGCATGCTAGGTGTGATGGGCGTAAACAGGATATTTATTCCTGACAACATTGTGCAGGGTATTGTGATTTATTAGATCAGCAGTTTAACCATATATTAGACGTTCATAGGTAGCCATTATCTGCAAGTACTAGATAACTAATTGCTCTCAAATAGGCTAATTCTGTGCAACATCACATATCATTGGATGTAACTTCCACATAAAAAGAATACTGCACACACATATGCAGGTAGTGGGTGTTATCTGTACTGGCAAAGCATGATTAGCTAGGAACAGAGAAACAGGAAGTGGCACCCCAATAGCTCAGATATTGCAATACAAAGATTACTGCTGGACAGTATACAATGTATAGACATGCATAGGGCCTAGGCGGTCCATGTTGAAAGAGTGCACTGAAAGGGGAGAGCCTGAGAGGCCGGCCAGCAGAGTGAATGTCTGGGCCCCAGGCAGTCCATGTTGAAAGAGTACACTGAAAGGGGAGAGCCTGAGAGGCCTGCCAGCAGAGTGAAAGTCCGGGCCCCAGGCGGTCCATGTTGAAAGAGTGCACTGAAAGGGGAGAACCTGAGAGGCCGCCAGCAGAGTGAAAGTCCAGGCAGCAGACAAGGTAGCATACAGTTCAGCATGTAGGCAGCAGGGGAACACATCAAGGGTGTGGCAACTGCGGTGAAAGACCAGGACGAGACAGCAGCAGTGTGGCAGCAGGAGGAGGCCCAGGACAAGACAGCAGCAGCATGGCAGCAGGAGGAGGCCCAGGATGAGACAGCAGCAGCATGGCAACAGCGGTGAAGGACCAGGACGAGACAGCAGCAGCATGGCAGCAGTAGGAGGCCCAGGATGAGACAGCAGTGGCATGGCAACAGCGGTCAAGGCCCAGGACGAGACAGTAGCGGCATGGCAGCAGGAGGAGGCCCAGGATGAGACAGCAGCAGCATGGCAGCAGGAGGCCCAGGATGAGACATCCCAAGTGGCAGTTGGAGCCCTGGAGCACAGAAGGCACCCCACAGCACACAGCTGAGTGGTGCAGCGGATGCAGATGGCACACAGCAGAGTGGCGCAGCGGATGCAGATGGCCCAGCTGACCAGGAGGGTGGGAGGTGGTGCCTCATCTGCTTTGGATCATGCATCTTCTTCCATCTTGACGTAACGCCAACTCTGCGTGGAGCAGGCAATGATGCTGTTACTTCCATCTCGATGGCACGGCAACTCTGTGTGAAGCAGGTGATGATGCTGTTACTTCCATCTCAATGGCACGGCAACTCTGCGTGGAGCAGGTGATGATGTTGTCACTTCCATCTCGACGGCACAGCAACTCTGCGGGATGGCCACCCCAGTGGTGGTTATGAGATTCTGACCTGGCCAGTTTAGGCTTTCTTGTATTCCCCTCAGGGCCCTTTGCCACGTCGTGCAGGTCCTGTGGGAGGTGGCATCGTCTTGGGGGGACGTCCCCTGCGGCCTCGGGACCCTGAGGGACTGCTTTGGGGTGTAGATGTTGTTGAGGAAGTTGACTGCTGGTCCGGCATCCGCTGCAGGATTTGTGGCATTATGGTGTTAAGTGTGCCAATCACTGTAGTCATGCTGGTGGATGTCTGGGTGGATGCTGCCGTGTGGAGCTGGAGGTGGCGGGTTAGCTGTGTTAGGGATCTCCTTATGCCATGCAGTTCCATCTGCAATTGCTCTGCCTGTGTGCCAGTCATAGGGTCCTGGGGCGGTAGGAAGGGTGGGGCTGGTGGTGCTGGTGCTGGTGGTGGGGGTTCTGGTGCTGGTGGATGTGGATGTGGATGTGGTATTGGTGCCACAAGTGCAGGGCTGTGTGGTGACATTACTGGGGTTAGCTGGGTGAGCGTCATGGGAGGACCTATTTCCAGACTGAGTGGGCTGCTTGCCTGCGGAGCATGGTGAAGCCCTCCCACTCCAGACTGCCGAGGGCAGCTGACAAGTTGAGGGGGCTGCCTTCGGGTGCTGTCATGGGGCCCACTTCTTCCTCATCTTCCTCCTCTGACCACTGCGTCATGGCATCCATATAGAAGGGCCTGGTAAACATCAGTGGCCGCCTTGACCCAAGTGGATCACAGCTGGTGCCTGGGCCTTCTCACCTGTCTCCTGGACTCTCCTGCCTGGGACCAGAGTGCTCTGTGGAAACAAGGGGAAAAAGGATAGACAGTATCAGTACCACAGCATTTTGTTGCATTCCAGTAGCATGACACAGGGACACATTTTCATTGACCAACATGTCATGCTGCTTACAAACAGGCCAATACAGTAAAGCGCGGCCACGATTACCCCGTTTCTAACCCGCTTTGTAGCTGCAATTTGGCCACGTAAGTCCAACCCGCGATTCACTATCCCTTTTAACCCATCCTTACCGCTTCTTTAAATCAACGGGTAACCCTTTCCGCCTGCGGCATGTATATGATATGTAAACGCTCCGATTAGCTATTCCCTTCCATACAGTAACGTGCGCCCCGATTATCGCTTTTTTAACCTGCAGTTTAGCCGCGTCTTTAACCTGCTAAATTACCGCCTACCCTTACCCCTGCGTTAGAGGGTAGGCGGTAAAGTTTGCCCGTGAAATTTCACAGGCAAACTTTCCCCCAGCCCCTGCTCACCTGCCCTGGCCACGTCCATGGGTGCCGGTCTCCCATACGGGCCCGCGCTGACAGGGACAGGGACATTGACTCAAAAATGTCCCTTCACTTTCTCTTTCAGCATTCCTTCTCCCGCTTCAGCAGCTCGGGACGGATCGGGCGCTCTCCACGAGGCAGCTTCCAGCAGCCCCTGCCGGCGAAGATGCATGAACGCACGCCTGTACTTTCCCCCAGCCCCTGCTCACCTGCCCTGGCCACGTCCATGGGTGCCAGTCTCCCATACGGGCCCGCGCTGACAGGGACAGGGACATTGACTCAAAAATGTCCCTTCACTTTCTCTTTCAGCATTCCTTCTTCCGCTTCAGCTGCTCGGGACGGATCGGGCGCTCTCCACGAGGTGGCTTCCAGCAGCCCCTGCCGGCGAAGATGCATGAACGCACGCCTGTACTTCCAATTTGGGCGCTCAAGGCACCAAATGGGACGTACAGGCAGTGCGAGCTCATCATGCCAAAAATATTGCACCGGCAGGCAACTGGAAGATTGCCAGAGCGGCGGAGCCCAGGCCGGGGGGGGGGGGGGGGGGCGCGGGGGGGGGCGGGGCAGCGGCTCCCCTACCTTTCCTGCATGCGGGGCAACTCCGGCTCGCCTGCCTGCCTGCCTCCCTCCGTTCCGCTGCTCACTTCCTCCCCAGTGGCATCTTGCAGCTTGTGATGTCACCCCTGACCCTTGAGCGCCCAAATTGAATGTACAGGCGTGACTACAGCGTGCGTTCATGCACCACCTGTACGTTCAATTTGGGCGCTCAAGGGTCAGGGGTGACGTCACAAGCTGCAAGATGGCACTGGGATTGCGCTTTGGATGCGGCTTGCATTTGCATGCCATTTAAATACTGTATCGAGCGGTATGTGATCCGAACTGTGCGTGCGGCAAACGCGGGTGCACCCGGCACTGCCGCACTCTTTCTACCGCATCCTTACTGTATCGGCCTGAAAGTTATGTTGTTTCTCTGTACCTAATGGCCTGTGGCCTGGGGGGTGGAGGGGGAGAGCAAGACTGGTCAGGAGAGGACATGGGGAACTTAAACAAAAAACAGTTCTAAGCATTTGGGTTACACCTCACACTGTTAGTCTCAGCCTGTGGCCTGGAGGATAGGGGGAGGGTCAAGACTGGTCAGGAGAGCACACGGGGAACTTAAACACAAAACAGTTCTAAGCATTGTGTATGAACCTTGAACAGGACAGCAAAGTACTTGGTGGAGGGTACAGGCCAACTTACCATCTTCAAGGTAGGATGTGTCAAGACATGGATCCAACCCCTCAAACACATCTGGTCCCAGCCACTGCATTAGACGCCTCTCCATGTCCGTGAAGCGGATTGGGCAAGGGGCTGTTCCTCCCGTCTCACACAGGTACTCGTTCCTCTCTGCTATCTTGACCTTCAGCTGGGCCTTGATATCCCTATAACAGTGGGCCACTTGCTCCCCGGTGCGCTGGATCCCACTCTGACGCCTGATGTCCTCTGTAATGCTGGCCCATAGCTATGCCTTGGCTGCCTTAGAGGTCTTCACTGAGAGGTTGCCAAACAGATGGGCATAATGGCAGAGGACTCCTTCAATGAGCCGATCGTTGTCCTCCGGGCTGAAGCGGATAGCATGCTGCCTCACCCTTGCCTGGCTGCCTGATTGGGGTGCCACTTCCGGAGGGGTCTCCTCCCTACTCTCACTCTCCGACCCACCTGATTCCCCACTCCCTTTCTCCCCCCACCTCATCCTGCACTTCCGGCTCCCTTCCCCTCTGGCCTGGCTGCCTAACCCTACCTCCTTTCCTCCACCCCCACCCCTCCTGCCTATCTCTCCCACTAGCCCTGTCCCTGCTCCTACTCCTCATACCCCTACTACTAGGTCCCTCTTCCTCCCTCCTCCTCCCTCTATTCTCAACTCCCCTCTTCTGTCCTCTCCTCCCACTCCTGTCACGCTCCATCCTCCACCACACTCCTCCTCACCACCACCACCATACTCCTCCTCCTCATCACCACACTCCTCCTCATCATCATCACCACCACCACTCTCCTCCTCCTTACCACCACCACCACCACACTCCTCCTCCTCCTCCTCCTCCTCCACACAGAGGACAAACAAGTAACAAACCACCTTTCACTCCAACAGATATGACAAACGACACAGGTTAAGGGAAACAGATGAAAACACAGAAGACACGACTCCGCACTCAGTAATCAATATATCTAAACCACCAACACCTCCTAAGCCAAAAACCTACCTCCACTACAAAACTCCTTCCAAACCCTCAAAGGAGGAGGGGCAGGAAGTGACCTTTTATACATGTCACATTACCGCGGTACATGGTATTTTTAAAAAAAATTTTCTCTGACTGCGAAAACATCATGAACCGCGGTGTTTTCTTTTCGCAAAGTGCGATTGCAGCGCGAATCATGGAAACGTATTCACGATTCGCGAAAACATCACAGATCGTAAAATATTCGCAGCTATGCAGAAAGTACTTCATTTACATGGAATCGCCCCTTTTACTAACGCATGCGTTAGCCATGTGTTAACTATGCGATATTGGAAAATCCAGGCCTAAGCAAGTATGTCTTGGAAGTCAGAGAGCAGTACAGGCAAAACAGTTTCATTTTAATAGTGACTTTTAGTAATGTATAGACAATTCAACTAAAACAATTACTCAGTTAAATAAATGAATAGAAAGTGTTTCCTTCACACAAACATGAATAATTATCAATACCCAAAAAATGTAATTTCATGTTGTGTGTGGGCCACATTTCTTTTTCATTAGTGTTTTCTCATTTCTTAATGTTTTTTATATTTTGGAAAGAATCTGCGCTATTTGAAAAATATATGTACCATTTGCATATAATGTGCACTATTTTCGAATAGTGCACACTGCACAGTAAAACAAGAAAAAACACAAAATTTTGTGTCATTTCAAACAAATGCACATCCCTCATAAAAACTATTTAGTGCAATTTATGTAGAATAGTATTTTCCGTGGGTTATTTATTTTGATTTATTACCCATCCATTTTGTAAAAGTTAACTATAGATACTAATGAACTGCAAGCTGCCTTTCCTTTCGTGAGAAATGTTTCATGTTGCCATGGCCAGGAACATCATGCATTACCAGCCATAGCAATACACAGGCTGATCGGGGATCTGTGTACCAGTTTGAAGCATTTAATGGCCCATATGAGGCCATTCCCCATCTCCCCCCCCAATATAAAAAAATTATCTAGTACTCCATGTGCCTTCCCTTCCCAAATCAATTGCCCCTCTCAGACCATAAATATTTTTAAAATTGCCCTGTAGGAAGCTCTGCCCCCTTGTCCCCCAAAATAAATTCAAATTGCCATTTGAGTCAGCTGGCACCATTCTGAAAGCTGGTACAGGTGGGACAGGAGAAAGTCAGGATTGCTTCTGACTACAGAAGGCCTGTGCTTCGATGAGGGCTGTGGGAAAACAGCCCAAATAGCAGTTTGAGTTTATTTTGAGAGGTAAGAGGGCAGGTTTTTAAGGGGGTGTCCTAAAAGACAATTTTTTTAAGCATTTACAGCCTACGAAGGGCTTATGACTCAGCCATGGGGCATCACATGAAGTACCATGGAATCTTTGATACACGGGGGTAGAAGGGGCTGGCATCACATGTGCCGCATGGCCCCTTTATCCCCACAGGCTGAACTGGCAGCTTACTATACCTTATTAAGGTGTAGTTTTCTTTTTTATGAAAATAGGCCTGCAAATCCTTTTTTTGCATGCTCCATTTTCACAAAATCCCACGTGAATGTGCTGCTTTGCATGAGTTTGTGTCGCGGCAGCTCATTCACATGGGTTTTAAACTTTCATTCATAGCAGTCTACATTTGAAAATTTACTATTGCAAAACCCATTTTTGCAAAATTTTTTGTAAAAGGGGACTTCATGCAAAAAATAGTGCAAAACACCTAAATTTTGGTGTTTGAGCATCTTATACTATTTTTTGCATGAATCCCCCCTTTTGCTAAATATGTCACGTTAGTACTTTGGCCTCTCAGTGTTTGAGAGTAGATTCCCATTTAAAAATCCATGCCCTTTGTTTCTGTAAATACAACAGGAAACAAATGTGAAGCTGATAAGTCTGTGGAGTTTTCCATATATTTCAGGAACATTTGTATTCATCTGATGCATAGGATTATGAAATTATGCATTGACTGATATATATAGTTAAAATTAAACTTGACAGAAAAGGTCATGCAATCATCATTCATCATCAGAGATAGTGAGGAAAAGTTGACTTTTTAGTAGATCAAATTAAATTTCATGCCTTTCCCTTTTCTACAGAAATTTGGACTGTTTCCAAGAGCAGACTACGGACAAAGCATGAACCAACCACCTGGCTATGAAGATTCCCAATGGTCAGCCAGACCACATGGAATAGGACGCTCACAGAGGCCACATCCATATGGCTATTAAAAGTTTCAGACACTGTACAAAAAGATGTCAGCAGACACACTATAGAAACCAATGAAAGGCAGATTGTTAAATTCAGATGAATTTAGGAGTATTTCAGAAGATAGGACTTGATGCTTTTTTCTTACAGTGTTTAAATTGTAAAATTGATCTTTTCCATTGATCGTTATAGGCTGAAATAACAATAAAGAACCTCTTCCACTAATCTATACCATAATCATTATTTTGATATAGTCACAGTTTCCAAGTTCCATTGTTAGCATCTGTGTTTAGTTTCTAAAGATAGTACATTTTTAGAACATGTCAGGGGACCCATGAGGATCCTGTCAGGGTTTGTTTGTTTGTTTGTTTTTTTAAGTGGAGATGTCCATAAATGCATGGACACTCATTCAGGAAAGTAAGCTCTATTAGTTTTGCATGGATCTTCTTAAGTACAGGAATAGAGAAGGACCTAAATATCATGAATTATTGTCTGAATATTGTATTGGAAAACAGTTTATTCTGACTTTCCATCCTATGTTTAATAATAATTGTATTTCACTTTACATGTGTAGTTTACCCTCATTTACTGGTGCAGGCAGAAGTTTTACACTACCATCCTATAAAATAAGATATAAATAAACACAAATATGCTTTATTTACTGCAGTATTTATATCTTGTGTGTGTGGGGGGGGGGGGGTTTATAACTATTTTTAAACCACACAGAACAAAAAGTCATTTACAAAATACAAAGAGGACACTCGTCACAAAACAAAGACTATATGGCCCCGAAAGATAACCCAGAGGAGCCCACCTCCCGCTCTCTCCATGCCCAATACGGTTCCCAGTCCTTATTATACATAGCCATTTTATCTTTCAGCTGGTATGTGAGCTTCTCCATCCAAGCGATTTCCGTGACCTTGCTTCTCCAGAAATGAAGTGAAGGAGTCGGCTTCCACATATGAGCCACTGTCAAGAGAGCCACATGTAGGAGATGTCCCACTAGTTTCCTGTAACCTCGTATAATGAGACGATTTGGCCAATGGCCCAGTAAAAACAGTACTGGGTCTGGTTCTAAGGACTGAGAACATATAGCTGATATGCAGCCTGCAACTGCTGCCCAAAAGATCTGTATTCTCAGATACTCCCACCACATATGAAGATACAATCCTACTTGTCCACAGCCCCTCCAACCATCATCCCCGGAGTTGCTAAATTTAGAAGAAAAAAAAAGGTGGGCGTGCGGGTACAGCTTGCAGGCCAGCTTAAAATGCAGTTCTTCTCTTTGTCCCCCCTATTATTTCTTCTGACTCTGGAACCCTTGCTGCACAGTATCCAGGCTGCTCCGGAAATTAGAGGTATACGGCTTCAGGATGCGGTTTTTAAGTATGCCACCTTGGCGGATGATATCTTACTATTTCTCACCGCCCCAGAGCACTTGCTCCCTCCCTCCTTGCAGCTTTTCCAAACTTTTGGGATTTTTTCCGGCCTCAAGATTAACTGGGCTAAATCAAAGGCTGTTAGTTTCCCCCCTACAGCTCAGTACCAGTGGCAGGGGACTTTTCCCCTTTGCTGGGCGACCAAACATATTCGATATCTGGGGATCTTGATATCTACAAATTTGGAGGTTTTATATGCCCTCAATATATCTCCCTTATTGGTGCATACAAGGGAAAGGCTTCAGGCATGGAAGGACCTAGCGCTTTCTTTGGGAGGCCGAATCAATATGTTTAAAATGATTTTGTTCCCAAAATGGCTGTATATGCTTCAAAACCTGCCACTCCTTCTCAAACGGAAGGATATAGGGGTATTGGACACGCTTCTCCGCAAATTTTTATGGTGGGGCAAACAACCGTGCATCACCTTGGGGCGACTTCGAGAGAGATGGGGAAGGGGTGGTATGGGAGTCCCCAACTTCGCCCTTTATAATTTGGCCAGTAACCTTCGTATTGCATGGGGTTGGTTGTTGGGCTCTTCTACTTACACACATATACATGCTGACCGAACCCTGGTAACGCCTTTAGACTTATTCTGCAGGCGCAGTCCTCCCACCTTCCAGAAACTCTGCGGCAACATATCTTACTGGAGCCCATTCGGGTAGCTTGGAAAAGGCTGTGCAAAATCTTGGGTATCCCCTCCCAATGTGCATACTTACTTCCCTTACAGGGGAATGCGCAATTTTTGCCGGGCTCCCATACCAGGGCTTTCCGCAATTGGGCATCTCAGGACACCACACAATTGGGGCAATTACTGGATGGGGAAGGGATGCTTCTTTCATTATCCCAACTTAATGATATTTATAAGCTTCAACCCAATCAGACTTTCCCCTACCTACAGTTGCAACACTATGTGCACTCCTTACCGATAAACAATAGGGTGCCAACGGTCTTTGAGGCAGTGAATAAAATGCTGCAGTTGGAGAAATCCACAAAAGTGACACTGGGAGGGGTATATAGGGGGCTAAAGAGCCAGACTGTCTGTGATTCATGTGAGCAGCTGGCGGAGAGATGGAATCGGGATGTGGTGTTTGTGGTGTCTCCAGGGCTGCTTCAAAGTAGCTTTAAATTGATTCCACAGGTCTCCAGCAATATGTACTTATGAGAGATGCAATACAAATTCTTGTGGAGAGCATACCTATCCCCACATATCTTGTTTAAGGCCAAGTTAAAGCTCACAGATCAGTGTAAGAAATGTATGGCTCCTAACTGTACTCTTTCGCATACTTTTTGGGGCTGCCTTCGCATTCGCATCTTTTGGGCCCGCATCATAAAATACTTGGAAGATTTGCTGGGATTCAGGTTCCAGTCTCTCCATCAGCTCTTTTGTTCGGCTATATATCCTCTTCTGTAATTAGGGGGATGGAGCATCGCCTGTTCCTTCAAAAGGCCTGTCAGATTGGGAAAAAGTTGATCCTCCTTCAATGGCGCTCCTCAGATGCTCCTTCATATTGGATGAGGAGAAATGCTTTTCACAGACTGCTGGAGATGGAGAACCTAGCCTCCAGATCATCTCCACTGCATCGTCGGGTATTTTTAAAGATTTGGCATGAAAATATACAATCTCTACTGCACCGAGCTTGGAGTTTGCTTCTAAATGAATGACTGCAAGCTCACATGAATGCTGGTTTGGCCAGTCTGGATATTGGTGGTCACCCAACTTCGGTTTTGCGTTGTATTTTATTGATTTGGGCCCACTGCAAAGATGTGATATCTGTGCGACTCCAAGATAAACCCCGTGGGGGAGGGGGGGAGGGGGGAATTTGAGGGAGTTGTTCTTGTTCTTGTCCCTTACAGCATATAGTGATTCTGCGAGAGTGTTTCCAGATAGCCTACTATTCCAGATTCCCAAAATTTGTATGCAAATCTGCATTCCATTGTTCAATCAGCCCCAGAGAAGTCTCTGATCCCCCTAATTCAGACCTAAAAGAAATATATAAAACTGAAATCAGATGATGGGGCCTAGAGGAACAACAGACCATACCTTCCACTCCCACCCATCTGATCTAGAAGAATAGAGATATTGAGTGGAAGAGGGAATGCCAAAGGAACCTTGCAAGTCTGTAAAAAATCGAAAATGTCCATCTCCAACCAGCTATCCTAAAAACCTCAGGCCGGCTGATGCCCAGTTTTCCATGTCTGGGGAGAATGTACTTGATGAGACCTGAGGATTGCGAATTAGAGAAGCATCTTATTATGTCAGAGTATTATGTCAGAGTATAAAATGGAAGAAATAAATAAAAATTAATGTGATGTACATGTTTGTTAGAAATAAGATAGAAATGTTTGCTGTTACATTCTCATCAGAATACATAACCCCTGATTTTTAAAAGGTTTTGCCCTGGCTTATGCTTGTTAGAACAATATTTCATATATCAGGTCTATAAATCCTTTCCAGCATTGCAGGCCTTATCAAACTGGAAACAGGTAGTAAGTGGAGAGACCCCCTTAAGAACGACCTGTAAGCAACATTCTGCTACGAAGAGAAGACAAACTGTGCTATATGATGATAGAGTTCCCACTTTCCTGATCTGAGGCTATGCCATCTTGCCAATTGAACTCTAAAACATGTAACTTGGAGGTACACATATGAACCTACCAAAGCATCAAGTCCAGAAAATGCAAGGTAACATATACTCACAGGTGAATTTTCAAAGGGGTTACACGTAAAATTGTAACATACTATAATTCGGGCAGATACAGTAAAATCGCGGGAGAGCGGGTGAGTGCCCGCTCTCCTGGCGTGCGCACAGGCCACTCTCCTGTGCGTGCGATTCACTAAATTAATTTATTTAAATTAGGCCCGGCGGTAAAAAGAGGTGCTAGGGACACTATCGCGTCCCTAGCGCCTCTTTTTTGACGGAAGCGGCGGCTGTCAGCGGGTTTGACAGCCGACACTCAATTTTGCTGGCATCGGTTCTCGAGCCCGCTGACAGCCACGGGTTCGGAAACCAGATGCCAGCAAAATTGAGCGTCCGTTTTTCGATCTGTCAGCCGCGGGTCCATTTTAAATTTTTTACTTTTTTACTTTTTTAAACTTTCGGGACCTCCGACTTAATATCGCCATGATATTAAGTCGGAGGGTGCACAGAAAAGCAGTTTTTACTGCTTTTCTGTGCACTTTCCCAGTGCCTAGAGAAATTAGCGCCTACCTTTGGGTAGGTGCTAATTTCTGAAAGCAAAATGTGCGGCTTGGCTGCACATTTTGCTTTCTGAATCGCGCGGGAATATCTAATAGGGCCATCAACATGCATTTGCATGTTGCGGGTGGTATTAGGTTCGGGGGGATTGGACACGCGTTTTTGACGCGCTATTACCCCTTACTGAATAAGGGGTAAAGCTAGCGCATACAAAACGTGCGTCCAAATGCCGGCTAACAGTGCGCTCCATTGGAGCGCACTGTACTGTATCGGCCCGATTGTAATTTTCAAAAGCCATTTTCCCACGATAAGTGCACTTTACGCAGGTAAAACCTATTGATAATTCAATGGCATATATTGTAGCAATTTTTAAAAGCCAACTTACATGGGTAAAGTGCATTTTCACACATAAAACCCAGTTTTAGATGTGTAAATGCTTTTGAAAATTACCCCCTCAGTGTTTTTCCTTTTGTATCTGTGAGGAAAATGCAGAGTATATCTGATATGTTTTGAGAGAGAAACATTCCACAGGCGTTGTCAAAAGTAGGATGTTATAATATAAAGGTCATGAACAAAACTGCCATATTATACATAAAACATTTAGATATATGCATATATACTGTATATAGTGTTTATAGATGTAGATACTTATAGAGAGAAAAAAATGCTCATGGAAACCACTATCAGGCTGTTACAGTACATTGTGTTTGGACGCGCGTTTTCAATGCGCTAGCTTTACCCCTTATTCAGTAAAGGGTAATAGCGCGTCGAAAACGCGCATCCAACCCCACCGAAACTAATAGCACCCGCAACATGCAAATGCATGTTGATGGCCCTATTAGTTATTCCTGCGCGATTCAGTAAGTAAAATGTGCAGCCAAGCCGCACATTTTAATTTCTGCCGGTGCCGGGGAAGTGTACAGAAAAGCAGTAAAAACAGCTTTTCTGTACACCCTCCGACTTAATATCATGGTGATATTAAGTCGGGGGTCCCAAAAGTTCAAAATAATTAAAAATTTAAAAAAAATAAAAATTTAAAATTGGCCAGCAGCTTGCGGATTGAAAACCGGACGCTCAATTTTGCCGGCGTCGTTTCCGAACCCATGGCTGTCAGCGGGTTTGAGAACCAACACCGGCAAAATTGTGCTTCGCTGGGGACGCGCTAGTGTCCCTAGCACCTCTTTTTACCGTGGGCCCTCATTTGCATGCGGGCTGATACTAAATTGCGCACACAGGAGAGCGGGCGCTCGCCCACTCTCCCGCGACTTTTAATGTATCGGCCCGTATGATGGCCAATATATTACACCTGTAGTTTTTATGCACAAGTCATCTTATTACACTGATTTTATATATTGTATATATAGAATATGGCTGTTGTTCAATAGTTTTGTGCAACCAACATAAACTTTTATCAGTTGGGTTAAGTGCGACTTTTTCAATAAATGAATGCATATGTTACTATGCATGTGAAATTGTTCTGCTCTCAAAAAGACTTAAATAAAAAAAGACTTAAATATTAAAAAAAAAAAAAATTGTTCTGCTCTTCGTAGGTCTTAAAGCATAGTCAGCATGTTGCATATATTCATACAGAACACTGGCTTATTCTGTTGTTCCCTTCCGTCCAGTACAGTGGGTATGAGACATATTGCCAAATCTTTTATATGCCAATCAGGCCGATACAGACAGAAACGCGGGAGAGCGGGCGAGCGCCCCACCCTTCCGGAGCGCGCACAGGCCAGTGTCCTTGGCGCACGATCCAGTAAATAAAAATATGCTAATTAGGGCCTGCGGTAAAAGGAGTGGTGGCTGTCAGCGGATTTGACAGTTGACGCTCAATTTTGCCAGCGTCGGTTCTTGAGCCCGCTGACAGTCACGGGTTCAGAAACCAGACGCCGGCAAAACTGAGTGTCCGGTTTTCAACCCGCAAGCCGCGGGCTGATTTTAAATTTTTTTTTTAAAATTTTTAATTACTTTTTACTTCTGGGACCTCCGACTTAATAACACCATGATATTAAGTTGGAGGCTGTACAGAAAAGCAGTTTTTACTGCTTTTCTGTACACTTTCCCGGTGCCGGTAGAAATTAACGCCTACCTTTGGGTAGGCGCTAATTTCTGAAAGTAAAATGTGCAGCTTGGCTGCACATTTTACTTACTGAATCAGGCGTGAATAAATAATAGGGCCATCAACATGCATTTGCATGTTGCGGGCGCTAATAGTTTTGGGGGGGGGTGGGGTTGGATGCGCGTTTTCGACGTGCTATTACCTCTTACTGAATAAGGGGTAAAGCTAGCGCGTCGAAAACGCGCGTCCAAACGCGGGTTAACAGTGCGCTCCGCCGGAGCTCACTGTACTGTAACGGCCTGAATGAAAGTAAAAGTTAAAGAGTACAACTGTTCTGAACTGTGAAAAATTCAGATACTTCTGAACTTAAGCATGCTAGAAAAGACAAACTCAGATAGAAAGTCTATTCATTTTGAGAACCAATGAGACAGATGTAACATCAAAACTATAACTTTTTAAGCATGTTTTCTTGCTATGGCATTGGTAAACAAATTGGTCAAACATATCATGATGGTCAATGATTTGAATTTGGGGCCATAAAATGTTTTCTTTCCACTTATCATCTTACTAAAGAAACTAACAGAAATAGAGGGAAAGTGCAATTAACAGTAACATGAATTGTATTCATTTCAAAGACACTAATTTTCATAAGAAATTCTTATTAGTTGGTGGTAACTGTTAACCTTGCACCTGTGGATCGGTGGATTGATCCTTCCTTGATTTAGATCTATAAACACAATCCTAGTCCTATTGAGCTACTAGTTATATCTCAGATGAGTGTATCTGACCGTGATTTAAAATCATAATAATACCCACCAATTGGTAACCTATTTTGGAATCCAAAAGTTAGGTTACATTAAAGGATACCAGTGGTGTCAAGTCTTTGACAACAGGACGAACAAGGGAAATCAGCAAGCAGGTGTTTGACCCTCTTGCATATTTCATGGAAGAATTAGCGCTCATCAAAACTTTCCTAGAGCCACATACAGTATTAAGAAACTGACCCCCCACCGTCACTTTCATTCAGTAAAGCTGTCAGTAATTATTTTATCACAAAATCAAGCGTAAGTACATGTTCAGATTAAAAGGTGGGTCAGTTGTCTGGAGCCAAGAAATCCTAAATATCTTTATATTTTGAGCAATGTATCCTCCTGAAGAACTACTTTTTTCCTGTGGACAAGCAGGATGAAGTCAGCCAATTAAGGTGTGTGATGTCATCCTGATGGCACTGGGATGGAAAAGCTCTCTCAGAAATGAGAAAAATCAAGGTTTTTCTGAGTACGCACAGATTTTCCCACATAGCTTTCCACCACGCAAGTCTCCTCAGTCGTTTTCATCTGCTCAGGGGGCAATTTATTTTTCTCTCGTCTCTTAAGATGCTCATTGTGTTTTTATGTTCTGTTTTTAAATTTATTTTTTGCGAGTCTCCTTAAAAAAATTCCTTGTGTTTTAATGTTTTTGTAATTGTATTTCTTTTAAAAATTAAGTTTGACTAAGCCTCCCTTCTTTTTGCCATACTGCACTATAAGAAGTGTCCCCCTCTGCAGCACAAAGATACATCTTACAGACTGTCACGATTGCTATATGCAGTGTTTGGGCCCTTCCCATAATATACCAAATTGCACTGCCTATGCAGAAATGTCACAGAGTGCCCAAAATACAGATGCCTCACTCTGAAGGATTTCCTGAATCTGGTCAATCATCGCCTCAGGAAGCAAGAGGAGTCCTTCGAAAGCTGAGGGAGCTAAAAAAAGGCAGAGCCCTTTCATGCTCAGTGCCATGAATTGACACATTCTCAGCACAGGCAACATTCCCTCTCTAGCAAAGAGGTAGATAAATCTCACTCTTCAGTGAAGAACCATATTGGCACCATGCCATCCCAATGCTTTGATGCAGGGAAATAAAAGGCCATCCTCAACGCTGGCTGCAAGAAATAGGTCGGTACAAGGTATGATGCTGTCAAGAGAATCCCTTTTCAGTGTAGACAACATGTTGGCATGATCAACTAACAAAGCAATGGGGAACCTATCACCAAAATTGTCTCTACACCAAGTGAAATCCTTTAGCACAGAGAAACATAAGCATGATATTTGACATCAAGAGTCGCTTGTAATGCACAAGATTCCAGTAGCCATACCAATTCTAGTTCCAAAATCAGGTGGCTCCTCACCAGTGATTCCATCATTCCTTTGTAAAGTAAATGCGGTTAGAATTTGCAAAACAGTATCTGTCATTTATGCCAAAACGACCATCTCCTAGAGTTGAAATAATGTCTCCCATCTTGGACACAACAGCTTCTAGGTTAGGCACTCAATCCACTATCCCTTCTTATTAGGCAAGGGATGAAATGGCCCAGAAGTGGTCTCTTCCAAGGACAGATCAACACCAGAAAACTCTCCTACTATATTGTCTGGTACTCTCAAGAAGTTTCAGAATTCTCCTGCGATTCTTTCCCTGATCACTCAGATTATAACAAGAGGTCATGGAATGAGGGTGAAAGGGGGATAGGACTCAGGAGTAATTAAGGAAATATTTCCATACAGAAACAGTAGTAGAATACATGGAAAAGCCTCCCAGTGGAGGTGGAGAACATGAATAGAACCAATTTGGCAGTGCAATAATAATGGGAGATTTCAATTACCTATAATAAATCACGTATCAATAAAATGTTTTTGCATATTTTGTTTAGCGTATTAATATAAGGACAATCATTTTATCATACCTTTATATGTATATATTGGACCTTCATACTATCCGCGGTTTGCAAGTATGTAACTTGTAATTTTTACCGCTACGGGTCATTTTAATCATTGGTCCACTATGAATGAATTGTTTATATTTCAATTTTGCTAATTTTCTTTGGTTTTAGGATTTTTTTTATAAAAATGTGGAGAAATGTACTTCCCTTAGCTGGCACTGACGCACTTCAGAGTCCAAAGACAGAGTTTGAGATGCCAGTCTGTCGTGTCCACGTTTCGCGAGCTGCTGCTTCAGGGACTGCACAATACAGTTTCAGTATGTAAAAATTCTCTGGATACAAGTTAACAGGAATGTCCCGATTTTCTTCCACATAACTTTTACAGGAGGTCCAATTTATTTTTTCAATAAATCAAAAACTGTTCGAAGTTACTTTTACAATAGATATGCTTAACAATAAAATACACATCCTCAGGGATATTACTTGAAATGCAGTGTATCTTGACTTACCGGACCACTTGTAGCTCACGTCAAAGAATTCAAACCGTGTCTACAATCACATTAAATGGACAGTGTTAGCAGAAATTATACCGGCACCACTAGAGAGGGGGAGACAGAGTAAAAACGCCTCCGCCAGTGCAAACAAAAATGGATTTTTCAACTCCAATCAGTGGCCCCGCATGGGCTCAACAAAGAAATTGAATGGATTCACTTCATGTGAGTGACAGTTCATCACTACACATTAGCTATCAGGTGAAGTATGCAAATCATATATAATCAGTCTCGTTTTCGTATTCAGCCTTTGCTGAAACGCCAAAAGAAAATGGTGGCAAGGTCCGGTAAGTTGAGATTGTTATTGTTTGTAAGGTTTTGGGTGGACCCTTGACACTGTGGCAGCTGACCACGCCCATGGGGGGAAGTCCCGTGAGGGGCCACAGGTCAGGCTCAGCTTTGGGACACACACACAGAGTTATATCTTTTATTAGACAGAGTTGAGAAGCCACCAGAGGTGGAAGTAGTGAGTAGAGATGAAGCCCGGCTAGGCTAGGGTTCCTCAGGATACTGGAACAGCGATTCCCTCTATGGCTGTGCTGTAGTGGAGAAACTGAGATAGTGAGTACAGTGAAGCAGACACAGAGTTCTGGTATAGAGCCTCGTTGGTAAAGTTACTCACACAGCAGTTTCTCCCGGAGGTGACACAGAAGCTGGAATAGAGGCAGGCCCTCGAGGAGCGAGTACCTGGTTCCAGGGAAGAGCTCTGAGGAAATAAGTTGGTACCTCACTGATGATGTAGGCAGCGGTTTGTTCAAGCAGAAGTGATAAGTTCAGGCAGCGAGTCAGGGAACATGGGCCCTCAAGGAGCGAGTAGAGTACCGGTTCCTGATAGCGACTTGAAAGAAATGAGAGAGGCCCCCGAGGTGCGGGCACCCCGTTAGGATAAAGTCCAAAAGTAGGAGGGGCAGAGAAGCTAGGTACGGAGAGCGAATCCCATCTGTAAGGAGATCCCTTGCTAACTTGATTAGCTAGCAAAAAGTGTAGGCTTTTGTATCCGGGATGTGTGACGTCATCACAGGGGGACGCCCCTGAGGTTCGCGCCAAAGAGAGAATAAGAAGCAGGGTTGCGAGGTGCGCGCGCCCTATGGTACCTGGACTACATGGCGGGATGCAGCGCCCAAGCCAGACCGGGGACACCGGACGAGGACGGCAGGCAAACGCCGCGGCAGGCCAGATGTCCATCAACCGTGGGAAGGAGTCGTAAAAAAGGTAAGGTGGGCGGAGTGTAGACGTCGGGCAGCGACAGTTGTAACAGAGATACACTGCATTTCAGTAATATCCCTGAGGATGTATATTTTATTGTTAAGCATATCTATTGTAAAAGTAACTTTGAACAGTGTTTGATTTTTAGAAAAAATAAATTGGACCTCCTGTAAACGTTATATGGAAGAAAAATCAGGACATTCCTGTTAACTTGTATCCAGAGAATTTTCGCCATAATGAACTGTATTGTGCAGTTCCTGAAAGCAGCAGCCGCGAAACGTGGACACGTCGGACTGGCATCTCAATCTCCGGACTTTGGACTCTGAAGTGCGTCAGTGCCAGCTAAGGGAAGTACATTTTTCCATATTTTTATAAAAACAGCCTAAAACCAAAGAAAAATTAGCAAAATTGAAATATAAACAATTCATTCATAGTGGACCAATGATTATAAAGACCCGTAGCGGTAAAAATTACAGACTTGCAAACCGCGGGTAGTATGAAGGTCCAATATATACATCTAAAGGTATGATCAAATGATTGTCTTATAATAATAACGCTACACAAAAGATGCAAAAAAAATCCTTCAAAAATTGGAAGAAGGATCCATCTGAAGAAAATAGGATAAAACATAAGCATTGTCAAGTTAAGTGTAAAACATTGATAAGACAGGCAAAGAGAAGAATTTGAAATGAAGTTGGCCATAGAGGCAAAAACTCATAAAACTTTTAAAAATATATCCGAAGCAAGAAACCTGTGAGGGAGTCGGTTGGACCATTAGATGACCGAGGGGTTAAAGGGGCTCTTAGGGAAGATAAGGCCATTGCAGAAAGACTAAATGAATTCTTTGCCTCCGTGTTTACTAATGAGGATGTTGGGGAGATACCAATTCCGGAGATGATTTTCAAGGGTGATGAGTCGGACGAACTGAACCAAATCACTGTGAACTGGGAAGATGTAGTAGGCCAGATTGATAAAGAGTAGCAAATCACCTGGACCAGATGGTATGCATCCTAGGGTACTGAAGGAACTAAAAAATGGAATTTCTGATATATTAGTTAAAATTTGTAACCTATCATTAAAATCATCCATTGTACCTGAAGACTGGAGGGTGGCCAATATAACCCCAATATTTAAAAAATGGCTCCAGGGGCGATCTGTGTAACTATAGGCCAGTGAGCCTGACTTCAGTGCCGGGAAAAATAGTGGAAACTATTCTCAAGATCAAAATCTTAGAGCATATAGAAATACATGATTTAATGGAACACAGTCAACATGGA
This sequence comes from Rhinatrema bivittatum, assembly GCF_901001135.1. Taxonomy (NCBI): domain Eukaryota; kingdom Metazoa; phylum Chordata; class Amphibia; order Gymnophiona; family Rhinatrematidae; genus Rhinatrema; species Rhinatrema bivittatum. Next base: position 220,491,321 of record NC_042620.1, read on the forward strand.
TTTACCCAAGGGAAGTCTTGCCTAACAAATCTGCTTCATTTTTTTGAAGGGGTTAATAAACATGTGGATAAAGGTGAACCGGTAGATGTAGTGTATTTGGTTTTTTAGAAGGCGTTTGACAAAGTCCCTCATGAGAGGCTTCTAAGAAAACTAAAAAGTCATGGGATAGGAGGTGATGTCCTTTCATGGATTACAAACTGGTTAAAAGACAGGAAACAGAAAGTAGGATTAAATGGTCAATTTTCTCAGTGGAAAAGGATAAACAGTGGAGTGCCTCAGGGATCTGTTCTTGGATCGGTGCTTTTCAATATATATATAAATGATTTGGAAAGGAGTACGACGAATGAGGTTATCAAATTTGCGGATGATACAAAATTATTCAGAGTAGTTAAATCACAAGTGGATTGTGATACATTACAGGAGGACCTTGCAATACCGGAAGATTGGGCATTCAAATAGCAGATGAAATTTAATGTGGACAAGTGCAAGGTGATGCATATAGGGAAAAATAACCCTTGCTGTAGTTACACGATGTTAGGTTCCATATTAGGAGCTACTACCCAGGAAAAAGATATAGGCATCATAGTGGATAATTCTTTAAAATCGTCGGCTCAGTGTGCTACAGTAAAAAAAGCAAACAGAATGTTAGGAAGGGAATGGTTAATAAATGGTTAATAAATCGGAAAATGTCATAATGCCTCTGTATCGCTCCATGGTGAGACCGCACCTTGAATACTGTGTACAATTCTGGTCGCCGCATCTCAAAAAAGATATAGTTGCGATGGAGAAGGTACAGAGAAGGACAACCAAAATGATAAAGGGGATTGGAACAGCTCCCCTAAGAGGAAAGGCTGAAAAGGTTAGGACTTGTCAGCTTGGAGAAGAGACGGCTGAAAGGGGGATATGATAGAGGTCTTTAAGATCATGAGAAGTCTTGAACAAGTAGATGTGAATTGGTTATTTACACTTTCGAATAATAGAAGGACTAGGGGGATTCCATGAAGTTAGCAAGTAACACATTTAAGACTAATCGAAGAAAATTCTTTTTCACTCAATACACGATAAAGCTCTGGAATTTGTTGCCAGAGGATGTGGTTAGTGCAGTTAGTGTAGCTGGGTTCAAAAAAAGGTTTGGATAAGTTCTTGGAGGAGAAGTCCATTAACGGCTATTAATCAAGTTTACTTAAGGAATAGCCACTGCTATTAATTGCATCAGTAGCTTGGGATCTTCTTAGTGTTTGGGTAATTGCCAGGTTCTTGTGGCCTGGTTTGGCCTCTGTTGAAAATAGGATGCTGAGCTTGATGGTCCCTTGGTCTGATCCAGCATGGCAATTTCTTATGTTCTTATACTGATCTTTTCCCTGACCTTGAGCTCCTATTGTAGAGATATTCGGACTGTTCTGCAGCACCTCCAGGAAAATAACCTCTATGCCAAACTGGAGAAGTGCCTCTTCGAGCAAGAACTCCCCTTCCTTTGTATATAGTATCCAGAGAAAGAGTTCACATGGAACCGGCAAAGGTAAAAGTCATCCTGGACTGGACTCATCCGGTGGGGCTCTGAGCCTTGCAAAGGTTCCAAGGGTTTGCTAATTATTAATGCCAGTTTATTATTAATTACTACTCCTTGGCAGCCCCCTTCACCCGCAATGGCATCAACACCAAGATTTAGCAGCAAGAGGCTATTGAGGCTTTTCAAAGGCTAAAGGATGCCTTTTCCCATGGTCCCTGTCTGTGCCATCCGGACCCCAAATGGCCATTCATTCTGGAGGTAGATGCCTCTACCTTGGCGTAGAGGCTATCCTCAGCCAACACAGCTCTGAAGGTGCTCTTCATCCGTGTTCCTTCTTCTCCAGGAAGTTCTCTCCATCTGAGTGCAACTATAAAATTGGAGACTGGGAGCTCTTGGCAGTCAAGTTAGCCCTAGAAGAACGGCATCAATTTCTTGAAGAGGCTCAACATCACATCACCATATACATGGATCACAAGAACCTTGAATATCTGCATCAAGCTCAGCAGCTCAACCCTAGACAGGCTAAACCTGTCCTTGTTGTTTGCCCGCTTTGATTTGAGATACGACACCACCCTGCAATCAAACATTAATGAGCAGACACTCTCTCCCACTCTTTTCAGATTGATGTCCCAGAAGCTCCAAGACCTATCACTCATCCCGCTAAGATACTCCTGGTCACAGCAGTACCCGTCCCCTCAGGGAAGACATTAGTGCCCTTCTAGATTGTGTTGAAAAATTGTTAAAATGGGCCCATGACTCCCATGTAGCAAGACACCCTAAACGGGGCACAAACTCTCTAATTACTTCAACGGCACTACTGGTGGCCCTAAGTGAATCAATGTTAAGGCCTATGTCAACTCATGTCTTACCTGCCACAAAGCAAAAAAACTTGCTTGGCTGACCTAGGGGGCTGTTACAGCCATTGCCAGCCTCCAGGGAACCCTGGACCCACTTGTCCATGGACTTTACTGAGGACTTCCCTCTACCGGTGCCACTGTGATATGGGTGCTGATCGATCATTTCTCCAAGATGGCACATTTCATCCCATTGCCTAGCTTTCCTTCTGCACCCGAATTGGCACATCACTTAACCCTTCACATCTTCCACCTCCATGGCTTACCGAAAAATATTGTCAGATAGAGGGGCACAGTTTATTGCCTGGTACTGGTGCTCTCTCGCTGACTACATGATTGCCTACCACCCACAGGGCAACGGGAGCATACTAATCAAACCCTTAAGACTTTCCCTTCTCTCCTATGTCAATAAGCACCAGGACAACTGGGCAGCTCTTTTGCCCTGGGTTGAATTTTCCTACAACCACCACATTAATGCAGTTACTTGTTTATCTCCCTTTCAGATTGTTTATGGAAAATAACCCCTGTTCCCAGTGCCATTACAGGTGACAGTCTCTTCGCCTGCAGCTCAACTTTTGGCACAAGAATTACATAGCCTCTGGGAGCAAACCAACTGACTGAAAAAGCCACTGGGCGAGCCAAGAAAACCGCCGACACCCAAAGGATACTAGCTCCCCAATTCAAGATGGGTGAGAAAGTTTGGCTAAACTTTCTCATCCATCTTTCGATATTTGTATCGAGAATGTCGGTATATAAAAATCCTAAATAAATAAATAAACACCAGATACTTACGCCTTTGGCTCCCTTCACTACGGTTGGCACTGCTCTTCATTAGACCATTTCCACTGTTACACCAAGTGCACCCCATCTTGCACCAGCTGAAGCTATCGCCCACTTTAAAGATTCACATGTTCCATGTTTCTTTACTCAAGCCACTAATATTTTCTTGGCCCTCCAGTTTACTGCCCAAAGCCCAGATTGCCTCAGAGGAAGACATAGAATATGAAGTCCAAGAAGTCTTGGACGCCTGCCAGAGAGGCAAAATACTTGAGTAGATAATCTCCTGGAAAAACTACAGCCCAGAGGAAATCTCATGGGAGCCATCATCCAAATACTGGACCACAATCTCCTGAAGGAGTTCCACTAGCGGTACCCAAGGAAACCCAAACCTTCAGGGAAGTGGCTTAAGGCGGGGGGAGGGTTACTGTTACATTTCCCAGCTTACAGGGCCACCCGCAAGACGGCTCACTCACCCTAACGTTGGCCTACTGGTAGCACGGCAGGATGCTTCCGCTCCTGCAACTGACACTACCCTACAAATATGAATAGATCCACAAATATCAGGAAATAAATGACATCAACAGTTTATAAATGATTCCTGAAATAGGAAAGCGGTGGGAAGCTCAAAGAGACCTCATATATTAGATGCCCAAGAGTTAGGCTAATGAAAGCTTATAATGGCGTAAGCTTGTCTTTATTTATAATCATCGGTCTCGATGAGCAAAATTAAAAGGGCGCCATATAAAGTATAGCTGCCCCAATTATGCACTTAGAGTCAATTGTACTATGATGTTGTACTTAACTTGCGAATTTTAATCTCCGGCATCGAGGTCCAAATGCTGCTGAAGTTGATGGTAAAAATGGAAGAAACCGACTTTGATCCGACACGACGTGTTTCGGAGGAAACCTCCTTCCTCAGGGGGTCGGGTGCCACTATTACCTGCTTTTGTCACTGACCGGAGATGCTTACCACTGTTAAGAATAAAATAGATACAAGAGAACAAGTGCATGATAAAGAACCCGCCGCAAGGGAAAGATGGCAGTATCAATGGAAAGAACACTTACTGTGTACGAAGCGTTGACTCAGTTTGTTGCGCCCGGAGGCGTCTCTGTATGATTCTACAGATAAAACAACGCATAATAAAGTACTAAGACCTTACGTTTGGTGTTTTGAGACAGGAAACCTTGCACATATATATATTACCTCGTCGCGATGCTGGAGTCGCTCGCTGGACCGTGTATGTACTATCGGCAGCGAGAGACGTCTGAGCGCTAACCTTTAAAGACAAAAAAGGCGCCAAAGATATGGGTGTGTCCCCCCAGGAGGAAGCATTAAAATTGGGACAAGACATTTTGAGCAAACGTACCCGTCCACAACGTATACCAACGGAATTTTTGACGTCCTTATTAGAATTAGTCCTTTTCAAGAACTATTTTTCTTATCAGCAAGAATATTTTTTGCAAATCCATGGGGTAGCAATGGGGTCACCAGTAGCCCCGGACATTGCTAACTTATATGTTTCCCATTTTGAGGAAACAACTTTATATCCATCGTCCTTTTTCAAATCCATCACCCAATGGTCTAGATACATAGATGACATCTTTTTTTATCTGGAATGACTCAGAACATCAACTATCTGCATTTCTTCAATGGTTAAATTCAGCAAACCCTCACCTGAAATTCACCATGACGTTTGATAAAGAGCAATTATCTTTTTTAGACATTCTCATTTCCAAAGCAGCAGGTACAATACAAACAACTCTTTTTAGGAAACCTACAGATCGCAATAATTTTTTAAAATTTGAAAGTCACCACCCACGGAGATTTAAGGAAGGCCTACCTGTGGGTCAATTTTTCCGCATTCGCAGGATTTGTTCCGATCAGCAAGATTTCCTACATCAAAGTGCAATCCTAAGTGATAGGTTCAAGGAGAGGGGATACCCAACAGCAACAATCAAAAGGGCTTTCAAAAGAGCTAAGTTTTCTCCTCGAGATTCCCTATTACAATATAGGAGTCGCAAACAGACGTCACAAACAGTATGTGTACTAGAACATACGGATCTTACACAACAAATTCGGCAGTCCATTCAGCATAACTGGCATGTCCTTAGTCCACATCAGATCTTCTGTTCTCCACCCATGTTTGCTTATAGCAGAGGGGTTAATATCAAACAACAAGTAGTACGTGCCACTCAACATTTGGATATCACTCCCGGCCCCCCGGGTCAGACACAGTGCGGGAATTGCAGTTTTTGTACCCTAGCCATCACTGGTGTTGAATGGCAAGACCCCAATACCCAGATTCGAATTATACGGCGACAAGCTGTCCACTGTAACTCTGATTTTGTGGTATATGGACTCATTTGCCCTTGCCAAAAAATTTATGTGGGCAGAACTACACGTAAAATTAAAGTCCGGTTAATTGAACACCGTAGCCGCATTAAGAACTCAGATGTCAAGGCCCCCATGGTACAACATTGTGTCACCCATCAACATAAATTTGAACAATTCCAGTGGCTGATTATTGAACAAATCGCACAATCCTGGAGGGGGGGAGACAGACTCTCCACATTAAATTTGAAGGAACATCAATGGATCTACCGTTTACAATCAGTGGAACCGCGGGGCCTCAACGAGAAAATAGAGTGGTATACTCTCATTTAGACTTCGCCAATATTGATTGCCTTTTTTGATTGTTTTTTCCCCCCTTTAAAAATGGCAGACAGTGACGACATCATCCATACAAGGATAGGTTTGGGTATATTCTTGGTTAACTGCTTTCAAGATGGCCTCCTCCTACGTCATTTCCCTTTTATGGATAGTCGCGTTATGGGGAATCCCTAAATTAAATATTCTTTCAAAATGGCTGCTGATGTCGTCATTTCCCTTTCATGGACAGCCCCTGTCCCAAAATGGCCCCGACTGTGACGTATGTGCCCTTATTTGGACACACCCATATCTTTGGCGCCTTTTTTGTCTTTAAAGGTTAGCGCTCAGACGTCTCTCGCTGCCGATAGCGAGCGACTCCAGCATCGCGACGAGGTAATATATATATGTGCAAGGTTTCCTGTCTCAAAACACCAAACGTAAGGTCTTAGTACTTTATTATGCGTTGTTTTATCTGTAGAATCATACAGAGACGCCTCCGGGCGCAACAAACTGAGTCAACGCTTCGTACACAGTAAGTGTTCTTTCCATTGATACTGCCATCTTTCCCTTGCGGCGGGTTCTTTATCATGCACTTGTTCTCTTGTATCTATTTTATTCTTAACAGTGGTAAGCATCTCCGGTCAGTGACAAAAGCAGGTAATAGTGGCACCCGACCCCCTGAGGAAGGAGGTTTCCTCCGAAACACGTCGTGTCGGATCAAAGTCGGTTTCTTCCATTTTTACCATCAACTTCAGCAGCATTTGGACCTCGATGCCGGAGATTAAAATTCGCAAGTTAAGTACAACATCATAGTACAATTGACTCTAAGTGCATAATTGGGGCAGCTATACTTTATATGGCGCCCTTTTAATTTTGCTCATCGAGACCGATGATTATAAATAAAGACAAGCTTACGCCATTATAAGCTTTCATTAGCCTAACTCTTGGGCATCTAATATATGAGGTCTCTTTGAGCTTCCCACCGCTTTCCTATTTCAGGAATCATTTATAAACTGTTACTGACACTACCCTAGGCATGCACCTGCCGAACTCAGGCAGACTTAAAGGGCCTGCAGTGGGAAAAGCCCTGAGGCACCTCCTGATGACATCACATGCTTGGCCCTATAAAGGGCCCTCTCTCTCTCACTGCCTCAACAGGTCCAGCTACTCTGTAGTATATATTGCTTCTGCCCAGCCTGCCTCAGCCCTATCTTCCCTCTTTCTCTCCCGCGAATGGATACCTTGCTTGACTCTTGCCTGGGCTCTCGATATGCCGGATTGCTGCCTGCCCTTGACTTTTGCTTGGACTTTTGAGACACCTGACCGTCCCCTGACTACAACTCTAGCCTGGACTTGAACCACATCCCTTGTCATCAGCAGAGACCCTCACCTAAGTCCTGATGGCCCCAGTACCCAAAGGCTCAACCCAAGGGGGAACATGAGCTGGTAAAGATGAAGCTCCAGCCTGGTCTCTGCTTCACCTAGGTCTGCCTACTGGCAGTGAGAACCTGCAGCGCTCCTCCTTGCAGGTACATCCAATCTCACCACTAATCCAAGGGTCCACAGATTTATTTATTTTTATTTAATATATATTTCTATACCGGACTTCACGAATGGAATTCACATCAGGCCGGTTTACATGGAACTTAGGGGATTAACAAGTGTAACCAGACAAGAAGGCTGAAACAAGCAAAGTTACATAAAACAAGGGCATTGAACTTGGGGGCTAAAGTAGCCAGGAAGAAAGGTAGAGCGGAATTAGCAACAAATAAATAATATAAAACAGGTTATGAGATTAGTAATTATCTCATTCCTTGGGCTGAGATAAGCCCAAGGACTGAGACAGATACAACATGGTGTCTTGGTCCAGGCCATCAGCTGTTGTGAGTCCACTTTCTAGTGCATTGGTGGGCAAGTCCGGTCCTCGAGGGCTGCAAACCAGTCGGGTTTTCAGGATACCCCTAATGAATATGCATGAAATAAATTTGCATACAACTGAGGCAGTGTGATTGCAGGTCTCTCTCATGCATATTCATTAAGGATATCCTGAAAACCCGACTGGTTTGCAGCCCTCGAGGACCGGAATTGCCCACCCCTGTAGTGTATGACAGTTTGCTTATGCCATGGACATGACTGATTTTTCTTTGCCGGACTTTCTGCGGGATCTCTCTGATGGTTCAGCAGCAACAGAAGAACCTAGACCACATTCTTGGTGTCCTGCAAGACCTGTCTCTGTGATTGAACAAGCTGCAGACATCCCTAGTAATGGCTACACCACCTCTAGCCATCCTATGACTGATCTCTGTTCCGCTTCCTTGCAGACCACCACGCACAACAATTGCCCCTACCTTCCCGGTATGAGGATGATCCTAAGACCTACAGGGGTTTCATTAAACAATGCTTGATCCATTTTGAGCTTCAGCCAACTAGCTTCACATCAGAACAAGCCAAAGTGGCATTTATAATCTCCCTACTGTCAGACCAGGCCGTGGCAAGAGCCTCCCCTTTATGGGAAAGACACAGCCCTAGTTTTGCTGAACTTCGAACATTTATTTTTTTTTATTTATGCAATTTTAACAAAATATAGACAGCAATTTCAACTTGTCAATGAATAGGTCCATACATTGAAACAAATACAAATACATGTTGGCCTCAATACTTGAAGTTAAAGTTAATGTATTATATTACCACAAAAGAAGAAATAATAATCTAAACCAAGACCAATATATTCAATTTGTGGAAACAGATCTTTTATAAGTAATTTGGAAGAGATCCAAGATGCATATTATGGAACTATAATAAAGACATTTTTCTTTTCCTTAGGAATTCAAGAGTCTAAGGTTATTGTAACTTGAGCTGTTCTCCATAATTTCAATCCTTCTTGTATTAGCCACTTCTCCTTTCATTATTCCTGCTTGAATCTTTTGAATCTGATTAACCCGATTCTCTAAACACTCTAATTTCTCAGAGTGGTTTTTTTTACCATGGAGTCCGTTTGTATAGTTTGAGTCTGTATTTCAGTCATTTTTATATTAAGACTAGTTCCATCAAAACAAGCCAAACATTTTCCAAAGTTATTTTCTGTGTTATTTCTACACTAGAGCCCACAGAAAGAGGAACAGATTCTTCAACTTGAAAGCGGCATTCTTGTCTCATTGCAGATACCGATAGAGGTGAGAGGAACATAAACCATTAATTAAGGTAGAGCTGCAGAAATCCACTTCTTATCCCTGGGGTAAGCAGCATGAAATATATCTACCCTTTTGGGATCTTGCCAGGTACTTGTGACCTGGATTGTCTACTGTTGGAAACAGGATACTGGGCTTGATGCATCTTTGCTTTGACCCAGTATGGCAAATCTTATGTACTTATATACTGTGTTCAGTTCTGAAGGCCATATTTCAAAAACAAAGAGATAGAAAACAGAAGTGTGGGGTCTGCTCCAGAAGACTGGAAATGAGGCTTGAGGACCTAAATATGCATACATGAGAGACGACGAAGAGACAGGGGATATGATATCTTTTCGGCATTTCGAAGTCTTTATTAAAAATGAACAAGAAACAAATCTTTTCTGATGGAAAGGAAGCTGTAGAACAATGTCAGAAAAGAGTTTCTCATAGAAAGGGTGGTGGATAGAGATCCAAGATGGCACTATGAAGGGAGGACGGAGTTAGAGCTTGCTCTCTGAAAACTTGCTTTTTCTTCGAAATTACATGCCGCATACAAATAGGAAGGGTAGGATTTGGCTTGAATCCTCTGCGCCTACCTTATCCACCCTGACTCAGCCTACCATTGAGGGGTTCTTTACTCCGGCGAATGCATCGACCCCGGGAGGGAGGTCCGCAGCGGAACCGGGGGGAGGAACACACCCTGGCCCTGCAGGACACACAAACATCTTTGAGCCCTGGGGCTCCCGAGACTCCTTCTCCACCGTTCCATGTCTCTGCTCGGGCCCTGGGTTGGGCTCCATGGCAGTCATAGACGGAAGTGAAGCTGACTGCAGAGGCAGGATCCGGAGCATTGGGCGTGGGCTCTACATCTGATGGCTCTACAGGCCCTATGGTCCCATCTGTGGTGTGGTGGGCTGACTCGGAGGAGCAGGCCCAGCTGGCCTGAGCAGCTCGGTAACCATTTGAGTGGAGAAAGAAGAACCGACAGATGAATCTGTAAGGATTCCAGAAGTCTGCCAAGAAGGTGGGGTAAGCACTGCTTTCAACTCTAAATTGCCTAAACCCCAAGTGATTACACTAGAAGCCGTCTGGAATGCTTTAATTTCCTTGGAAAAGTCGATTTCTTCATTAACTGTGGCTATAACCGATTCACAAAAAAATATTGAAACTATGGAACCACTATCTAATTCTCATGATGTTAAAATTAAGGACTTGGACACACAAGTTTCGCATTTACAAGAAGTTCAAACATTTATTACAAGGAGAAGTAGTAACTATGAAAAGAATGGAGAATATGGAAAATGCTCTTAGATATTTAAATCTTAGAGTGTTAAACTTTCCTCACGTTAAATTAATATCACCAAGGGATCAATTAAAAAAAATATTTGATGGATATACTACACTTTCCTCTGGATGCTATTCCACCATTATCCAATACAGCAGTTCTCAACCGGTGTGTCGCCAAGCACACGCAGGTGTGTCGCCACACTTCCCGGTCCCCCGCTGGCCCAGCTGCTCCTGCTCCAGCGAAATGGAACTCTTCCTCCATCCGGGCTTTATCGCCTGGGCAGAACACGGCAAGAGAGCTGGAGTCAGTAGCACCAGGATGGTTTCTTCTTCCCTCCCCCGCGGCCCGGAAGAGGAAGTGGAGTGCAGCGGTTGCGAGTGCGGGAAGAAGAGATCCTGTTAGGTAAAGCCTCTGCAGCGCTGGCCTGAAAAAGAGCAGCAGCAGCAGCGCCAGCCCGAAGTACAGCAGTGTCACCCTGCAGCAAAACGAGGAGCTACGTCAGTTGCTGCAGCCGATGGGACTCCTTTCTCGAAGCTGTGAGGGCTGGAAGAGGAGGAGGCTGTTGCTGCCACCAGTTCAGTGGGGAGAGCAAGTGAGTGAGCGAGCATATGTGTTTGAAATTGCGTGTGTGTGTGAGACAGCATGCAAGTGTGTGATTGAGAGCCTGTTTGTGTGAGAACGTGTGTATATATGATTAAGAGCCTGTGTGTATAAGAGAGAGAACGTGTGTAACTGTGTGATTGATAGTCTATGTAAGTGAGAACGAGAGCATGAGAGACTGAGAGAAAGGAGAAATTTACAAACACTCTCCCCCCTCCTATTTCACAGCAAAATCGAGCACTTTCAGGTATGGAGAAGAGAGCATTTTTTATCCTTATTTTTAATTATTGGGTCTTTGTGTCTGCTATTATGAAATATTTTATTGGTGTCTAGAAGTTTTTGATATGAGTTTTTAATTATTGGATATTCCATTTATCAGCTGTTTTGAAATAATCTGTTCTTTTTATTAGTATGGCTTTACTGCTATTGATTTTACATTTTTTGCTTTATTTTATGAGGACTGGTGATTTCATTTTTCCTTTGTTGCACTGCATACAGACTCTGGATTGTTGCAGTTTCCAGTTTAGGTTTTGACTGCATGTTTCTGTTTATGATTTATGGTCTCTTTATTCTGTTAGGTGAGGGTCTGCACATGTGACTGAGGTGAGGTATTCTGCTGCATGTAGTTTCTGGATAGGGCTCTATAGCTGCCTGGCTTGTTCCATTTTCCGTAATAGTTTCAGTGTTGCCTTTTCTTAGGTAAGGTGGTTACTGTTTGAATGCTGGAAGTTGTTGCTGTTCTGGTAAGGGAGATTTACTATTATACAATTTACGTTCAGAGAGAGAGTACTCTTATTTTCCTTGTGTCATTCTTAACAATTAAGGTAATATTGTAATGAACAGTGTGTCATGCACGTGAGAACCATCTGTCAGTTGTGTCCCGACCAAGAAAAGGTCAAGAACCACTGATCCAATATATATTTTTCATCTTTAGAAAAGAAAGGAAACCAAGATGCTACTGCTGACTTGCCTCAGAATATGGGCACGGACCTCTCAGCCTTACTGGAAACATCAGGGGAGGATCAAGTGGATTTCCAAGGAACATTGCTGGTAGCTTTTGTTTTTCCAGCTGATATTCTATATTGAGACTATTTCTTCGTAACAGAGAAAAATTATATTACGGTCAGAAGATATGGGTTTATCCCGATATAATCAGAACTACCCAGACCCACAGGAAGAAGCTGTTAGGAATGTGCCAGGAGGCTAGACAACTAGGAGCACAGCTTACAATTAGATACCCTTGTAAATGTGTAATGAAACTTAATAATATTTGGTATATCTTCTTTGAACCATCCCAGCTGCGTTTCTTCTCAGATAATCATAGGACTGAGGGCAATGTTACCTAGCCAGATCAGGGTATATAATATGTATAATTTTGTCTCCCTTTATTTCTTTTTCCCTTTTTCCTATTTAAGAGTGTTTCTTGTAACCCTTGGATCTCCCAAAGTTACCGCATACAGGGTCTAATAACTACCTAGAAATAGGTGTCTAGATTGTATATCTTAGCCTAGTATTTTCTTTTAAATTATTTGTAAATGACCCATTCTAGATTGAAATGATTTTTGGCTAAAGTTGTTAATAAATGAAGAAAAAATTTAAAAAAGTCCTCCTAGAAGAGGTAGTGAAGACAAAAACAAAGGAATTTAAGAAGGTATGTGATAAAACTAATAGGATCCCTAGTGGCAAGAGTAATAACTTTGCTGCATATGGGTAACCTGCACAGGGCAGCAGTTACAACCCTAAGAAAAGATAAATAGAATGGAACAGCTCCCCAAGAGGAAAATCTAGAGATTAGGACTGTTCAGCTTGGAGAAGAGAAGCTTGGGGGGGGGGGGGGGGGGGGGGGGTTATATAAAATCATGAGTAGAGTAGAAAAGTTAAATGTTAATTGGTTGTTTATTCTTTCAAAAAATATGAAGACTTGGGGACTCTATATAAGTAGCACATTTAAAACAAATCAGAGAAAATATTTCATTTAATGCACAATTAAGCTCTGGAATTCATTGTCAGTTGAAGTGGTAAAGGCGGTTAGTGTAGCTGGATTTTAAAAAAGGTTTGGACAAGTTCTTGGAGGAAAAGTCCATAAATTGTTATTCACTAGGTAGACTTGGGGAAAGCTACTACTTATCCCTGGGGTTTAGCAGCATGGGATCTACTTACTATTTGGGATCCTGCCAGATACTTGTGACCCAAATTTGGCCACTATTGGAAACAATATTGGGCTTGATGGACCCCTGGTCTGACCCAGGATGGAAATTCTGCATGGAGTAGTTACAACCATAAACACCTTGCTGGGCAGACTGGATTGCCATTTTGGTCTTTAACTGCCATTACACATTAGCTGTGTTTACTTGGGATGCATATATGCAAACAATAATTTTAACCTTCTCAGTAATAGTGCAAAGAAACTAAAAACAAATCAATTATGCATTACATGCTGAAACCCAATGTAATGTTTAGTATGTTTAAAATTAAGCATGTGAAGTAATTGCTTGTTTCTTTAAAACAGTTAAAAAAATAGAAGTATAAAATAATTGTTCAATAACTTTTGCGTTGAAAAAAAATGAAAAGTAGAAAGGGTAATAATTTATCTTGTTATTTCCTGATTATAGTCGATAAAGATACGAAGTACGTTAATTGTTCATATTATTTTTAAATTATATATTATACATAAATTTAAACTTCAAATCCATGGCATCCAAACTTTCCAGGTTGCAAGAGTAATGTACTGCAGAATTACGAACTCATCGAGGATTATAAATCCCACCGCTTTCACGTCGGAGTTACCATTAGTTTTCCTATTTTTAAAACGCGAAAAGTTCCGGAAAACTTTTATATTCATTGCCGCCCCGCTGCTTTCAGCGTAGAAGTCCATGGGCCGCTTAAACGAATTCATCCAGAGCAAGCGGCTATTTCTCGGAACACAGATCAATACACAGCACTGGCGGGGGGCGGCTTTTTTTTTTCTACACCCCCCAAGGCTGGCACCTCTGACTGTGTGCAGAAGGGCGCAAGGTTGGCGAAAGACGCGGCTGGCGCCCTGTTTGTGTTGAGCTCCCCGTTGCCAGCATTGCCTCCTGCAGAACGCCGCTTCCCTGCCTCTGCAGCCAGCGCGAGTAGCTCTCAGCGAAGTGACGTAACGCAGCCGGGGTTCGGCAGCAGAGGAGGAGGAGGAGGCCGCGCGCTCCGATCCCGCAGCCCTGATTGGTCCAGGCCGCGGGAACCTGGTGAAACCCGGCTGCAGGCCTCGGAGCGTTCCACGGCTGGAATCCTGCGCCCGCCACAAAGAGAAGCGGCGGCGCGCGCAGTAACGGCCCCGGAGGAGCACGGCCAGGTGAGGCGGCCTATGCTCGGTGATGGGGGTAAGCTGAGCGGGCGGCCGGAGGGGGAGGGGCACAGGCAGGCGGTGGTGGTGAACAGGGCCCAGGCTTCTCTAGGCTGCAGCGAGGCACAACGGGTGACAATGGAGGAGGTACTAGGCCCCGGTGAAGGCCGCGGCTAGGCCTGATACACCCTGCTCAACTTAGGCCTATAAGGCCTTTTACGCCCAGGACGGGACCGTGCATAGCGTGCAAGTGGGAGGGGAGCGGGGTAATTGCGGTGTAAGGGAGCAATTCAGGAAGGTTCCGAGAGAGGCGGTGTGGGGGGAGGGGGATCTCAGCGTTCGAGGCGTTTGCAGTCAGAGAAAATGGCGGAAAACAAAATGTCGGGCTGCGGCTGCTGCGAAGAAGAGAGGGGAGGCCGGGGCTTCCCCTCTTGCAGCTTCCCATGTTTCTTCAGCCAGAGGCGGATGCGTGCTGGGAACAGCCTAGTAACGCGTGGGCTCGGAGGGAGAGTCCGCTCCGGCGGCTTAGCACCTGCACCACACAGGACAGTAGAGGCTGCTACTTTTTCTGCAGCCGACACCGTCGCCATATTGAGTGGAGGTGCTCCTTTGCTGCTGCTGCTGGGGGGTTGGGAGATTGACAGGATCAGGGCGAGCTTGGAAGGGTCTCCCAATGGCGAGCAGCTGCGTGCCTGACTCGGGCGGTGTGCGCGCGTGGAGCCTGGTGGCGGCCGGGGGAAAAAGAGAGCGAGAGAGACGCTTCCTGCTGCACACACCAAACTCTCACTCTCTAGTCTGCATGCTTTTTGGATTGGCTGGTTGGTGTCGAGATCTTTTGTCTCGACAGTCGGATCCCTTCCTCTTTTTCCGTTACTTAAAAGCCAGATTGCGTCCCAGTACACTCGATGTTTGGAATTTATAAATCCCATTTCAAGGGAAATGTGAGGACTTCTCTTGAATTAGCTTTTGCATTATTATTCATGATCTGAAACGTAATCAGTGCTTTACAAAAGCAGCTAACCTGTTCTGTAGTAGCTGATACGGTTCAGTATCATGTTGTGGGGATAGGCTATTTTGGAGCATTTTAAGTAAATATATTGGTACTAAATGCACAACATGTCTGGATTTATTACATTGCGGTAATAAATACAAAGCCATTTAAATCTAATAAATGTACTGAATTATCATGATTTTTGTATTTACATCACTGCAAGCAGTTGGAAAGTCTATACGTTAGACTTCTACCTGTAGGCTGATTATTTAATTTGTTTACATAATTTGTCAGATAAGTTGACGCTTGGTGTATTTTTGTTTCTATGTGTACATGTTTCCGGATAGCAGACAATGAGATTTATGAATGATTGATAGTAAAAACTTATAAGACCGATTATATGTTTATTCAAAAGTTTTATACTTACACATTATTGTTTGCTGCTTGTGTTTAATAGCACACACCAATTCCTTAAATTAAGTAAACATTGACTAAACTAACATTTTTTGTAAAATGTGTTTTAATGTATTTTTGATACGTTATGATACTATTTTATCAGTACCTAATTTGGACAATGTTTAATTAGGGGATTGCAGGCATTCACCAGTTGTGCAAGAGATTCTTGTCCTACAAGAACTACAGCCTTCCAATGTTCAAATACAGAGGTAAATATATATATATGTGTGTGTGTGTGTGTGTAAATATGTGATTAATGAGGAGTACTTTTAGAAAATTTGGTACAATCTTTTCTGCAAAGTGTGCAAACTGAAATTTAGCACTTTTTTTTTTGCATATGATATATTGCTGGATACATGCTTATTTTGAATGGTTTTGTATCAAGAGCAATCAATATTGATAAAGGCAGCCTAGATTTGAAGTATTACAAACAGATTTAAAAAGAATTTAAAATTTTCTGTTATCTCAGTGCTATTTGCTAGAATTTATTTTGTATGGTTTGCATTTTGAAGCCCTTTGACATCTTGCATAATTATTTACATAACTTTTTAGTTTGGAAACTTTTAATATTTCGCATCAACATGTGATGCAAAAATAAAGTATGTACAAGGAAATCTTATAGAATTAATCAAAAAAATAAAATAATGTGCCTACTTGTATTGAATATTTGAATGTTTTAGATCAGTGGTTCCCAAACTTGTCTGGATTTTCAGGATATCCGCAATGAATTTGTGTGAGAGAAATTGCATGTGATTGAGGCAATGCATGCAGATCTATCTCATGCATATTCATTACAGATATCCAGAAAACCTGACTGGCTGGGGATCCATTTATTTATTATTTATTTATTAAATTTTCTATACCGATATTAGTGGGGACACCATATTGGTTTACATCAAACAGGAAACATAAAGTGTGGAAATTACATAAAACAGGGAGATGGGGAGGGAGAAATAGGAACTATGAGAAAGTAGGAAGAAAAACATATGTTTCAGAGTAGCCCGATTCCTAAGGTAGCCAAAGTTAACGTTGAGCATATTTGTGAAAACAACAACTATGTACAAGGGTTTGGGTTTAGGATGGGTTTGCATGGGGGTTAGGTGTGTTAGCATGGTTCGAGGGTTTAAGGGAGGGTTTGCATGAAGGGTTCGGGTGTGTTTGCTTGGTTCAGGTGTTTGCATAGGGGGAGTAGGGTATTATTGATGATTAGGCTTGTTTGCAAAGCCAGGTTTTTAAGTTGGCTCTGAATTTGGCAGTACATGTCTCAAGCCTTAGATAAGGGGGTAAGGAATTCCAGAGCGTGGGTCCGGCTATAGATAGGGCTCGATCCCTTGTGGAAGAAAGGTGTGCTTTTTTTAGAGAGGGGTCGTGGAGGGTTCCATTGTTGGAGGCTCTGGTGGATTTATTAGTTCGTGCAGGGCAGAATGGTTCAACGAGCCAGTTTGAATTGTGTGTGTGTGTATAGCTTTGTGGGTCAGTGTTAGGGTTTTGTATATGATGCGAGAGGTTCCATCAGGACAGGTTTGGGAACCTCTATTTTAGAAACTGAAGCAAGGCTTAGCACAGCTCAACAGCAACTAGTAGGCTGTACCAGTCACCCTGCTATAGTGATATAGCAGGGTGACTGGTACATTTTCTAAAGCATTGCAGGCCTGCTATACTTTAGGGAATGAGGGGCGGGCATGCGCTAGCGGGCAGCGATCGCACCGTCGCAGTGCATTCACTGCCGGTTTCGCACCCAATAGCACCACCATAGGAGATGTAGCTATTGGGCGTGAACTCGGATGCGAAAAGGGCCTTACCTTTTCGTCGTCTGCGGCGTCTTCGCGGAGTCAGCCCCGGTGACGCCCCGACTCCTCCTCTTCTGGGGCCGACTCCGCCCCCATTTTGGTATCGCGTGCAATCCGTTTAGAAAATGAGGCCCATAGAGTTGCTCCACAGTTGCACAGAAACATCAGCGGTTGTAAAAGTCATATTTTATTAATCCTGGCAGCATAACTTTTAAATTAATATTGAGAGACCTTTTTGAGCTCAAGTACTGTAAAATGCCAAACATCAGGTATTGCATGGTTGTTGGGTACCAGCATCAGTGGCATTTCATAGTGTAACATGTATGCATTTTATGTAATAATATTCCAAGAAATATATGCTAAACAATCTACTCACAGATTTGCTGCATTTGGTGGTCTTACTGGTGCCTACATAGGTTTATTTATTTATTTTTTGAAGGCTTGGAGGTTACTTATGTATGGAAGTGTTTTTTATTTTATGTATAGTACTCAAGATGTCCTAAAAATGTATCTGAGTGGACTTGTATAAATAAGGCAAACAGAAAAATGTTTCTACATGTGTGTGCATAAACCCTAAACAGAAGGCATGTGGTTATCGTGCATAGAGTGGCAGTTGCAACCCTAACAGGCAGATACAGTAAGGAGCAGTAGGAAGAGCTGCGTTAGTGCCGGGCGCACCCGCGGTTGCCGCACGCACAGTCCGGCTCACCTACGGCTCGATACCGTATGTAAATAGCTTGCAAATGCAAGCTGCGTCCAAGAAGCGTCCATGAAGCGTTAGGCCCGCGCAACCCATTTTACTGTATAGAGCGCTATACAGTATCCTGGGTGCGCTGGCCTAACGCTTCACGGACACGCTGGTACCTGTCATTTCAAATGACAGGTACCAGGAAGTGGACGGTTCTCCTACGCTCGGGATTGCCAGTCCTCTCTCCCCTCCTCCCGAAGCAAGGCGCGTAAAGCAGCCTTGCTTCGGGAGGAGGGGAGAGAGGACTGGCAGTGTAAAGCAACGAAGCGACTTACTCTTCTTGCAGCCCCCCTCCGGAGACGGACATCGGCGGAGACGGACCGCGGCTCCCCTGCCTCCAGCTGCCGGCGAAGATGGATGCCTGCACGGGCGAAAGCGGCCCCTGTGCGTGCAATTGAGCCGCTCAAGGCGTGACGTTACGCGCCTTGCTTCGGGAGGAGGGGAGAGAGGACTGGCAATCCCGAGCGTAGGAGAACCGTCCACTTCGTTGCTACTTTTTTTTTTCACTTTTTCGCTTTTTTCCGCTTTCGTTGCTTCGGGAGGAGGGGAGAGGACTGGGGCTTCCCCCAGAGACCAGCATCCATGGACGCGGCCAGGGCAGGTGAGCAGGGGCTGGGGCAAAGTTTGCTGCCTACCCTTACCCCTGCCTCTAACGTAGGGGTAAGGGTAGGCGGTAAGTTAGCAGGTTAAATGCGCGGCAAAACGGCAGGTTAAAAAAGCCTGCTGTTTTGCCGCGCGAGCATTACTGTATGGGAGGGAATAGCTAATTCGATCGTTTACATCTAATATACATGCCGCGGGCGGAAGGGATTACCCGGTGATTTAAAGAGGCGGTAAGAATGGGTTAAAGGGGATAGTGTATCGCGGGTTGGACTAACGTGGCCGAAAAGTGAGTAGAAAGCGGGTTAGGAGCAGGGTAACCGCGGCCGCACTTTACTGTTTTGATCTGTAGGTAAGATTATAAAATTTAAAAAAAGGGAAATTTTGATGTCAAATTGACAATTTCATTTTTTATTTTTTTTTTGTTTACATCACTGGGACGTCTTAACACTTAGAAGTCTGAAACACTTAAGACATTTGAAACCTCTTCTAACCCAGGCCGATTTTCAGACTGTCCTCCAACTATTAATAATCTCGAATATTGATTATTGTAACTCCCTACTGCTTGGGCTTCCTAACAATATGTTGCGACCTTTATAAATTCTACAAAATACAGCTACCAGAATATTGACAGAAGCGAGAAAGTTCGACCATATAAACCCCATTTTAACATCTCTGCACTGGTTACCATTAAATATCGCATTGATTGCAAAGTACTCTGTTACATAAAGTAATAAATGGAGAGCAAATAGAATGGATAAATGTGGCAATATACCTTCACACACCTCAATGCAATTTAAGATCCTTAAATAAAGGGTTACTGACCTTTCCATCAAATCACACTGCTCATTTAAGTGAGATCAGATCAAGGGCTATTTCAATAGCAGGACCCAAGTTAGGGAACACCTTACCAGCAGAATTACAAAATGATTTAAAAACCTTTAAGAAAGATCTAAAAACATGTTCTTTAAGAAGGCATTTCAGGAAATAATAATGATTATAATCTAGAAGCACTTAAATATGGCTGTTTTAAGAAAGCATCTCTGGAAGCAGAATATCATTGTTGAAGATTCAGCTTAGACTCTGAGGCAATTATTTTATTTATTTTAATATATTAATTTCTTTTAGCTATCTATCATTTATTTTACTATTTTATTTGTTGTTTGTTATTGTATGTAATTATTTGTTTTATCATTTCATGTTTATGTAAACTGTTGTGATAGAATACTGAATGACTATATAAACCCAGTAAATAAATATTTCAAATTTAAGGAAACAATATACGGTAAATTAAAATACTCGATTTGACTATATATCTTTGTGACTAAACATATACCTGCTTGCTTTAGTTCTTGATATGATTCTGTCTGTCTGTCTGCAAATGTAAGGCCTGCTCTGCTCTCCAAAGTGATGCTAAGATTTTTCTCCAGTGACAGCATGCCTGGGAAATATACTGTTTCCCCAGAGAGTATAGTAAAGAGGCTTTTTATAATAGTTGTGTTGTAGTACACTACTAGGAATATTTTGCTGAGCTCTACTTTCCATTCTTTTCCATGTTTCAGCATGTTATATGCTCTTTTCCCAACCTGCTGTATTTTGTGGGACAAGCCAACTGGAAACCATATTGAAAGGAGTCTGAGGCATCAGAAGCCTGAATTAAATCAAGAGTTTGCTAATAGATGGCACATTCTAGTATCTTGAAAAGAAAACAGGGGAATGGGTGAGAATAAGGCACATAAGAGTGGATTTAAATGCATTGGAATGGGAACAGAGACAGAGGCCAAGGAAAAGTTTGGAATAGATAAAGTTAAATGGATGAATAGAGTCATTACTAAGAATGAAAGAGAAAGATATTGTATCCAGTGGAGAAGTAATAGGTTTAAAGTACTGTGCTGTGTAAAATGCTTGTGACCACACAGTATGCAGTATGCGCAGCTACTAGAGGTAAACTTGGCCACCCAACCCAGATCACTGTGCTGTTACTACTCACCAGGGCTCTGCAGAAGAAGCTGCTCACCACTCCGCACCATCTGCACTGGTACTATGCACGTGTTTTTACCTATATGAAAAAAGGGGTAGAGTTGGGTCAGAAAAGTATGCGTAGAGATTTCCTTTTCAAGTTTCCACACGTACATAACATGTACTCCCATGCAGGCGCAAAGTATGCGGATACAAAAGTACTATGTATGCTACCTGAATTTCAAAGGGAAACTCCATATGGAGATTCCCTTTGAAAATTCACTTACAGGCCCACCAGTTTTCAAAATTGCTCGCCCTGCCACTCCTTGAACAATTGTAGGCTGCTGTTCACTTTTTAACCCCATGTTATCCCTTTTTCAAGTAATACTGTCATCTTCAAAAAGACTGACTTCAATACTTGCTTCCTTTTTTCTATAGCTGTGAATAGAAATTGAAAGTATGTCCTGGACATACTTAATGTTTATTTGCTAAATAAGATATAATTTTATTTTTACAGCTGTTTGTGAATGAAGCTGGCTGATTATGGATCCTGGTGGTGGAGATCCTGAATTGCAGACACAGGAGTCCAAAATGCCCCACACAATGATTATGCAAGATTTTGGTAATTTAATATAATAGCGGCACACATTTTTTCTGCGTGGGATAAATGTAGTGTACTCGGGCACTAATGCCTGTCTTAGGGTAGTATAGTAGATTCCTTTTTTGGATCATGAGAATGCATTTTCTACTGTCCTATGGTTGTTAAACAGGAAATATGAACACTTTTGGCATGATGTGTTTTCCATAATAACCTCTTTGTAATGATAGTAATGTTATTCCCATGTAATGCCTTGTCTAAACAGTTTAGCAAACTTACAGGCCGACGCAATATGAACATGCTAAAAACGGGTTTCCAAATTGGGCGACCATTTTCCTAACGTGCAAACATCCACCTCTCCTGGGCGCATGATGCAGTATGCAAATGAATAGCCGCGTTAAACAGGATGCACTGGGGGAAGTTATGCGTCCCTTACGCATCCTTAGCATCAGGCATCCAAGAGACATAACTGTGTACAGGTTATGAAAACGGACCCTCGATATGAGCGTCCATTTTATCTTGTGGCAGCGAATTTACCGGCACATTATAAATGCACAATATACACGGCCTGGAGCGTATGTATTGTGTACCAGAAGTGTTTTTTCTGTCTAGCTATTTTTATTTTTTCAGATACTGCTTTTTGTGGTTCCTCCTAATATCGCGACAATACTAGATAGGAGGAACCACAGAAAAGCAGTATTTTTTGTTTTAAAGTAGACCCCTTGATGCACGGCAAGATTTTACGCATGTTCTAGGGCAGGTATACAATTTGATGGGCTAAAAAGCACCTTGGGCATGCGGCGACTTTTAAAAAAATTTTTTTCGCAAGGTGCTAGCTATTAGCTTCATTTACATGGCATTTACATGTGATGAGCACTATTACCTACGCCTTTGTTTGGACACGTGTTTTGGATGCTCTGATCTCCTTATTGTATCAGGGGTTATGGATGTGCGACCATAACGTGTGTCTAACTGCTCGTTAAGTTGTGTACTAGGTTGGGCGCACTTTATTACATTGGCCCCTTTGTCTAATGGCTGAGTCAACCAGAGTTTTGTATCTCTAAACTACAGGCTTATTTGTGTTCAAAGCAGCATAACTACTTCTCTGGCATTCATTAATATTCATTCATGTTCCTTGTCTCAAGAAGGGCTTTCTCGTCAGGTTACTCTCGGGCCGATACAGTAAAAGTCACGGGAGAGAGGGCAAGCACAGACCACTCTCCTGTGCGTGATTCAGGGGGGAAGAATATGCTATTGAGGGCCAGCGGTAAAAAGAGGCGCTAGGGACACTAGCGCGTCCCTAGCACCTCCTTTTTGACAGGAGCGGCGGCTGTCAGTGGGTTTGACAGCCAACGCTCAATTTCTCGAGCCCGCTGACAGCCACAGGTTCGGAACACAGACGCCGGCATAATTGAGTGTCCATCTTCTGACCCGCGGGCCGCCGCCCAATTTAAAATTTTAAAAAAAAAATTTTTTTTGGGGCCTTTGGACAGGCGTTAATTTTTGAAAGTAAAATGTGCAGCTTGGCTGCACATTTTACTTTCTGTATCGTGTGGGAATAACTAATAGGGCCATCAACATACATTTGCATGTTGCGGGTGCTATTAGTTTCGGGGGGGGGGGGGGGGGTCTTGGCTGTGAGTTTTCGACGCACTATTACCCCTTACTGTATAAGGGGTAAAGCTAGCACGTCGAAAACGTGCGTCTAAACGCAGGCTAACAGTGCGCTCCACCGGAATTTGCTCCACCAGAGCGCACTGTACTGTATCGGCCCATGTGAGTTTGTTGAGATAGTATGAGGACCCAGTGTAATATGTGATTCTGGACTCCATAGTCCAAGGTCAATTAAGTGAGCTGTTGGGCAAGTGCTATTAGTTGAGAGTTGCCTATTATAATGAAATATAATTGAACAGTTTACATACAAACATAGAAAATGCCAGCAGAAAAGGACGCTATGGCCCATGCATTCTGCCCAGCAAGCTCCCATAGTTATCAGTTTCCCATACTTATCAATTACAAAATTATTCTCAAACAGAGACGGTGGGATTCGAACCCACAACCTCAAAGAGACTGGAGTCTTAATTCAGCACTTTAGACTACTCGGCCATGTTAATATATATGAATTTGCTAATAAATTCATATACATTAAACAGACCAAAAGGAAGTGACCAAATATAGATCAGATGGCTTTTGTCAGTTACTGAGTTCAGTGCAGTTATATTCAACTTTGCAGTATCTGGAAACTTACACTAGCCACGCCCCTTTTTTATCATGGGCACTATTCTTGTGAAATTTATAGCAAAATGATGAACCTAGGCCTAGGTTTGCCAGATAACTTTAGACTTGCTTTAGAGCAGGTCTGTTTGGCTTTGTGTGGCCAAATATCCTGCTACTTAACTGGATATCTTCAAAGTAGCTGTGTAAAATTTTTAAAAAGGTCCTTTGCGGGCCCTTGGCCAGATTTCCACCTCCCTGCCCAATATGTTTAAATTGGCACAACCAGACTGAGCAGCCCTTATACCCTCCAAACCTCCAGCAAATAGAGAAATTTATTTTTAATGGGTCACAGATTGCCTCCACATCTTTCTTCATTGTTTTGTAATTTATTTTTTTTATAAACTTTATCCATGCTGGCGCCCCCACCACCCTCAGACCATGAAAACCTTTAACGGGAGTGAGGTAACCAGTGTTCCCTCTAAGGAGTGGGTTGCTTTGTGCAAAAATTTTGGTTTGATCACCCTATGAACACTACTTTCTTTGATTTAAATATCTTATCAATTTTTTGCTCACAGCAACCCAATCCTTAGAAGGAACATTGGAGCAGCATGCACACAAACTTTCTTACATTAACACATTTGCATATTCATTCTCATATATACACACTCATTCTCACAAATACACACATACTCACTCTCATGCCTTTCATTCACTCCCCAGACTCTCATGCACATTTACACTCACTCAGTTCTCCTCCTCTTCCACATACACACGCTCATGTCAGTAACTGCAAACCCTTCACTGCCAAACACTTTGAGAATTAACACAAACCCCTGCAAACAAACAAAAAAAAAAGACACCTAGAACCTTGCCATACCATACCATACCATACCATCCCAGCACTATATCAGGACTCAAACAGTGCAGCATTATCTATTGCACGGCAGCAATGCAAATATTATACCATGCACTGGAACACTTAATACATCACCTACTGCTCCAAAGCCCCACAGAACCTGGATCTCTTTTTTTTTTTTTTTTTTCTCTCTTCTCTCTCTACCTGTCTTCTTCCCTTCCTCCCTCAAACACATACTCAGGCACTCATTCACACATGCTGTCTCTCTCTCTCAAATACTCTCTCACAAACATACAGGCTCCCACTCTCACATGCTGTGGCTTACACACAGCTCTCACTTTCACATGCTCTCTCATACATACACACCGGTTCTCTCGCATGCTATCTCACTCTCATACACAGGCTCTCACTCACATGCTGTCTCACATACACATGCTGTCACTCTCAAACACATGCACGCACTCACTCTCACTGGCTCCCATTCATTCTCACACTGCTTCCCCCTACCCTCCAGGCAGGCACCTATTCATCTCACACACACGCACACACACAGATCTCCAGGCAAGCATTAATTCATTCACACACACAAACCCATTTTCACACAGACCCCCAGGCAGGCACTCATATGTCTCACACACAGATCTCCAGACAAGCATCCATTCTTTCTCTCTGTCTCTTTCATACACACAGGCACCCATTCATCTCACACACATACACATACTTAAAAAAGGCCCCCATTTTCTTTTGCCGGGAGCCTCTCTCACTCTGCTGCCACTATCACTGCGCTGCATGGCTGTTGAAGAAGAGCCAATTGCTGCTACTGGCACTGAAAGCCTGTTCTGCTGCCTCTTTTGTGCAGGCCCTATGATATTAAAATTTGCTAGTAGCACTTCCTTCATGCTGATCTTGTGCATTGTGAGATCAGCATAGAGAAAGTACTACTCTCACGAGTCTTTAATACCGTGGGGCTTTGGGGGTCTCGTCTGTGCTTCAGACAGCAGTGGGATGAGCTCTACTATGGCCCCGCTGGTCTTACTGTGCTGGGGTAGAAAAGTTGTGCGTGACCTCCAGAAAAGATATGCGCAGCTGCGCACGTTAGAGGAACCATTGGAGATAACCACTTACTCGCTGCTGGTGCCTCCATCGCTATTCTGATAAGACAAGCATTGGAAAGAATAAGCTACCCACATTGTGCACTTACAGTACTACTTATTGTGAAATTGTCTAGAGGATGTGAATGAAGTGGGTGGCTCACGGGAACGACGGCTACTACCTGGTGATAATACCCTTATTCAATAAACATACACACGGTTAATGCGACTCCAACATTGCTCTAAGCTTCAGCGGCAATGAGGAAATGTGGAAAAAAGGATTTGCATTCACAAAAAAGTGGGGATTAGCTTGCTTGTTATGGTGGTTACTACCCCAAATCAAATAAGCCTGATACTTCACTTTCAACGCATATACAGCATAGCTCTCTGCTTCAATGGCAAGAGAGAAAGTCTTAATGTTGCTATTTCTAATGAAATTCTAATTTTATTTAAATCTTAATTAATTTTATTTGTATCATATCATGCTTTTTATCAATTTTATCGGAAGGAGTAGACCTCAGCACCGGCCCAATAATTCTGTTAATTAACAGAAAGATATTTTTTGAAAGCCGTGTTGGTACAATCACTGGTCTACAACCTATCCTGTTTTAATTTTCACTTTTTATATAATTAAAATACTACTTTAATGTTACTTTTTCAACTAAAATAGTGATGTAACTATTTTGACTAAAAGTCCTATTAGTATTGGAGATTTCAATGCTACAGCGCCAATTAATTATATTCTAGCAAAGCAGCAAAAATTCTTAGTACCATTGATATAAGGACAAAAATTTTTTTCTTGATTTCAAAATAGATTTTAACCTCCAGTAGTGATTTTTTCCAAATTAAAAGTCCTTGGTATT
Organism: Rhinatrema bivittatum; assembly: GCF_901001135.1. Taxonomy (NCBI): domain Eukaryota; kingdom Metazoa; phylum Chordata; class Amphibia; order Gymnophiona; family Rhinatrematidae; genus Rhinatrema; species Rhinatrema bivittatum. Next base: position 220,517,667 of record NC_042620.1, read on the forward strand.
CGAGTTTTTATGCTGCGGTGCCTGTTGAATGTATAAAACGAAGAATCAAAGATTCCTTACCGTTATTGCAAAGACACTGAATAATTGCCAAAACTATATCATCTGGATTTAAACATGAATTTGAACCTCCATTATGACTTTTCGTGTTGTTAACATCAACTTTTAACTGAAGGCATTCTGGTAAGAGGTAAAGAACATGATTACTGTTTCTCATTCAATTGAACTCAAACTCTGACCACGAGCACTTCAGGTAAGCAACTTCTGAATTATGTTGACTTGAACTCAGAGCCTGACAGGCTTCCGGTAATTAAACTTGAATCAACTGCAATAGTTTTAAGTGGTGCCACCCGACAGAACTTCAAACAGAGACCTGTTTGTAAGATGGCAAACAACCTTTCATGTCCCGACAGTAACTTATCTTAAGAAACTTGTAGCCCAGGTGTCTTTTGGCTGAACGGACCGCTTCAAGTCCTTGACTGAAGCTGCCACAACTGCTTCAATCTCTTTACTGAAACCGCTGACGTTGGCAACGTTTCGGAACCTGCATCAGGGCGAACTCTAAAACATAAAAATTGTCCTTTAAATAATGCAAGATAATGCTCAATTCATATTAACGTTTCCAAATCTCTAATTTTAGTTATAGTACTTACTGATATTGGACAATATCGTCTCTGTAGTCTGGTCTGTCTAAAGACATTTAAACATGGCGCCTCTATTTAAGTGACAAACTTTCTGAAACTAACCAATCATAGAACACCCCCTAACATTTCAACGTATTGACGTTGTAGACCAGTGATTGTACCAACACGGCTTTCAAAAAATATCTTTCTGTTAATTAACAGAATTATTGGGCCGGTGCTGAGGTCTACTCCTTCCGATAAAATTGATAAAAAGCATGATATGATACAAATAAAATTAATTAAGATTTAAATAAAATTAGAATTTCATTAGAAATAGCAACATTAAGAATTTGTGACTTCACATGGTGCTGACTATAATTATTAACTAGTTGAATTTTTTTGCGTTGATTATATACTAGTTATATCCCCTAGTTTTGTGTCTTGTAAGAGAGAAAGTCTGACATTTCACGCATATCCAGCATAGCTCTCTGCTTCAATGGCAGGGGAGAAAGTTTCACACTTCACTTTCAATGCATAGCCAGCATGGCTCTCTGCTTCAACGACAGGGGGGAATGAAGAAACGTGGATCTATATTCAGGCAACAACCAACAAAGACTGAATTACATAGTCTGGGTAAACAGATAAGCATGGGTGTAGCTTGCTTATTGCGGTGGTTAATACCCCTAACTAATTAAGCTATTTCACTTAGATGCAGTTCCAACACTGCTCTCTACATTAATGGCGGGGGTGGAAGGGAAATAGAATAAAAAAAGGTTACTAAGAGCCAAGAGTAACAGATAAGTATGAGAGAGGAAAAAAAAAGTGCGAAAGCTTGCTGGGCAGACTGGATTGGCCATTTGGTCTTCTTCTGCCATCATTTCTATGTTTCTATCCCTGTGTGTACTTTGGGGCACCTGTGATGTAAGCAACAGCTAATTTTACTTGGTTTTATTATTGCCCTCTTTGGGTAATTTTATAACAGCCTACATAAATTTATGAGCTGTTATATGCCTAAATTACACTAGTTTTCAAAACTTAAGCTTACAAGTTTGCTTTAAAATCTAGCCCATTAAAACTAGGTGTACAAATTTTCATTTTATTGAATATCTGAATTGCTTTCCAGATAAAAATCGCTCAACACGATATTTAAACTAACATTTTTATAATACCATAAAATCAAAACAAAAACCTAACAGGCCTGGTGACGAATTAGCACTGCTCCAATCCCATTATTCTCATGACATTAGCTATGTTTTTTTGCCCTTTTCTGAACTTCAGGAGGTTAACTACTTTCAGTGGATGTGCAAAAACATTCCAAACCAAGGCTTAGCAGCAGAAAAGGCTTTATTTTAGAGCTGCACATGGTGAAACTAGCCGTTAAGCCCATAACAATGGGCTACATTTTTAAATTTTTTTTTTTCGGTCCATTTCCTTCCCACTCTCCCTCATTCTCCCTCCCTCCCTCTCACCTCCCCCCTCCCTTCACTCTCCCCTCCCCTTTCAGCTCATCCACAACCAGCAGACGGAAGATCTCCGGGGGGGTCCCTCCCTCACGCGCGCTGCCACCGCCGCCTCCGCTACTGATCCTCCCGCTCCTGCTCCTCCCAGCGCCATTTTTTTTTTTCGGGCATGCTCCGCTCTGACCGACGTGCTCGCCCGCGCATGCGCGGTAGAGCTGCTCTCTGCTGCGCATTTGCGGTCCGTTGGTCAGAGCCCATTTATAAGGTAGATGCTTTTGCCATCTCCTTTGTGCGTGAAAAGTTTTTGGAAAAATGTATGTGCTTACCTTGTACCCTGGGATACTTCTCCCCATTGCCCTTAAAATTACATGCATATTGGTCAGATGTTTTACAAAAGGGCCATTTCTGCAGGTAAAGCACTGTTTACTCCCAGAAGTCCGTTTTGAAAATGACATTCCGTAAGGGTAATTTTCAGAGCCATTTCTACGAATAAAACAGAGCTTTACCTGCATAAAGATGGCAATTGTTTAACTGCTCAGACTGGTGCAAAGTGTGAGCATAATATTTTGAAAATTCGTGTAAAGTCTGCAGCTAAAAGATACCATAAATGCAAATCTCATTACAACGCTGCCTCTGAGAATGCCTCTTCTTACTGATGCTAAACTGTATGCCATTGAATTGTCCGTAGGATTTACTCACATAAGTGTGCTTTTGAAAATTGCTACGATAGTGCACATAACTTCTTTGAAAGTTCACCTGTTAGGGTGGGCAATTTTTTAAAAGCCTGTTTGTGTCTGTGGGGAAGGTGCTTATTACATAGCCTCCTCTCCTATGAGTTTAGGGCATATGTTCCATGGCTTTCCATGGAAATGTAAGTAGATTATTTGGCAGGAGTGTAAGAAGCTGTATAAACAATTTAAAATTTCCTAGCATGTAGACAGATGGGCTCAGGACCAGTGGGATTACGCTCCCCTGCCAGCAGATGGAGACAGAGCAAGCTGATGTCACAGTATGTATAACCCTGCAGTGACTCCAGCCTGCCAGCATTCTCTATCTCCAGCAGATGGTGAACGTGCATCTGCCTATGGGAATTGCTTCGAGCTGTTTGGAAGGAGAAATTTGAAATTCTAAATTCAAGAAAAGAAAGCGCCATTCTCCTGTGGAGATACCTAAAGTTACCTCCCCCAGTTGAGAATTCTTGAGGTGATTTCTGTGGTCCCTCAGAGGTGTGCCTTGGTCCAGTAGCTGGGTTTCCCAGCGTGGACTTAGCTGCTAGTTCAACTGAAAGGCAGCGGGTGCAGGAGGCTGAGCGTGGCAGTGATAGCAGATGTTCTCCTCCTCAGCCTGAGACCGTCTTTGTACTCAGCCAGTAAGCGCTGAGCTCAGGTAAAGTTTAAAAAAAAAAAAAAAGAGAGAGAAAGTTTTAACCTGAATCAGAGACAGAGGGGTTTCAGGACTTCCGTTCTTGGTGTGTCCTACCGACATTTGTTCCCTCTCTTGTGGGGTTGGAGAACTGGGCAGACGGACAGATTGAGCAACCCCCGGTGGACTAGCCCTGCACTTAGGTTTGTTCTTTCTTGCCACGTGACAGGCCGTGGCTGCAGTTTTCACACACTCTTGTGCGTGTGCTACTGCCCTCTGTGGGCCATTGGTGTGCACAGTACGTTGGCTCTGTGCACGCGTTGTGCGCTCTGTTTTTGAGCTCGCTTTTTACAAGCACAAACTTTTTTTGCACTTAACTTGGCGCACAGGTTTTGCATGCATCTTGCCACGCTTAATTATTGGGTGCAGTTCAGTTTTGAGCGCAAGCTGTTCCGACGCACATTTACCACCATAATGGCGCCGGTAAGCAAGAAGCTTAAGCATCTTCCTATTTGTGTTGCCTGTCGTCATTAGGGCTTCTTAGCCTGACCTGGCTTCTAACCTGTGTCAGCACTGCTTAGATGCTCAGGGAGAGTTGTCGTCCTCAGATTTTGCTAAGCCAGGTTCTTCCCATTCTGATGATGGGTTGGTCACGGCTTTGACTCGGGGGGGGGGGGGGGGTGGTTTGCCAGATCTCAGTTCTCCCTTGACTGGCTTCTCAGCTGGCGAGGGCAGTTCTGTGGGACCAGCTCCAGTTCCTTCTGGGCTTACATAGAAATGACGGCAGAAAAAGACTAATTGGCCCATCTAGTCTGCCCAGCAAGCTCCCATACTTATTTTCCCATACTTAATCTGTTTCATCAACCACCAAGTTCAGGGCCCTTGTTGGTAACTGTTTGTTTCAAATTTCCTGCCATCCCCTGTCATTGATGCAGAGAGTAATGTTGGAGTTGCATCAGAGGTGAGCATAACGCTTAATGGTAGAGGGTAGTAACCGCCACATCAAGCAAGTTAGCCCGATGCTTGTTTACTCAGACTGCACATATCCATGCCTTGTTGGATGTTGTCTGAATGTAAACGCTGTTTTCCACATTGCCCTCTGCTGTTGAAGCAGAGAGCAATGCTGTATATGCATTCAAAGTGATGTATTAGACTTAATTGGTTTAGGGTAGTAACTGCCGTAATAAGCAAGCTACCCCCACGCTTATTTGTTGACTCAGATTGTGAAGTTCAGTCCTTGTTGGTTGTTGTCTGAATGCAAATCCTCTTTTCCACATTTCCCCTTGCCGTTGAAGCAGAGAGCGATGTTGGAGTTGCATTAACCGTGCGAAGGCTTATTGAATAAGGGTAGTAATTACCAGGTAGTAGCCTCCTCTCCAGTAATCCACCCCCATGGCTCTTCTCTTCATTCCCATCCTCTAGCTTTTATGGATCCACAGTGTTTATCCCATGCCCCTTTGAAATCCTTCACAGTTTTAGTCTTCACCACTTTCTCTGGAAGGGCATTCCAGGCATCCACCACCCTCTCTGTGAAGAAATATTTCCTGACATTGGTTCTGAGTCTTCCTCCCTGAAGCTTCAAATTGTGACCCCTAGTTCTACTGATTTTTTTTTTTCCAACGTAAAAGGTTTGTTGTTGACCATGGATCATTAAAACCTTTCAAGTATCTGAAAGTCTGTATCATATCACCCCTGCTCCTCCTCTCCTCCAGGGTGTACATATTTAGGTTCTTTAATCTCTCCTCATAAGTCATTTTATGAAGACCATCCACCTTTTTGGTCACCCTTCTCTGGACTGCCTCCATCCTGTCTCTGTCCCTTTGGATATACGGTCTCCAGAACTGAACATAGTACTCCAGGTGAGGCCTCACCAAGGCCCTGTACAAGGGGATCATCACTTCCTTTCTCTTACTAGATATTCCTCTCTCTATGCAGCCCAGCATTCTTCTGGCTTTAGGTATTGCCTTGTCACATTGTGTCGCCAACTTCAGATCGTTAGACACTATCACCCCAAGGTCTCTCTCCCCCATGCACATCAGCCCTTCACCCCCCATTAAATACAGTTCTTTTGGATTTCCACACCCTATATGCATGACTCTGCAATTCTTGGCATTGAATCTCAGCTGCCATATCTTCAGCCACTCTTCCAGCTTCCTTAAATCCCGTCTCATTCTCTCCACTCCTTCTGGCATGTCAACTCTATTGCAGATCTTAGTATCATCTGCAAAAAGACAAACCTTACCTTCTATCCCATCCGCAATGTTGCTCACAAAGATATTGAACAGGGCCGGTCCCAACACCGATCCTTGCGGTCCTCTGCTTAACACTGCTCTCTCTTCAGAGTAGGTTCCATTTACCAATACACATTGTCTTCTGTCCATCAACCAATTTGCAATCCAGGCCACCACCTTGGCACTCACTCTTAAACTTCTCATTTTATTCACAAACCTCCTGTGCGGGACCATATCAGAAGCTTTGCTGAAATCCAAATAGATGACATCGAGCGCTTTTCCTTGATCTAATTCCCTAGTCACCCAATCAAAAAAGTAAATCAGATTTGTCTTGACAGGACCTTCCCGTGGTGAATCCATGCTGCCTCTGGTCCAGCAATTCTTCTGACTGTAGATAGTTCACTATTCTTTCTTTCAGCAGCGACTCCATTACCTTTCCTACCACTGAGGTGAGGCTAACCGGCCTGTAGTTTCCAGCCTCCTCTCTGTTCCCACTCTTGTGAAGCGGGACCACCACCCCTTTTCTCCAATCACTCGGCACCACTCCCGTTTCTAGGGATCTATTGAACAGGTCATGCAGCGGACCTGCCAAGCACATCTCTGAGCTCCCTCAGTATCCTGGGATGAACCTCATCAGGCCCCATGGCTTTGTCCACTTTTATTTTTCCTAGCTCTTCCCATACATTCTGTTCTGTAAACAGAGTTACATCTACTCCACTCCCCTCCAGTTTCTTGTTAACTAGCAACGGTCCTTCTCCAGGGTCCTCTTTAGTGAACACCGAACTGAAGTATTCATTTAATATTTCTGCTATTTCTTTGTCTCTCTCCACACATTGATCCTTTTCATCTTTCAATTTCACTATACCACTTTGAACTTTTCTCCTTTCTATGATGTATCTGAAAAATACCTCGCTTTACCTCTTTGGCAATCCTTTCTTCCACTTGACGTTTTGCTGTTTAATTACTTTTTTTGTATTCCTCAGTTCCACCAGATATTCTTCCTTGTGCTCCTCCCTTTGGGATACTTTATATTTTTTGAATGCTGTTTTTTTTAGCTTTTATTTTGTCAGCCACCTCCTTTGAGAACCAGATAGGTTTCATTTTTCTTTTGCTTTTCTGTACTTTTCTAACATATAGATTTCCTAGTGTGTAGCCAGATGGACTCAGGACCAATGGTTATTGTGCTCTCCTGATAGCAGATGGGAGACGGAGTCAGATTTCAAAGCTGACGTCAGCCTACATATACCCTTGCAGCGTGCTTAGCTCTTCAGTATTTCTCCGTCTCCATAGCAGTTGCAGACACTATCCCAAATGAGAATAGTGTTACATTTACAAGAAAGAAGAAAGAAAATTTATCCCAGGACAAGCAGGATGCTAGTCTTCACATATGGGTGACGTCACTGATGGAGCCCTATCCCGGAAAACTTTCTGTCAAAGTTTCTAGAAACTTTTGACTGGCATCCTGAGCCTACTGAGCATGCCCAGCATGCCATGATCCCTCGAACCACAGGGGTCTCCCTTCAGTCTTCTTTTTTCCGCGAAGCTGTTAGCCTCGCGGTTATAGGAGTCCTGTGTGGTGAATTTTCACTACATAAAAAAGTTTTAAAAACTCTGAAAAACTTTAAAGCACCGTAGGAGTCAACCTTTTTTCCATCGTCGGTAAGTCTTTAAATTTTTCTGGTCGGTTCTGTTACCGCTAAACCGTGTCAGAAGTTCATCGACGGCTGTCCTGCCTTCGCTATGGCTACGGGTTTCAAGAAGTGGCCGAATTGTTCCCGCACTATGTCCATAATAGACCCACACATCGAGTGTGTACTTTGTCTCGGCGAGGGACATTTCGTTTCGACGTGCCCAAGATGCACCTAGATGACACCGAAAGGCAGAAGATTGCGCATGGAGAAAATGGAACATTTATTCCATCTTCAACTAATGCCATCGACCTCAACTTGCACACAGTAGTCTCCGGCTGGAGTGATTAGGAAGGTCGTCCTCAAAACAAAATGTAGACCAGATGAAACAGGTGATCAGCCTTCACCGACCCCCTTCAAGATCATTGATAAAGTCTACATCTGTCATCAAAAAAAGGCATCGAACATCGGCAGAAACATCGTCATCGACACCGGGGGCCTCATGATCCTGAATTGGATTTGATAACCGGAGTTCCATCGACAAGTCTCGAATCAACTCCAAAGAAGCCTCGGTGATAGGACTCTCCATGTCCACAGAGGCCTTCGACTCCTAGGCGACCCCCACCGATATCGGTGCCGGGAACCGTACTTCCACAGGGCCCTGCGGAGGTACCAGTATCGCCTTCGCTGCCTCCCCCCGTAGCTGCTCTGGTTTCACCAGCTATGAGGGCAGAACTGGACGGTTACATCCGCCAGGCAGTTTGAGACGCACTGTTGTCGCCAGCTGAGATCTGTCGTGCGGCGACTTGGTCCTCCCTACACACCTCCAGGTTTTAATGCCTGGATGTTCAGGCCAGGGAGGATACAGCCTTCACAAGGGCAGCACTAAGTGGGCCATGGGCAGCCTCCCACCCTGTAGGGGAGTAGCTTTTGTACATCCCATTGGTCCTGAGTCCATTTGGCTACATGCTAGGAAATGGAGAAATTACTTACCTGATAATTTCGTTTTCCTTAGTGTAGACAGATGGACTCAGCATCCCGCCCATGGCTGCTCCAGAAATCGAGAACCTCTGAGCAAGTACAGGTAAGCCTCGGCCTACCTCTAGTTCAAGACACCCGCAGTTACCCAGGTGTCTGCATTTGTTTGAGTGCACTGGCGGTCTCCATTCCAAAGTTTATATATATATATTTAATCAGTTGAACCAGTTCAAGTTTAATCAAGTATTAAGTAACATATATCCACACTGGCTTTTCGAAGAGAATACTGAAGAGCTGAGCCCGCTGCACGGGTATATGTAGGCTGACGTCAGCTTTGAAATCTGACTCCGTCTCCCATCTGCTATCAGGAGAGCACAATACCCATTGGTCCTGAGTCCATCTGTCTACACTAAGGAAAACAAAATTATCAGGTAAGCAATTTCTCCATTAGTTACCTTGGTGATTGCTCCTTTTAGTTTGGTCCATTGTTGTTTCACATCTCTCTTGTTCTCCCAGCCTTCTAGTTCTTCCTGCAGGTACTTCCCCATTTCATCAAAGTCTGTGTTTTTGAATTGCAAAACCCGGGTCTTCATGCTTCTTCTCCGTATCCTATTTGTAATATGAAACCATACGGTTTGGACCCAGCTGCTTTTTCTTAGGTGGAATTTTTCAAGGCTTACAAACCTTTCTTCAGACGCAGCCCTCCGATTTCCCTCATTTCTGTCCAGTCAGACCCTCAGCCGGTGGCTCCTCCCTCTTCCAGTCCTATGCTTAAGTGCTGGGGCTCACTTCTGCTCTCTGCGGGTGTTCCTGACAGGAATCCGGATGGCACTGATGAGGAGATTGATCCTGATTCCCTCGAAGATGGGGAAATTCCTCTAGGGTTGGAACCGTATTGAACCATGTTGCGGTTCTTTCATAGAGATGAACTGCCGGCCCTCCAATTTCCAGACCTTGAAACAGCTGTGTGTCCCTGGTTTGGATGCTATGTCTGAGCCAAGGAAGCTATGAGAGAGCTATGTCTGAGCTCTCTCACAACTGTACCCCCTGGATCCAGCTGTGAGAGAGCATTTGTGTTTTCCCAGAGTGGATGCTCTGGTTTATGCCATTTCTAAGCGGCGACTATCCTCATAGAGGGAGATGCGTCCTTGAAGGATGTACATGATGGAAGGATTGAGGCTTTTCTTAAGCAAGCTTTTCAGGCAGTGGCGATGAATTTACAGATTGCCTCCTTTGTGCCCTAGTGGCGAGATCTTGTCTGCTTCTCTCTCAGGAGGTTTGAGTCTTGAGGGAATTCCAGAGCAGTTATGGAACCTGCTGCAGCTTTTTTAGCAGAAACAGGCTGTGATTTGGTCTGGACCTTGGCCAGAGGAGTGGCTTCAGTGATAGCGGCCAGGTGTAAACTCTGGTTGCGAAATTGGTCGGCTGACGCAGCCTCTAAAGCCAATCATACCAAGATGCCCTTTAAAAGCTTGCTCTTGTTTGGGAGTGAGTTGGAGAAACTGGCCAGTAAGTGGGGTGAGTCTCTGGTTCCTCAGTTGCCAGAGGATAAAAAGCAGTTACAGCTCCCCTTTGGTATGAGGGGCTGTCTCCGGGTTTCCAGGCGTTTTCGTCCCTACAGAGGGATGACCTTTCAGCGGACTTGGCTTTTCGGTAGGTCTCAGTCCTTTCACCTCCGACAGCCCAAGAGAGGAGCGGGTTGGGGTAGAAGACCTTCCCGAATCTCCCAATGAAGGTTTGCTGACCCACCTTCTGGAACAGGAAATCGGGGGATGTCTCATTCTCTTTTATCGGAGGTGGGTCGAAATCATATCGGGCTAGTGGGTCCTAGAGGTGATACGCGAAAGGTATGCACTGGAATTTCGCAGTATTCCTCGGGATGTGTTCATGGTATCCCCTTGCCACTCCCCACAGAAGAAACAGGCAGTGTATTTTATGCTTCAAAAGCTCCTCAGGCTGAGGGCTGTGGTTCTGGTACCCACATCTTAAGAAAGTAAGGGGCAATATTCCATTTATTTTGTTGTGCCCAAGAAGGAGGGCTCCTTTCGACCCATCCTGGATCTCAAAAGGGTCAACCATCATTTGAAGGTGACTCGTTTTCTCATGGAAACCTTACACTGTGTGATAATGGTGGTGCAGTTGGGGAAATTTATGACCTCCTTGGATCTGTCAGAGGATTACCTTCATATTCCCATCCAATTTGAACACCAATGCTTTCTACGCTTTGTGGCGTTGGGGCGCCATTATCAGTTTTGGGCTCTTCCTTTTGGTGCAGCTACCGCTCCCAGAACACTTTCCAAGGTTATGGTGGTAGTCGCGGTGGCCTTGCGAAAAGAAAGAATCCTGGTGCGCCCGTATTTGGATGATTGGCTGATTCAAGCCAAGTCTCAGGAAGATAGCCGCCTGGTGACACACAGGGTGATCTCCTTGTTGCAGGAGCTCAGTTAGGTGATGAACCTGACGAAGAGCAATCTTCAGCCATACCAGTCGTTGAAATATCTGGGGGTCCTGATTACATTGAAGAAAACAACATCTTACATAATAACCAGCATGGATTTAGAAAAGGTTATAGCACAGAATCATTACTCATATCATCATTTGATACTACCATCTGAGGTTTCGACTCTAATACAAATTACATATTAGTCCTATTAGATATTTCCGCTGCGTTTGATACAATAAATCATGATCTAATATCCAATCTAATTCAAATAGGCATTTCAGGTTCTGTTTTACAATGGTTTTCCTCATTCATAATAAATCGTCAGCAAAGAATCATGTTAAACAAACATCAATCAGACTGGTACTCGATGACAACAGGAGTACCTCAAGGTTCTGCCCTTTCGGCTCTTCTATTTAACCTATATCTACTACCTTTATGCCGTCTTTTAGCTGGTTTAGACATACATTTCAAAATCTACGCTGATGATATCCAGTTTACTATACCTTTCGCTGATTCATGGTGGAAAACCTTCTCTCTTCTACAGCTATACCTCTCCACAATAAAAACTTGGCTTTCACATAACAGATTGAAACTAAACACAAACAAAACAGAATTAATCTATCTTTCTACTGTACCGGACTCTATTCATCAACCTCCACCTACATTTACCTTTGAAAACCAAACGATCAACATAAAATCACATGCAAGAAATTTAGGGGTAATAATAGACTCCAAGTTAGCTATGACAAACAACATATCTGAAACCGTAAAAAAATCCTTCTTTAAAATCTACATGTTAAAGAAGCCTAAACCTTTACTTCTCCCAAATGACTTTCGACTGATTACCCAAGCATTAATACTGTCCTCTTTGGACTATTGTAACTCTTTATATCTTGGTCTCCCCCAATCTACAATTCATCCATTACAATTAGTACAAAATGCTACTGCCCATATGTTATATAACGCTTCCCGAAGAGATCATATCACACCGATTTTACAACATCTACATTGGCTCCCGATATCATTTCACATAACATACAAAATTCTGACAACCATACATAATCTAATTTACAATACCGATTCTATTTGGCTATGCTCATTGTTAAGAATCTATAAACCCTCTAGACCAGAGCTTTCCAAACCTTTCATGTTGGTGACACACTTTTTAGACAAACATAATTTCGGGACACAGTAATTCAGTCTACTAGCAAACCAGAGGTTAAAGGTTAAATGAACGAAATGTATTTCGACAATTTATGTATATTTCCTTAAATATATACATAATAAAATGTTTCATGACACAACATATCTTGTGAAAACTTTTCATTTATATTAAAAATATATAATATTCCAAGATTAATGTTATTGTTATAATTTATGAGTAACAATAATAAAACAAAGTTATTGTGTTATTCAATTTACCTCTTTAATGAGATATATGAGCTTGATGGGATGAACACAGCTTTTGAATATTTGGTGTTAATAAAGTCCAAAGGGTCTTCTGCATAATTTTAAAAAGCTGGCCAGTTTCTCACTATATAATTATTTGATAGCCTCATTCAACTAATTCTAGATGGCTATGAGAGTGAAGTCTGGAATTTATAGGAAGGGACAGAATGTCAATATAAAGCTTGCACCTCTAGTTCTGTAACTCTGTGCATCCACTGAAATTCCCCCAAACAATGGAGCTTGGATGTTTCCCTTACAACTCATACTAAAAGATATTTTCAAATTCTGGTGTCACCTCACAGTAACAGCAGCACAAACACCTTCCACTGCCAGGCACATTGTGAACTAAAATAAAACCTCGCAAAAAAGACACTCAAAATCTATACTGCAATCCCATTGTAACATAACAGTAATAACACCAAGGACTCAAACAACAATAACCCTACCTGTGAAAAAGCAAGGGTAAATATTACACTGGGTCCTAGAATACCAATACACCACCTACTGAGGAAACAAAACAAACCAGATTGCTATAGATCCCTATGCTAGCAGAATCTCTCATAATGGTCACACACACAGAGCAGAGACAGACCCTCACCAAATACAGAATACAAAATAAAGGCGCACAAATTAGACAAAAACTGAAATGGAAACCCCAAGAAGCCAGACTCTGTGTATTAACAATGGAAAAACAGAACCCCCATTCCTCATAAAACAAATAAAATCAAGAAACATAAAGCATCAGTTATAATAGTAAAACCATACTAATAAAAGAATATTTTAAAACTACTGATAAATAGAATTTCTATTAATTAAAATCATATACATTTTTTTACAATTTCCCAAACACCAATAAAATATTTAAAAACAGCACATATATCAAATAACACCCAATAATTAAAACTAATAAGGATTTTAAAAAGCCCCTGCTGCCCATATGTGGGAGCTCTTGATTTCCAGTCACCCTGATATTGCCCAGGATTAGGAGGTTATCCTCTCTCACATGTCCATTCTCTCTCACACATACATTGTCACATACATACACATTCATGCTCTTATACCCACCATAACCTCTCGCTCTCACAGACACTGAAACACTCTCTTCCCCTCCACACACACCCCCCACACAAACTATTACTCCCCTGGATTTTCTCATACACACTCTCTCTAGCTCCCTCACATACACACAAACACACACCCAGGCAAGTTCCCAATCATTCTCACACAAACACACACACCCAGGCAAGTTCCCAATCATTCTCACACACCCAGGCAAGCTCCCAGTCATTCTCACACACTGAAACTGACCCCCAGGCAGGCTCCCATTCATTTTCACACCACTCCCTCACCATCCCCCAGGCATGCACACATTCATTCTCACACACACAGACCCCCAGGCAGGCACCAATTCATTCTCACACACACACATATACTACACACAGGCCGGCACCTATTCTCACACATACAAACCCCAGGAAGACACCCATTCATTCTCATACACAGACACACCCTCAGGCAGGCACACATGCATTCACACACATACACCCCCAGGCAGACTCCCATTCATACACATGCACACACTAAAGGCAGAGACCCCCTTTCTTTCTTTTGCCAGCAACCTCGGAGCCTCTCTCATTCCTCTGCTGCCACTGTCACTGATGCCGCATGGCTATTGGGGAGGTGCTGATTGCTGCTATTGGCACTGAAGCCCATTCTGCTGCCTCCTCTGTGCATGCCCCGTGGGTTTCCCCTTCCTCCATGTTGATCTGATACATTGTGAGATCCGCATAGAGAAAGTGCTACTCTTGCACATTACCAAAGATTACATGTGCCAATCAGTAAAAAGTAATTTTATTTATTTATTTATTTTTCCTTTGCTGTCTGATCTTAGTTTTCTAATCGGTTGGTCACAGGCTTTTTTGTTCCACCTCCCCTTTCTTATTTTTTTGCCAATTCCTTTCATATTGTCTTTTTTTCTATTTCTTTTCTCTCCATCTATCTTCTTCCCTCAAACATTCAGTCAGGTTCTCATTCTCACATGCTTTCTCTCTCTCTCTCTCTCTCTGGCTTTCACTCTCACATGCTCTCTCTCATACAATCATTCATACAGTCTCTCTCTTGCACATGCTGTCTGACTCTCACACACCCAGGCTCTCTCTCACTCCCACATGCTGTCTTGCTCAAGCACAGGCTCTTCCTGTCACATGCTGTCTCTCTCACACACATACAAGCTCTCACATGCTGTCTCTTCAAACATTCAGGTCCTCACTCCCACACCCAGTCTCTCAACTCATCTCATACACGCACCCAATCTCTCAACTCACCTCATATACGCACTCTACGGGCCCTCAGCCTCTCTCTTACCTCTGGGCCTCCTCTTCACAGGTCGCTGCAGGATGGGCTCTGCAGCGGCCCCGATCTTCTCGGGCCGATCGCAGCAGCCCTGATCTTCTTGGGCCGATCCGCGGTGGGGGCCCTGCTACCGGGCCTCCTCCTCTTCTCGCACGCTGCATCAACGCTGCTCCTCTTCTGCACGTGGCTGATGCTCCACCTCCTTTCTGCTCGTGCAGCTCCGGCAACATTTTTCTTCCGGGGCCGCGTGGGCAGGAAGGAGGAGGAGCACCTGCACATTTAGACGTGCCCTTTTACTTCTGGCCGTGGTGACGTGAGCTCCACCACGGCCCTACCGATCTTCCTGCTGTGCGTCTGCGGCACACAGAACAGCGATATTTCACTGCTCAGCCGCCAGTGGGACGAGGTCCACCGGCGGCCGCATTGGCTCCCACTTGCCAGTGTGTCATGTGCACCGGGCTTACGCGACACACCGGCACACTGCAGGCGACACACTAAAGTGTCGCGACACACACTTTGGAAAGCTCTGCTCTAGACAATTACGATCGTCCCTTCGTAGAGCCCCTTCGTAGAGCCCCGAGCTCTACGAAGGGGCTCTACGTAGAGCCCCGAGCAGGCCCCGAGCCACACCCGCAGAATAACCTAAATCTACAACTAAGGTAGCAGCTAGCAAAGGTACGGAGCCTACCGATTCAGCCGTATGGAACAAAAGTCCCACCCACCCAACCTCATCCTTTCCAGTCTCTACAGCGTCGTAATAGACTACTACAATAAGACTCTCACCCTGTCAGAACGCCAGTCGTACAACCTCGCTACCTCTGCACCCGAACCTCGATCCATTCACCCTTCTCACCTGCAGCCTCACCTGCAAGCTTCCAGCATTCATCCAGCCTCTTCTGCAAGCTTCCAGCATTCATCCAGCCTCTTCTGCAAGCTTCCAGCATTCATCCAGCCTCTTCTGCAAGCTTCTAGCACTCTTCATGACCCACCTGCAAGCTTCAAGTACTCATACACCATCCCCTGCAAGCCTCTAGCTTTCATCAAACCTGCACATACAAGCCTCCAACTTTCACATAGCCCCTCCTTCTCAATCCTTCTAACCTCGCAACATAGTCCCTCAAATGGCCCCATTTTTCACAATTCCAATTCTTCAACATAATACACCACCCAAAAGAATTTCTTTCCGACATGCCCAACAACACAACCTTAAATCCCTCTCTTCAACTCTGATCACTCCTTCCACACAACTTCTAGGCCTCACCCTTTTCTCTTTAAGCCTTTTCAATGCTCAATCTCTAACGAAGAAGTCTGTAATCTTAAATGACTACCTCATCGACGTGAAACCGGAGATATGTGCAATCACTGAAACTTGGTTAAAACCATCAGACACAGCAATAATTAATCAACTACCTACAGAGGCTTACGACTTCTTCTCGCTTCCACGTCATAAAAAAAAAAAGGGAGGAGGTATTCTTTTAGCAACTAAAAAGGACCTCAGATTCTCTCTACATCAATCCAATTCCAATTCAAAACTTGAATTCGGCTTCTTCACCTCAGACAAGCTCCAAATCCTTCTCGTATATGCTCCCCCAGGACTCTTGGAATCAGATGCTTCTCCACTGGTCGAACTAACTTCCTCCCTCATCAACTTTGACTCACCAGCTATCATTCTAGGTGATTTCAACATGCACGTTGATAACCCTACCCTATCACCTAACTGTGAAATACTACTCACAGCCTTCACAGCGCTAGGCTTCACTCAATTAGTTAACAAACCTACCCACAAAGCCGGCCACACACTAGACCTGATCTTCGTTAACGCTGCAATCAAGCCCGCATCTATCCCAAATTGCACTAAGGTCCCGTGGTCAGATCACTACCTCATAACAACTTCATTCTCTATAAAAGATACCAACCCGGCTTGCATTCCTTCGCCCTCCTTCAATTACAGGAAAACTTGCTCCCCAGAAGACCTTAACAATCACCTTTCACCACTACTCCACCAACTGGACCTTACAGATCCGAACGCAGCACTTCGATCATGGAATACAATCACCAAAACTATAGCTAACAAGCTATGCCCTCCTATTACAAAAAAACCACACCAGAATTCCTCCAAAAGACAGCCATGGTTCTCTTTAGAACTAAGAAAGCTCAAACTCCAACTAAGACAAAATGAGGCTAAATGGCGCAAAAACCCAGGAACCAACACCCTTTCAATCTACAAATCATCTCTGCACCAATACAAATCAAGCACCCTAAGATCCAAGAGGGACTACTACGCCTCGAAGATACACAACCTTGTATTCGATGCCAAAGCCCTCTTCAGCTATGTAGCCAACCTCACACAATTAAACCAACCAGAGATTGCTCATGACCAAGCTCAATCGAAAGCGGAAGAATTAGCTCTATTCTTCAGCAACAAAATCAATACTCTTCTATCGCAGCTCCCCACGAACCCCACTGTTCCACTAACCACTCCTCAACCTTCAATCAACTACACTCGGTTAGAAGAACTTGACACAACTTCATCCACTGAGATCCAAGGAATTCTAAGGAAAATGAAACCTTCCTCTCACCCTTCGGATCACATCCCAGCCAAACTACTACTATCAATTCCAGAATCTATCTCCAAAACCCTGGCAGATATCATAAATTGCTCCCTTACACAAGGAATCTACCCTGACAACCTCAAACTTGCCTCACTCAAACCCCTTCTCAAAAAACCAAATCTCGACCCAAACGATTCTAACAACTTTAGACCGATAGCCAACCTCCCATTCATAGCCAAGATAATGGAAAAATTGGTAAACTCACGACTCTCAAACTACATTGAAGATAATAACCTTCTATTCCCATCACAATACGGATTCCGTAAAACCTTAAGCACGGAAGCCCTCCTCATCTCTATGACTGACCACATCATCCTAGGCTTAGACAAAGGACAAGCCTTCCTTCTGATACTACTCGACCTTTCGTCTGCATTTGATACGGTCAATCACTCCCTTCTCATTAACCAACTAACAGCCATAGGTATCTCAGGCACTGCCCTATCATGGTTCAGAACCTTCCTCAGCAACAGAGGATATAAGGTTAAGATTCATAATAAAGAATCCTCTCTTCACCCCGCGTCAGCAGGAGTCCCTCAGGGCTCATCCCTGTCTCCTACCTTGTTCAACATTTATCTGTTACCCTTATGTAAACTTCTCACCGACCTCAATCTCAAACACTTCCTCTATGCAGACGATATTCAGGTCTTGATCCCCATCGAAGAGTCACTCGCAAAAACACTGTCTCACTGGGAAACCTGCCTCCAAAACATCAAACAGCTTCTCACAAGTCTCAACCTGATACTAAATTCATCAAAAACGGAACTTCTACTCATCACACCAGAAAACAGCTCCCTCACACACACTCATCCCACCGTACCAAATACTACACAAGTAAGAGACCTAGGAGTTCTAATTGACAATCACCTAAACCTGAAAGCTAACATCAACAAAACCACCAGAGACTGCTTTTATAAGCTCCAAGTGCTGAAAAGAATACGACCTCTCTTCCACACACATGACTTTAGAACGATTCTACAATCAATCATTTTCGCAAAGCTGGACTATTGTAACACCATCATGCTTGGTCTCCCCTCATCACACACCAAACCATTGCAAATGGTCCAAAATGCCTCCGCCCGTATACTCACTAACACCAGGAGAAGAGAACACATAACCCCAATCCTGATGGACCTTCATTGGCTGCCCATACACTTCAGAATAATCTACAAGGCCATTCTCACCATTTTCAAAAACATCCATCAATTAGCTCCAATCGATCTCCATATCCCCCTCCGATTACACCATTCAACAAGACCGACAAGAGATGCTTACAAAGGATCACTTCAAGTACCCCCAGCCAAAACTACCAGACACATCACGCTTAGAGATCGGGCATTCTCCACAGCCGGTCCAACTTTATGGAACTCCATTCCCCCGGATCTTAGAATGGAACCCAGCATCTCAACATTCAAGAAAAAACTCAAGACATGGCTATTCACGCAGGCATTTCCTAACTCCAACATTATTTAACTCATCAATCAACACGCTCCGCTAATAATAACATTAATAGCCACCTTTTACAATGTTATTTATACAATGCTAATTATACATATATATAATCATCTGATCTTCATTTTCCTTCTCTCTCCAAGTTATTGATTTCCTTGTTATATGTAACTGCTTTTCTGCACTTTTGTTCATATTGTAAAGTTTTATTATTATTGCACCCCTGTTTCTTGTGAACCAGCATGATGGGACTTTCGTCCTGAATGTTGGTATATAAAAAAAACTTAAATAAAATAAATAAATAAATAAATGTACTTTGGAAATCCCGTCAATAAGATCCGTTAGCTTATCCTTGACTCGAAAACGTGCTTTTTCAGTAGCAGGTCCATCATTGTGGAATGCACTGCCAATGTATTTTATTGCACTACATTTAGCCATTGTTAGAAACACATGTATTGTTTTATTGTATTGTTTTAATTTTTATGTATGTATCTTAACTATATGAACCGCCTAGATGGATAGACTCCTACCCATTGTGAGGTATATAAAACTTTTAAATAAATAAATAAACACGAGACAGGACAGAGATTTCCTACCGGAAGTTCGGATCCAGAAATTGATGTCACATGTGTGTCTGTTGAACATCATATGCTCGACGGTATGGTCCTACCTATATTGATGGTGGCTACCCTAGAAGTGGTGCCATGGGCAAGGGCTTATATGTGTCCTCTTCAGCGCTTTCTGCTATCTTGTTGGAGCCCGCAGTCTCAGGACTATGCGGTTCGGCTCCACTTGCCGATAGAAATCTGCTCCCACCTCCATTGGTGGTTGCAGGAGGATCATCTGAGAAAAGGAGTTCCCTTGTCCTCTCTGAACTGGTTGTTACTCATGACAGATGCGAGTCTCCCAAGGTTGGGGAGCTCACTTTCTGGAGTTAACTGCCCAAAGGAGTTGGAATGCCAAAGAGTCCCACTGGAACATCGGTCACGTGGAGGCCCAGGCGTTACAGCTGGCATGATTGCAAGTTCAGCCACAGGCTGCGAAATCAAGTGGTTTGCATGATTTCGGGCAATATGACGACAGTGGTCTATATCAATTGCCAGGGAGGAACCAAGAGCCTGCAAGTGTCGCCAAAAATAGACCAGCTTATGGAATGGGCGGAAGGTCATCTTGGACTCTCGCATTGCAAGATAAGTCAACGTAAGAGCGGACTTTCTCATCAGGGAGAGTCTGGACCCAGGAGAATGGATGTTGTCAACCGAGGCATTTCAGCTGGTTGTGGATCGCTGGGACCTTCCATTCCTAGACCTGCTGGCGACTTCTCAAAATGTGAAGGTTCCTCGATTCTACAGTCGCAGGAGACATCCGTGGTCCCTGGCCAGAAGACAGATTGCTTTATGCCTTTCTTCTGTGGCCCTTGCTGGGCAGGATAATTCGTAAGATCGAAGGCCACAGGGGGCTAGTGTTTCTGGTGGTGCCGGACTGGCCCAGGCGTCTGTGGTGAGCAGATTTGCGAAGACTCCGGGTGGGGGCCCACCTTCGTCTTTTGCCGCACATGGAGGATTCGACTTGAATTCTGTCTTACGGTTTGGCCCTTGAGAGGGCTCGCCTGTTAAAGCGTGGTTATTCCTCTGCAGTGATTGCCACTTTACTCCGCGCTCGCAAGTTCTCCCCTTCCTTGGCTTATGTGCAGGTTTAGAGAGTTTTTTGAGACCTGGTGTGAGGAGTGGGGTGTTCTTCTTCGTTCAGTTAAGATTCCTGTCATTCTGGATTTTTTGCAGGATGGGTTGAATAAAAGTTTGGCCCTTAATTCCTTGAGGGTACAGGTTGCGGCTTTTGCCTGTTTCAGAAGCCTGGTGAATGGTGTTTCATTGTCGTCTCATCCTGATGTCGCCTGTTTTTTTGAAGGGAGTGAAGCATCTTAGGCTTCCCTTGAGGTTATCAGTTCCTTTGAGTCTTTAACCGGGTGCTGGATTTTTTGGCGGGCCCTACATTCCGACCATTGTGTAGCCTTTCCCGTCGACAGCAGGGCTGAATTAGCCATGCTGTTGATGGGACTGTCTATCAAGGCCCAGGAGGTGGAGCTTTACCAAAGCTTAGTGCAGAGCTTTGCTCTGCGGCTGCGAGTGTGTTCCCGCGCAGGAAGACAGATTCTCCTCAGTCTGTCTTTTCCATGTGTGGGATCGCATGCGGAGCACCTAGTCTCCTCAGACAAGTTTAAAAAAAAAAAAAAAGACAAATTTTCTTCTTAAAAAAAAAAAAAATATAGGAGAAAACATGCCACGTTCATCAGGGTTCAAATCCTGCTCCTGTGGCAAAGTAATGTCCGTGTTGGACGGACATTCCTTATGTTATGTGTGTTTGGGCCCAGACTACAAACAGGACCAATGTTTACACTGCGGCAAAATGTCACCGAGAGCCCAACGTCATCGGGCTGAAAAAATGGAAAGGCTTCGAGGCACCAGTGGCTCATATGCCCCCCCCCTTCGGGGGCGTATTCGTTGCTGGGGCCTGTATCCAAACAGGCCGCCCCGGGTTAATGAGCTAACTCGGTGAGGCCATCTATGAAGCACAGGCCCAGACATAAACAAAAACGACGCCGACGTGATCGACCCTCGCCTCCAAATAAAGAGCGGTCAGGTAGGAGTCAGACCAGGCCAACAGGCCAACATCAGACTCCACAAAATCGCCAAATTTAGCGCCGTTGAAACAGTGGGCATAAGAACCGGCTCAGTTGGCCCAACAAGCGTCGAAGCATGCGTCGCAATCGGCATCAACAAAATCGATGTCGACGCACTCTTATTCGATGCTGACGCACTCAACGCTGGAGCACCCGAAGCAGGCGCATCGTATGCTCGACGCGTCCGACGCAAATCTCGACGCAGATGATGCAAGAACATCAAAAATCGACGCATAAATCATCCCATGCACCACAAACTCAGATACCACAGATGTATCCCAAGAAGCCTCAACCACAGGAGGTGCAGATAATGGAACCATCCTCACCACATCCTGGACCTTCCTCTACGCCTTCATCAATACATTCTCATAAGCATACTGAGCAACCATATAAAAGAAAATCCAAACACAACGTTGGTGAGGACAATCTATCACCTACGTCAAAAGCGTTTCCACATATCCATCTCACCCGGATAGGGGCCCCAAAAGAAAAAGACACTCTACGACTGCATCGAGAGAGAGATGGCGTGAGGAAGCATCACGGTCTCTCTCCTCCTCCTCATCATCTTCATCAGTTAGTGTGTATTCGGATCTGTCCTCAGCATCCCGAGGGTGTAACCTATCTGAACCTCGACAATTTCCACCACCTGGCGATGAATGTTTACTGAACATTCCTCCACCTCCCCCTGACTTGCCAGGATTGCCTGACTTAACACAACAGGCGAATGCTCAGATATCTTCGGCTCTCACAGGTTTATTTGCCGCTATTCAAAATTTACAAATGCCACAGCCGCCGTTACCCAATCTGAACACACTGAGTGCACCACCAAGTTTACCTCCAGCAGTGCCTCACCTTTGTCTCCACCAAGACATTCTACTCCACCTCCAAACCCACAACCTCAAGATTTAACGGAACCATTTCCGCATCCTGTTTCACAGCCTACCTCCCCTGATGATTCTACTGGTTATCTATCCAACCCCATAGAAAATCCACAAGAACCATACTCTTTCTCCCCCCCCCCCCCCCCCCCCCCGAGGACCTTTCCTACCCCAAATTCCTTGATGAAGTGGGAACAACTTTAAATCTGGACACGCAAAAAGTGCCAGACCCGAGAACGGAGACTTTAGGGATCCTAAAAATCTTTTATCTCCCTTCCGAACCGACTTCATTACCATCACATCAAGTTTTGGATTCTCTATTAGAAAAATCTTGGGAGACTCCTTTTGTAATTCCTCCAGTATCGAGGAAAATTGATCTAAAATTCAAGATGAGGCACTCAAAATTCTATTCACCATCGCAGTTGCCGCATGCCTCTATAGGGTCACGAGCTGAAGCTCCAGGGAGGAAGACTCAGAACCAATGTCAGGAAGTATTGCTTCACGGAGAAGGGTGGTGGATGCCTGGAATGCCCTTCCGGAGGAAGTGGTGAAGGACTTCAAAGGGGCGTGGGATAAACACGGGGGATCCATCAAGTCTAGAGGACGTGAATGAAGAGGGGGTGGCTCGCGGGAATGAAGGCTACTACCTGGAGATAATACCCTTATTCAATATACATACACATGGTTAATGCGACTCCAACATTGCTCTCTGCTTCAACGGCAGGGGAGAAAGTCTGATACTTCACTTTCAACGCATAGCTCTCTGCTTCAACGGCAGGGGCAATGTAGAAAAGAGGATCTATATATAGACAACAACCAACAAGGATTGAATTACATAGTCAAGTAAACAAAAGCATGGGTGTAGCTTGCTTATTGAGGCGGTTACTACCCCTAACTAAGCTACATATTCAATTAGATGCAGTTCCAACACTGCTCTCTACATTAATGGTGAGGTAGAAGGGAAATAGAACTAAAAGGTACTAAGAGCCAAGCGTAACAAGTAAGAGGGGAAAAAAAAAAGTGCATAGCTTGCTGGGCAGACTGGATGGGCCGTTTGGTCTTCTTCTGCCGTCATTTCTATGTTTCTATGAGTTTGCGCTACAAAGGGCAAAGAGAACAAAAACACACTCCAACGCTCCCCCAGGGAGGGATCATAAATATTTGGATGACTTTGCTAAGAAATACTTCCAGTCAACAATGCTGACAGGTAAAATAAATCAACATCAATTCTAAATAGTCTAATATATGTATGAGTGTGTGCAGCAATTAAAACTCCTATTTCCATCAGGGGATACCTCACCAGCCCCACCCCAACCACTGCAAGACATAGAGGAGGCCACGCGACACCTCCTCAGAACGATCTATGAATCTTTTGAAACAAATTATAGATCATCTGCAACAGCCATTGCGGCCCATAGAATAGCATGGCTCAGATCCAGTGCTATTTGTAAAGAAGCCCACGAAAAGTTGGCAAATCTCCCCTGTACAGGGGACAACTTATTCGGAGACCATCTACAGGAAACTGTAGTGCAGTTAAAAGAACACTCAGTGGCGGTACAGTCCTTAACCAATCCCTTACCGTATACTTCTTTTTCTCGCTGCTACATACAGCAATTTCAGGGCGTCCCACATACCAGAGATGTCAATACAAAGCTTATCAATCATATAGAACCACTCCATATACACCGGTTCAGTGCCCACAAGGTCAACAAACCCAGCAGCCTAGAGGTCGTCCCAGGACCCAACGAGCTCAAACGCAAACACAGCAAAACAATCCAAAACCTGCGTCCTCTTTTTGAAGGGGACTGGGCCACCACCCCCTACATTTATTGGTGGCAGATTAACCAACTTCTTACAAGCCTGGTCGACTATCACCACAGATCTTTGGGTGTTACAGATAATCAGAGAGGGATACCGATTAAATTTCAGTACCATGCCATCTCTCCGTCGACTGAGCCAGCTCAGGCAAAATCGGAAGAAATCAAGTACAGCTGGACAGCGAATTGTACAACCTTTGCACCCAAAACACGATAACATCTATCCCTTCAACCCATTACAATCTGGATTTCTACTCTCCTTACTTCCTAATTCCCAAGAAGTCGGGTGGATTGCGCCCCATTCTGGATCTAAGGGAATTAAACAAAAACTTGGTACGAGAAAAGTTCAAGATGGTATCTCTCAAGTCAATCCTACCACTTCTACAACGCAACGACTAGCTGTGTTCCCTGGATCTGAAGGATGCTTACACTCATATCCCTATGCATCCAACATCTTGGCAATACCTCTGCAGTGGCAAACATTACAAAGTCCTTCCTTTCGGACTATCAGCAGCTCCCAGGGTTTTCATGAAATGTATGGCTGTGGTGGTGGCCCACTTAAGGAAACAGGGAATCAAGGTATTTCCTTATCTAGATGACTGGCTTATAGTCACATCAGACCCACAGATATTACAAACTCATCTCGAACTAACTATCGAATGCCTCTAACAATTAGGCCTCGTCATAAATTACGAAAAATCCAAACTCAATCCCTCTCAGACTCTTCAGTTCATAGGAGCGCAACTAGTAACCACCAAGTACAGAGCATTCCTTCCACAAGAAAGGAAACTTTTCCGAATGCTTCTATCCCAACTACTATCTACACCAAGACCATCAGCTCGTCTAGTCCTCACGATTCTAGGACACATGGCAGCGGCCATTCACACAGTACCAAACACCCACCTTCACATGCGCAGACTACAGTGGGGGCTAAAGTCTCAGTGGTCTCAGCATCGTCTACCTCTTTCTCATGTCCTAACCCTGACTGCAGACATGAAGAGGGATTTAACATGGTGGCTACAACAGAGAACCCTCACCAAAGGCGCGTTGTTTTCAAACCCTCCTCACAATGCAGTCCTCACAACGGATGCATTGCACAAGGGATGGGGAGCCCACCTAGACCATCTGGACACACAAGGCCAATGGTCCCCAACGGAGATAACTTACCAGATCAATTTGTTAGAACTAAGAGCAATACAGTACGCCCTCAAAACGTTCACCCCATATCTGAGAGGGAAGAGAGTAATGGTCTACACAAAAAATCCAAGTAGCAATGTACTACATAAACGAAGGAGGGTCAGGTTCTTGGAGCCTGTGCAAAGAAACACTTCTCATACTGGAGTGGGCACACAGCAGTTCGATCCAATTACAAGCGATGTATCTTCCGGGCATTACCAACACTCGAGCAGACAAACTCAGCAGGATTTTTCACCCACACGAGTGGGAGTTAAATCAACAAACAACATCTTCGACAGATGGGGGCGTACCTCACATGGATCTTTTCACTACCAAACACAACAGGAAAGTGCATCAGTTCTGTTCGATCCTGCCCAGTCCTCTACGGGTGTCACAGGATGCCTTTCTTATCCCATGGACGGAAGGCCTCCTGTATGCTTTCCCTCTGATTCCACTTATATCCTGCACAATTCAAAAATGCATTCAAGATGCAGCAGATCTTATACTCATCGCGCAAGCTTGACCACGACAACCCTGATACACGTATCTGCTCACTCTGTCGATCATGACTCCCATCCTCTTAGGAGACCGCAAAGATCTCCTATCTCAAGAAGATGGCGCGTTACTACACCTAATGCACACCTCATTACATCTCACTGCATGGATATTGAAAGGGTATTATTAAATGAACAAGGAATCTAGTCTCACATGCAAGATATCATATTGGCTGCCAGAAAACCTTCAACCAGAAAAAATTACCTAGCAAAATGGAAATGTTACTCTACTTGGTGTGACTCACACCGCCTTAACCCTACTGACTGCTCTCCAGAATATCTCCTGGATTACCTGCATACGCTATATTGCTCAGGTCTCGCTACCGCGTCTGTACGAGTTCACTTGAGTGCCATAGCAACTTTTCACAAGCCACATCAGGATAGGTCAATATCTTCACATCCACTGGTAACAAAATTCATCAAAGGCCTCACTCACTGACGGCCGCCTATCACCAAACCACCGGTGGCCTGGGACCTAAATGTTGTTTTAGAACAATTGATGCGATTTCCATTTGAACAGCTAGAAACAGCGCACCCAAAATACCTTACTTGGAAAGTAGTATTTCTGGTGGCAGTTACTTCAGCCCGTAGGGTTAGCGAACTACACGCCTTAGTTCACTATCCACTGTATTTGCAGTTGTATAAGCAGAAGGTGGTGCTCAGAACTCGCCCTTCTTTTCTTCCAAAGGTAGTTTCAGCTTTTCCTTTAAACCAAGCAATTGAACTTCCTACGTCCTTTCCAAAACAACAGAGAAGGACTACTTCACACGCTAGACTGCAAAAAAGCATTAGCTTATTATAAGAATAGGATGCAATCAGAGTCCAGACCTTCCCAGCTCTTTCTCTCATTCAACCCTAATGTGCCAGGACTTCCAGTATCAAAGTGCACTATATCGAGCTGGATTACACAATGTATTCTTTACTGTTATAAAAAAAAAAAGGGCACCGTGCTATCTGCGAAACCAAATGACCATCAAGTATGCGCAGTTTCGACTTCCATAGCTCACTTGAGGCAAGTTCCTCTTCTGGATATTTGCAAAGCGGCCACATGGTCATCTTTGCATACCTTCACTTCCCATTACTGTCTCGATCATCAAACTTCGGCAGATGCCAAAATTGATCAAGCAGTCTTACAAACTTGTATAAATATATAAACAACATTTGCTGTCCACATTAAGTCATGCTCTATTCTGAGAGCTACATAAACGGTTAACCAGGGCGTGACTAGGAGCTTGGGACTCCCATCAACAACATGGCTAATTCAGCCCTGCTATCGACGGGAAAAGCAAGTTTGCGTACCATAAATGGTGTTTCCGTAGATAGCAGGATGAATTAGCCATGTGGCCCCTCCCTCCTCCCTGGACAGTCAATATTACATGTACATATATAGCTTAATTACTGACTGCAGAGAATCTGTCTTCCTGTGTGGGAACACATGCGCAGCCGCAGAGCAAAGCTCTGCACTAAGCTTTGATAAAGCTCCGCCTCCTGGGCCTTGATAGACAGTCCCATTAACAGCATGGCTAATTCATCCTGCTATCTACGGAAACACAGTTTACAGTAAGCAAATTGCTTTCCTTGCAGTTGTTGACCTTGAAGACTGTGTTCCTGGTGGCTATATGTTCAATGCATCGAATTTCTGAGCTGCAGGCCTCTTCTTGACGAGAGCGTTAAAGCGGCAAACTGTTCCATCTTTCTTGCCCACGGTAGTCTCGGGCTTTCATTTGAATCAGTCTGTTTCCTTACCCTCCCTGAATAAGGTCAGGGATGTGGAGGAGTATCACCTCTTGCACTCCTTGGATGTCAAGCGACTTGTCGTGCAGTATTTGGAGGTTTCTGAACCTTTTTGAAAGACAGATTTATTAACGCTTTTCTATACAGACTTTCATGATACAAATCAAATCACCTGTTTGTTTCCATGGCGGAAGTAAGCAGGGTGCTCCAGCTTCGTGGGCTATCATAGCTCACTGGATTAAAGTTGTAGTCACCGCTTCATATGTCGATGCTGGAAAGCCGTTGCCTACTCTTGTTAGGGCTCATTCCACTAGGGCTCAGGCAATGTCATGGGCAGAGGGAGGTTTGTTGTCTCCTGTCGATATCTACCGAGCTGCATTGCGGTCCTTCTTACACACTTTTTCCAGGTTTTATCGTCTGGATTTGCCAGCCTGGGAGGATGCAGCCTTTGCACGTGCAGTGTTGACTAGACCACGGGCAGCCTCCCACCCTGTTGGGTAGTAGCTTTAGTACATACCACTGGCCCTGAGTCCATCTGTCTACATGCTAGGAAATGGAGAAATTACTTACCTGATAATTTCGTTTTCCTTAGTGTAGACAGATGGACTCCACTTCCTGCCCTCAGAGCTTCCTGTGGAACTCTGGGTCCCAGGAGATTACTGGTAAGTGTTCATTCAGTCCCTAGCATTGGGTACCTAGAATCTTATGTGAGTTCAGTGTTTATGGTTGGTTTAGTATAGTTCTCGTTACCTGTTTTTAATCAAGTTTTTGGCTAGTCTGACCACAGTTGTTTTTGAAGTGAATACTGGCTGGCTGGGATCACTGCAGGGCTATATATACTGTGAGGTCAGCTTGCTCTGTCTCCATCTGCTGGCAGGGGGGCATAAACCCACTGGTCTTGAGTCTATCTGTCTACACTAAAGAAAATGAAATTATCAGATAAGTAATTTCTCCATTTATTGCATTCTTTAAGGTATCTACATTCCACTGCATTCCTGTGTGGATAATAAAGCAATATTCATAATCGTATGTAACTAAAATAAAACACAAGCAATAAACATAAGAGATAAAACATCTAGATTAAAATTCAGTATGCTTGAATAACATGATAAAATCATATATAAAATCAAGATGAGTAAACTTGCTTAAACAATGCAGGTTTAAGCTGTTTCCTAAAAATGTTATATTCCTCTTTAAAAGCAAGTTTAATTTTTAAATGACTCCATTGTCCTTCGGATTCCCTTTTTAAAAGAATGGAAAGGCTATAATGGGGAGTGATTTTTTAAAAAATATTTTAGTCCATTTAACTCAGAGAAGACCTAACTTTTCAGTGATTTTTTTTTTTTTGTTATGCAGTTAAATATAATAATATTTAAAATGTTAATTAGTTTCTGCTTTATTTTCAAGACTGATATTATAGAAATAACAATGTAATTTGGTCCTGCTGCAAAAAAATTAAGTGCATAGTTAATTTTACAACTTTAAAGTTTTTAGCTCGAGAGAGACTTTTTTCAGTTTGTAAAACTTTATTACCTGTTTGAAAAAGGGACCAAGTAAACAAAGAGCACTATATAACTTTTGCCCTATTTTTAATCAATTTTGAAATAGAATTGAACAATACTTTTAGTTTTTGCTTTCATATTTTTCCCATGGATTACTTTCCTTTCCTGAAGCTGCAGTAAACTAAATCTTTGTCAAAGAAATACTGTCCCAGAACTGTGCAAGGAAACTAATTTACCAGTTTGTGAAAAACGTTTTTGATGTACTTCTGCTCAAAACTTAAAATTGATATTGAAATCTGTTTCTAGTCAGTTCATTATTTCAGTGATAATGAACACTCCTGTATTGTTTTAGGTATTTATTAGCTGCGTTCTATCTAGTTCATAGGAGTTTCACGAAATATCAATGCTTATAAAACCATCTTTGAAAGACAAAAGCTTGATTTGTATTTTTGCATAAACATTAATTTTATTAACTTCTTTAACTGAATTTAAATTTATGCTGACTTTTAAGAGTATGCTTCAATTTTTTTGAAGAAATATATTAGCTCAGTTCTGTTAAAGTTCATTTTATATCACTTGTGTTAAATTTTGGTTTACTAGTGAAAAGTGCCCGGCATTGCTCAGGCAGCCTGGTCTGTAGCTATCTGTGTGTGTTATGTCTATGTGGATGCCTCTGCCTATATATGTATATATGTGTGTGTGTGAAGAGGAGAGGAGCATGTGTTTATATGTGGGTGTCTTCACCTGTGTGTGGGTGTGTTTGTTTAGGGGTGTCTGTGCCTGCTTGTGTGGGTGCTTGTGCCTGCCTGTGTTGTATTTGTGTATGTGTGGCAGCCTGACAGACAAGGCTTTACAGAGAAGATTGTCTTTGCAAAATTACTCCTGGGGGAATTCCACGCACAAAAACTTAAAATTCTGCAAACTTTATATTGGTCAAAATAACACAATTTACATGACAGTCTTTAAGTAATTACATTTTAAATTAATACAGAAAAAAGTTATTACTTAAAGATGCAGAATTTTAAATATTTTGAGCAGAATTTCCCTAGAAATTCACTGTAAGAGTGTCCCTTCCACTTGCTCTCCCTACTCCCCTGGCCACTTTGCCCTCTGAGGCCCCAACTCCTCCACCTGCCAGTATCTCTCCCCTCCACCTCTAGGCTCAACCCCTTCCACTCTATTGCCAGTCCCAGAATTTGACCCCGTTCTCAGTACTGCCCCTCACACAGGCTCCCTCTATCCCTCCCTCCCTCACACACATGCTCCCTCTCTCTAGTACACATACACACACCCTCATCCATGCTCACTCACTGTCTCGCATACACCCACATCCCCTCATACAGGGTCCTCCTCTCTTGCATACACACCCACACAAGCTCCCTTTCTCTCTCACACATACATCCTCACACAGGCTACCTATGTCTCTCTCATGCACCCCTTCACACAGACTCTGTCTCACACATACACAATCCCTTCACACAGGCTAGCAGCCTCACATACACACGATCCCTTTTTCATACACACGAGCTCTCAATATCTCACACACAAACACACTCCTTCACAATCTCCTCATATAGGCTCCCTCTCTCTGAAACCCACACTCAAGCATCCCCCCACCCCACGGCTTTCTTACCTCCCATGCTCTCTCACTCCCCCTCTCTTCTCCTCTCTCACACCCCTCCCTTTCTCACACACACATTCTCTCTCACTGGGGCCTTTATCTTCACCACGAGCAGAGCACACTCCGTTCGCAGCAGACGTGAGCCTTCCATCTTTGCCGCGAACGGTGCGCCAGGGCCTTCATCTTTGCCATGAGAGGAGCGAGTCCCACGGCACACACGGGCCTTTGTCTTCTTGTGCTCCGTTCGCGGCATGCTGTCATTTCTGCTCAGAAAATGGCAATTTTGCGCGGGGGGGAAATTCTCCGCAAATTCTGTGCTCCGCAGTAGCGCAGAATTCCCCCAGAACTACATAATGCACCTTTTGGGTACCACTTGGTAGCTAAGGACAGACAAGACAATGTGATTGACTGACTGGCATAACACAAGCCTTGTGTGTGTTTTGTATGCCTATATGTATGTATGTATATGTGTATACATATTTGTGTGTGTGTGTGTATACAGTAGCTTGTAAAGTATTCAACCACCTAAAAAGTCAGCAGATTTTGTATGTTTCAAACCAGTAAATTTTCAACATCACAGTACATTAATTCTCTGCATTTTTTGTAAAATAAAAACTGAAAAATGTTGCTTATAAGAACATAAGAAATTGCCATGCTGGGCCAGACCAAAGGTCCATCAAGCCCAGCATCCTGTTTTGAGCAGAGGCCAAACCAGGCCACAAGAACCTGGCAGTTACCCAAACACTAAGAAGATCCCATGCTACTGATGCAATTAATAGCAGTGGCTATTCACTAAGTAAACTTGATTAATAACCATTAATAGACTTCTCCTCCAATAACTTATCCAAACCTTTTTTGAACCCAGCTAAACTAACTGCACTAACCACATCCTCTGGCAACAAATTCCAGAGCTTTATTGTGCGTTGAGTGAAAAAGAATTTTCTCCGATTAGTCTTAAATGTGCTACTTGCTAACTTCATGGAATGCCCCCTAGTCCTTCTATTATTCGAAAGTGTAAATAACCGATTCACATCTACTCCTTCAAGACCTCTCATGATCTTAAAGACCTCTATCATATCCCCCCTCAGCCGTCTCTTCTCCAAGCTGAACAGCCCTAACCTCTTCAGCCTTTCCTCATTTTGGTTGCCCTTCTCTGTACCTTCTCCATCACAACTATATCTTTTTTGAGATGCGACGACCAGAATTGTACACCGTATTCAAGGTGTGGTCTCACCATGGAGCGATATAGAGGCATTATGACATTTTCTGTTCTATTAACCATTTCCTTCCTAATAATTCCTAACATTCTGTTTGCTTTTTTGACTGCTGCAGCACACTGAGCTGATGAATTTAAAGTATTATCCACTATGATGCCTAGATCTTTTTCCTGGATGGTAGCTCCTAATATGGAACTTAACATTGTGTAACTACAGCAAGAGTCTCGATGCGTGGATGAGACAATGGTGCAAGGAAGAGGGGTTCAGTTTTGTTAGGAACTGGGGAACCTTTTGGGGAAGGGGGAGTCTCTTCCGAAGGGATGGGCTCCACCTTAACCAGGGTGGAACCAGACTGCTGGCGCTAACCTTTAAAAAGGAGAGAGAGCAGCTTTTAAACTAGAACAAAGGGGAAAGCCGACAGTCGCTCAGCAGCTCATGGTTCGGAGAGAGGTATCTTCAAAGGATACTAATGATGCATTAGAATTAGGGCATCCCAACAGTGAGGTTCCAATAATAAGAAAAGTAGTCCAAGTGCCTGTAACTAAAAACTCACCTGAGCTAAAAAAATTCTAACTTATCCCTATCAATTAAAAAGCAGAATGAAAATACAAACAAAAAACAAACTTTGAAATGTTTGTATGCTAATGCCAGAAGTCTAATAAGTAAGATGGGAGAATTAGAATGTATAGCAGTGAATGATGACATAGACTTAATTGGCATCTCAGAGACATGGTGGAAGGAGGATAACCAATGGCAGTGCTATACCGTGGTACAAATTATATCGCAATGACAGAGAGGAGCACCCGGGAGGCGGTGTGGCGCTTTATGTCCGGGATGGCATAGAGTCCAACAGGATAAACATCCTGCATGAGACTAAATGCAAAATTGAATCTTTATGGGT
This sequence comes from Rhinatrema bivittatum, assembly GCF_901001135.1. NCBI lineage: Eukaryota > Metazoa > Chordata > Amphibia > Gymnophiona > Rhinatrematidae > Rhinatrema > Rhinatrema bivittatum. The sequence goes on from NC_042620.1 coordinate 220,550,328, forward strand.
AGAAATCCCTTGTGTGTCAGGGAAGACTGTAGTGATAGGAGTATACTACTGTCCATCTGGTCAAGATGGTGAGACGGACAGTGAAATGCTAAGAGAAATTAGGGAAGCTAACCAAATTGGTAGTGCGGTAATAATGGGAGAGTTCAATTACCCCAATATTGACTGGGTAAATGTATCATCGGGACACGCTAGAGAGATAACGTTCCTGGATGGAATAAATGAGTGTGCAAGAGGTGTGGTCATTGTTAAAAAAAAATATCATTCTAGAAGCACAATCCAGATGTATTCCATGCATTAAGAAAGGTGGAAAGAAGGCAAAACGATTACCGGTATGGTTAAAAGGGTAGATGAAAGAAGCTATTTTAGCCAAAAGATCTTCACAAAAAAATTGGAAGAAGGATCCAACAGAAGAAAATAGTATAATGCATAAATGTTGGCAAGTTAAATGTAAGACCTTGATAAGACAGGCTAAGAGAGAATTTGAAAAGAAGTTGGCCGTAGAGGCAAAAACTCACAGTAAAAACGTTTTTAAATATATCCGAAGCAGAGAGCCTGTGAGGGAATCAGTTGGACCGTTAGATGATCAAGGGGTTAAAGGGGCACTTAGAGAAGATAAGGCCATCGCGGAAAGATTAAATGATTTCTTTGCTTCGGTGTTTACTGAAGAGGATGTTGGGGAGGTACCCGTACTGGAGAAGGTTTTCATGGGTAATGATTCAGATGGACTGAATCAAATCATGGTGAACCTAGAAGATGTGGAAAAAGGTGAACCGGTAGATGTAGTATACTTGGATTTTCAGGAGGCGTTTGACAAAGTTCCTCATGAGAGGCTTCTAGGAAACTAAAAAGTCATGGGGTAGGTGGTGATGTCCTTTCGCGGATTGCAAATTGGCTAAAAGACAGGAAACAGAGAGTAGGATTAAAGGGACAATTTTCCCAGTGGAAGGGAGTGGGCAATGGAGTGCCTCGGGGATCTGTTTTGGGACTCTTACTTTTCAATATATTTATAAATGATCTGGAAAGAAATACAACGAGTGAGATAATCAAATTTGCAGATGATACAAAATTGTTCAGAGTAGTTAAATCACAAGCAGATTGTGATAAATTGCAGGAAGACCTTGTGAGACTGGAAAATTGGGCATCAAAATGGCAGATGAAATTTAATGTGGATAAGTGCAAGGTGAAACATATAGGGAAAAATAACCCATGTTATAGTTACACAATGTTAGGTTCCATATTAGGTGCCACAACCCAGGAAAGAGATCTAGGCGTCATAGTGGATAACACATTGAAATCATTGGTTCAGTGTGCTGCGGCAGTCAAAAAAGCAAACAGAATGTTGGGAATTATTAGAAAGGGAATGGTGAATAAAACGGAAAATGTCATAATGCCTCTGTATCGTTCCATGGTGAGACCGCACCTTGAATACTGTGTACAATTCTGGTCGCCGCATCTCCAAAAAGATATAATTGTGATGGAGAAGGTACAGAGAAGAGCTACCAAAATGATAAGGGGAATGAAACAGCTCCCCTATGAGGAAAGACTAAAGAGGTTTGGACTTTTCAGCTTGGAGAAGAGACGGCTGAGGGGGGGGTGGGGGATATGATAGAGGTGTTTAAAATCATGAGAGGCCTAGAACGGGTAGATGTGAATTGGTTATTTACTCTTTCGGATAATAGAAAGACTAGGGGGCACTCAATGAAGGTAGGATGTGGCACATTTAAAACTAATCTGAGAAAGTTCTTTTTTACTCAACGCACAATTAAACTCTGGAATTTGTTGCCAGAGGATGTGGTTAGTGCAGTTAGTATAGCTGTGTTTAAAAAAGGATTGGATAAGTTCTTGGAGAAGTCAATTTCCTTCTATTAATTACGTTGACTTAGAAAATAGCCACTGCTATTACTAGCAATGGTAACATGGAATAGACTTAGTTTTTGGGTACTTGCCAGGTTCTTTTGGCCTGGATTGGCCACTGTTGGAACAGGATGCTGGGCTTGATGGACCCTTGGTCGGACCCAGTTTGGCATGTTCTTATGTTCTTAAGGGTTATTTTTCCCTATATGCAACACCTTGCACTTGTCCACATTAAATTTCATCTGCCATTTGGATGCCCAATCTTCCAGTCTTGCAAGGTCCTCCTGTAATGTATCACAGTCTGCTTCTGATTTAACTATTCTGAATAATTTTGTATCATCCGCAAATTTGATAACTTCACTCGCCGTATTCCTTTCCAGTACAATTATATATATTGAAAAGCACCGGTCCAAGTACAGATCCCTGAGGCACTCCACTGTTTACCTTTTTCCACTGAGAAAATTGATCATTTAATCCTACTCTGTTTCCTATCTTTTAACCAGTTTGTAATCCACGAAAGGACATCGCCTCCTATCCCATGACTTCTTAGTTTTCGAAGAAGCCTTTCATGAGGGACTTTGTCAAATACCTTCTGAAAATCCAAATACACTACATCTACTGGTTCACCTTTATCCACATGTTTATTAACCCCTTCAGAAAAATGAAGCAGATTTGTTAGGCAAGACTTCCCTTGGGTAAATCCATGTTGACTGTGTTCCATTAAATCATGTCTTTCCATATGCTCTAAGATTTTGATCTTGAGAATAGTTTCCACTATTTTTCCCGGCACTGAAGTCAGGCTCACTGGTCTATAGTTACCCGGATCACCCCGGAGCCTTTTTTAAATATTGGGGTTACATTGTCCACCCTCCATTCTTCAGGTACAATGGATGATTTTAATGATAGGTTCCTTCAGTACCCTAGGATGCATACCATCCGGTCCAGGTGATTTGCTACTCTTTAGTTTGTCAATCGGGTCTACTACATCTTCCAGGTTCACAGTGATTTCGTTCAGTTCGTCTGACTCATCACCCCTGAAAACCATCTCCGGAACTGGTATCTCCCCAACATCCTCATTAGTACTTGCATAAGTATTTAGCTTCTTCAGACTAGTACTTGGTAAAACCACCTTTTGCTGCAATAATAGCTTTAAGTCTGTTGGGGTATGTTTCTACCACTTTTTGGGAGTGATTTTTGTCCATTCTTCCTAGCATATTTGCTCCAGCTTGTACAGTTTGGTTGGATGATGCCTATAGACTGCAGTTTTCAAATAGTGCCACAGAATCTCGATTGGATTGAGGTCTGGACTTTGACTTGGTCATTGTAGAACATTCATCTTTTTGTTGTTCAACCACTCCTGTATTGCTTTGTCCTTGTGCTTGGGATCATTGTCCTGTTGAAAGGTGAACTTTCTCCCAAGTTTTAAATTGTTAGCAGATTGAAGCATGATGTCTTGCAGTTTCTCCCTGTATGTTGCAGCATCCATCCATCCTTCAATTTTAACATGATGCCAAGTTCCCATTGAAGAAAAGCATCCCCACAGCATAATGCTGACATCTCCATACTGTACTGTTGGAATAGTGTTTGCTGAGGAATGGACAGTGTTTGGTTTGCACCACACATAGCATTTACATTTTGGCAAAAAGCTCCATTTTTGTTTCATCTGACCACAAAACCTTATCCCACATTTTAGCTGGGTCACTCTGAGGCTTTCTGGCAAACTCCAGACGTGTTTTGATGTGGTTTTTCTTCAGTATTGGCTTCTTTCTAGCCACCCTTCCATGCAGGTCATTTATATGCAGAGCTCTTGATATGGTTGACTGGTGCACCTCCCCACTCCAGTCTCAGCCATTAAACTCTGTAGCGCCTTCAAAGTGATTGTTGGCCTGTCTGTGGCTTCCCTCACAAGTAGTCTTCTTGCTCTGATGCTGAATTTTGAGTGACGGCCTTGTCTAGGCAGTGTCTGGTTGGTATGATGCAGCTTTCATTTCCTCACAATTTGTCCAGCAGTGCTCACTGTGATATCCAAAGCATTTGGATATTTTGTAGCCTTTTCCGATCTTGTATATGTCTATAAATTTATCTTTGCTCGTTGGTCTTCATTTTAACAGCTTTCCTCCTAATGGTACTGGAATTAGGAGGTCTTTTATCCAGAAAAGCTGACCTTTTTTAATAATTATATTTTTATGATATTTTAAACTAATGTATTTTAATGTATTAATCTGTAATGTTGTTCTTGCTTTATTATGTGTTACATTTGTAAACCGCATTGATGGTCAGCTCTCTGCCCATACTGCGGTATATAAAAACCTATAAATAAATAATTCAAAGGTAGAGGCAATTTGTAAGCCAATTGTTTAGGCAATGTCTTTCATCAGTTTAAATTTGGAGCTTCCATAGCATAGGGATTGAATAATTATGCAAGCAGCATTTTCAGTTTATTTTATTTTACAAAAAATGTGGAGAAATGAATTGCGACTTTGAAAATTTACTTAAGAGCACACTGGTTTGTACTAAATATACTATTTGGAACAATCTGTGTGTCATTTGTAATCCATACACATCTACTGACTTCTTAGGGGGTAGAATAATTTTGCAAGCCACTGTGTGTATGTATATATATATATATATATATATGTATGTGTGTGTGTATATATTTATAAATTTCTGGGCATTCAAAACAGTGACAATAAAGTGTTCAGCAATGCATACTGTCAATGAATAAAAAACAAATATGAACACATGGTATTCATTTAAAAATAACTGAAAAATATATGTATTTTTTACAATCAAATTATTCTCATAGTACAAAATTAATATAATACACTTTTATACAAAATTACACATTAAGGGGCCAATTTTAAAAGGACCATGTGCGCGTCCATGTGCTCGCAGTTTCCAGCGCGCGCACATGGACACGCCGATTTTATAACATGTGCTGGTGCAGTGATGCAATTGGGCTTCCAATTAAGGAGCAGACTGGGAAGGAACTTTCGTATTCCTAATCCTATCTATCCCCATTTGTTTTGTGTTTTTAATTACTGCTCCGTCTGAGCAGAAGCAACTTCTGGGTGCCTGCCGGCTGCCAGCACACACTTCCCCGGGACAGCAGCTAATGGTGCTGTCCAGGCCCTGCCCCTTCTGATAGGCCCGGCACTTGTGTGCGTATCAGGGTTTACGCGCGTGGCCGGGCCTGTTGTAAAATGCACATTGAGCACGCAAAGCCTGGCCACGTGCGTAAACCCGAAATTTACGCACTTGGGCCTTTGAAAATTTACCTGTAAACATTTTTAAATGTCCACATGGTTTCTCAATATAAATATCTCTGTAAAGCAGTATCACATGTCCTTTCTAAAATAAAACACAATATTTATCTGCTGTATAGACCCGTTGCAGAACAAATTTACTTCCTTGACAAAGGCCCCTTGTTTTGCCACGAAAATGGCTTTCTCCGGAGGAAATACTATCACCACAGTACCCCCGTACTTCAACACAGTTTAGCAAAACCCCCTCTCTACGGAACGACTGGGGAACCACCATTTACCAGATCTCATTATATCGTTTCCTGCATCATAAAACTGACAAGAATCAAAGAGAGGTCACGGTTTTATGATGCAAGAAAGGATATACAGCAAATGTGAATAGAGGAAGAAGTTGGGATAAGTCACTATGAGATAGAAAGGAGGGTAATCTTTCTGTGGTTTCAAAAAACTGCTACTAATGGACTGATTTTGACTCCCTAAGGATGTTTGACAAGATTCTCCATTGTTTGATGATTTTATTGGAACTTGAGTAGATATTGTGCTTTTTTTGGATGGGGCATGCAATACTACTTTATTGAGACATGTTGAGGAACCACATGGACATTTTTAAATGTTTATTGTGCAATTTTGTATAAAAGTGTATTATATTTATTTTGTACTATGAAAATAATTTTTTGATTGTAAAAAATAAACATTTTTAAATGAATATATATCATAAGTTTTCATATTTGTTTTTTCCTTGACAGTGTATATAGATTATATAGATGTGTTTATAATTATAATTGTATTATTTATTTGTGTAGTACTTTTATAACGTAATATGTTTTGGAGAACTCTGGTGTATTTATGTACATTATTAAATTGGAACAAATAAATATTGTAAACATGAAGGGAATTTAGAAAAAATGGAGAGATGTGATAGCCTGTCAGACTTGCAGTGTCTCAACTGTGTAATTATTTTGTTCTAATTGTAAGTGTGTGATTAACAATCAGATTAAATTTCCTGTCATTCATACAATGTCCTTATTAACTGTTTGTACATATTTTTCTTTAGTGGCCGGCATGGCTGGTACCGCTCACATCGATGGGGATCATATTGTTGTATCCGTTCCTGAAGCTGTATTAGTTTCTGATGTTGTCACAGATGATGAGATAACTCTAGAACATGACTTGTCAGCTGAAGTTGTCCAAGGACCTGATATCATCACGGAGACTGATGTAGTAGCAGAAAGTGTGATTGACCCTGAATCAGTGCTGGAAGCTGATGTGGCTATTGAGGAAGCTCTACATACTGGTGATCATGTTTTGACTTCTGATCTCATAACAGAAACAGTTAGTGTTCCTGACCAAGTGTTTGTAGCAGACCTGGTTACATGCCCTGATGGACATTTGGAACATGTGGTTCAGGACTGTGTGTCAGGACCTGACTCACCCACAATAGTTTCAGAAGAAGTTCTCGTAACAAATTCTGATACAGAAGCCGTAATCCAAGCAACTAGTGCTGTTCCTGGTTCTACCGTTACCATAAAAACTGAAGATGACGATGATGGCAAGAGCACATCTGAAGATTACTTGATGATATCTTGTAAGTAAAGTAATGATATGGATATGAATGAGTTCTGTTTCTGATGTAAAACTAAAGTAGTGTTTAATATTTATTTCTTTCCAGCCGGCATATGTTTAGAACCTTTAATAATGAATCTTAAAATACTCATCTAGTATGACCACGTTTTATATATAACCATGTGTACTCCGTGATAAGTTTACTTATTGAATGGTATGATTCTAACAAGCAGAATAGCAGTGATTGCAGAGAGAAAATGGCCCCTATTAAAACAAAAAGGTACACCTATTTTTAAATTTGCTTTACATAATTGTAGTAAATTGTCACTTGCTAATTGAAATCTGTGTTTTAGTATCAGATCTTATGTTAAGGACATACTACTTCTTGCTCACACAATCTAGATTTTAATGAGTCATAATAAGGGTTTTTTTTTTTATCCTGCATACTTTTCAGGAGCAAAGTGGGTAGGGCAAATAACTCGGGGATTTCAAAATATGTGTCTTGCTGGCTCAACCTAACTCTGGTACCACCGCTTTTCTCCATATAGACAAGGGCAATTTTCAAAGGGTTTTCTGTAGGTAAATGAGTGTTTTCCTGTTGATAGCAGGGCTGAATTAGCCATGCAGTCATGAAACTGTCATTCAGGACCGGGCGGCAGAGCTTTACCAAGCAGAGGCTGCGGCTGCGCGTGTGTTCCCGCGCAGGAAAGTAACAGATTCTCCTCAGTCTGTTCTTTCCGAGCGCGGGATCGCAAGTGGAGCTGGTTTTCTCCTCAACGTTTTTCAAAAATGTCTAGAAAATCAGGATTCAAACCCTGCAGATGCGGGAAGGTAATGTCGGTCACGGATGGCCATGACCGATGTTACTGGTGCCTCGGGCCAAATCACAGTCAAAGCGACTGTGAATTTTGTGCCCGAATGTCACAGAGGGCCCAAAGACAGCGGGCCTACAAGATGAGAGAGCTCCTGAATTTTTCGGAGCCTTCCGAGGCTCACTCTTCACCAGGGCCCTCTAAAAAGCCAGCCCCACCACTAAAGAGAGCAGCGTCGTGGGATCCTAGACCCTTCAGGCCTGGAGGTAAGGAAGTTTCATGACGCCCTAGGCTGTCGGATCAGGGACCTGATCAAGGATGCGGCCTCGCTGTCGAAGATTGCACCGTACGTCGAAATACGCGATGACACACAAAGCGCTGGGAGTGGCGCAGGTGGTGCCGAAGGTTGCATCAGCGCCGACGCATACGGCGCCGAAACACACCACGAAGCAAGCGACGTACACTGCGTCGAGACGCATGGCGCCAGACGAACAGTGTATGGCGCCGACGGCGCAGAAAAATGCGGTGCAAAGACCAGTGCCAACGACACAAACAATGGCGCAAAAGACAACATATAAGCCGCAACAGTCATCCCATCAAGAACAACATGCTTTAAAAAGACGGCATGAGTCTCCAGGGGTATCCTATTCAACCTCTAAAGATTCAACACCAAACCACTCTTAGTTCATGGTCCTCAAAATCCACTTCTAAAGTATACAGACCAAAACATAGAAGACGGTCACCGTCAGAAAAGAGAACCCTTACAGAAACCTCCTCGGGCCATCACCATAGGCATTCACATCACTCGCACCATAAAAAGGCTACACAAAAAATTAAAGGTTGGGAAGTAAGCCCTTCTACTTCTACTTCTATTTCTTCTCATACACAAGGTTCGAAACCTTTACACAGATCAAACAAGGACGTAATACAAGTTCCTTCCTCCAATGCCTCTACGTCCTCACATAATTTCATTAAGACTACAGAAGACAATAGACCAAGTAAGATATCCGGGAAGAAGCAAGATGTCCCACATAATCTACCTCAACTATATCCTGTGGAGCAGGATTTTTTGAAACCTTTGAATCATCCTTTAAGATATCTGACGCCTCTGCAAGTTCCCCGGAACCGAGTATACACACTTCCAGGGAACCATCGGTGGAGCCTCAGTCATCTCCCGTAAGATGTCGCCCAACTTCGCCAGTTCAAAGCCCAGAAACGCCAGTTGACTCCGTTTCTCCACAATGTCACCATCCTCGTCTACCGGGTACCCATCTGACCCACCAGAACAGCCGCAAGAACCGTATTCCCTTCCAGAGGACCTCACTTACCCAAAATGTTTTAGAAAAGCTGGGTACAATATTACACCTAGAGGTTCAAAAGGATACGGATCCTAGAATGGAAACTATGGGTCTCCTGAAGATTTTTGATGCTCCAGGGGAACTCACGTCTCTTCCATCGCAAGAAGTCTTACATAGCGTCTTACAGAAATCCTGGGAAACACCATACTCTCAGCAGTCTCAAGAAAGACGGATATAAAGTTCCGAATGTGGAAAACATCGCACTATACTATACCACAATTACCACATGCATCAATTGTGGTCGAATCTGCGATGCAAAGATTTAAGAAAACAAAGACCTATACCTCCTATCCACCAGGCAAGTACAACCGATGTTTAGATGAGTTTGGAAGAAAAATGTACCAGAATGCAATGTTAAACGCCCGCATTATGCACCATCAGTTCTATATGGTACAATATCTATATGAGTGCATACAAGCAGTGAAAGGTATGCTTACATCAACTGGAGACCAGGTACCACCACCTCTCCATGATATGGAAGAGTGTTCTAGACAACTTTTTGAGGGCGATATATGAAGGATTTGAAACATCTTCCAGGGCGTTTGCTACAGCAATTGCAGCCCGCAGAATGGCATGGATACGTTCCAGTGCCATAAGGGAAGATCTGCATGAAAAACTAGCTAACCTCCCGTGTACAGGAGACAATTTATTTGGAGAGCGCATTCAGGAAACAGACAAATTAAAAGACGAAGCTCTAGCGGTTCAATCCTTGAAAGCGCAGCCACAATACTCATCTATACGCTGTTACTACGGCTCTAATTGTCAACAATCGTATGCCCGCAGACCCTACAGGTCTTACCAATCATACTGTACACCGTCTTACCCATCTTATCAGCTTCCACAAACGCAACAACAGACCCCAACTCAATGGAGGGGTAAATCACGAAACCAGAGGCAGCTAACCCAACAACCGGCAGCCACGGTAAAGTCAACACCATCTTTTTAATACCTCATCCACCACCACAGCATCAAACACCACCCGGGAGAATCCATTCTCGCCTAGCAGCCTGGGAGATGATAAAATCCGATCAATAGGTTTTAGAGATCGTACGACACGATTACCAACTCCAGTTTACCACAAAACCCACATTACCCCACCTTTCAATTCAAAGGCCTCAAAGGTCCCAAACATAACTTGGGGAGGAGATTGCTTTACTTCACAAACAACAAGCAATACAACTGATTTCTCCGAAAGCCCGAAACTTAGGGTTTTATTCACCATATTTCCTCATTCCCAAGAAGTTGGGAGGCCTTCGTCCCATACTGGATCTTCGAGAGTTGAACAAGTTCATGATCAAAGAAAAATTCAAAATGGTATCATTGAAATCGATCCTACCTTTGATTCAACCCAACGATTGGATGTGTTCCATTGATCTGAAGGATGCTTACACACACGTTCCAATCCATCCATCCTCTTGGTGTTACCTATGCTTTCGCAACAGATGTCAACACTACCAGTACAAGGTTCTCCCCTTTGGACTATCGGCTGCACCCAGGGTTTTCACCAAATGCATGGTAGTGGTGGTGGCTCATCTCAGACAACAGGGTATGACCATCTTTCCATATCTGGACGATTGGTTGATAATAGCCTCGACTCCGAACATCTTGTTCGATCACCTCCGGGTGATATACTGCTTACAGGAATTGGGGCTGGCGATCAATTTTCAGAAATCACATCTACAGCCAACACAAAAGCTACAATTCATAGGAGTGTGTCTGGACACCACTCGCAACCAGGCATACCTACCAAAAGACAGGGCAATGCAAATGTGTCAACTCCTCCATTTCTTGAACCAAACTCGAAGACCTTCGGCGAGACAAGTTTTAATTGTCCTAGGTCACATGGCAGCAGCTATTTTCACGGTCCCAAATGCCAGGCTACACATGCGATGCCTACAGTGGGGCTTAAAACGTCAATGGAAACAACACTCGCAACCATTGACACACGAACTATCGTTAACATCAGAGATGAGAGAGGACATAGCATGGTGGCTCCTGGACTCCACCCTTTCCAAGGGAGCATTATTCAGCCCCCCTCTTCACAATGCAGTCTTAACCACCGATGCGTCACGCAAGGGATGGGGAGCACATCTCGAGATTTATGAAACAAAGGGTTTATGGACAATGTCCGAGCAGAAATAAATTTATTGGAACTCAAAGCGATTCGAAAGGCTCTACAAGTGTTTCAAGACCACCTGAAGGGCCGCAGGGCCATTATCTACATAGACAATCAAGTGGCGATGTTTTACATCAACAAACAAGGAGGGTCCGGTTCATGGTCCTTATGCAAGGAGACCCTGAATCTTTGAACACGCTCACCGACATTGCATACATTTGCAAGCAACTTATCTACCGGGAGTAGCAAATACAAGAGCGGACAGGCTAAGTCGCATCTTTCATCCTCACGAATGGGCACTCAATTCAGACGTAGCCCACAACATCTTCATACAATGGGGGACACCCTCGATAGATCTCTTTGTAACGGAAATCAACACTCAAATTTCCAACTTCTACTCAATAAGACCCAGCCCGCTCAGAATTGCTCAGGATGCCTTCCTCATCCCGTGGACAACAGGCCTCCTGTATGCCTTTCCTCTCATACCACTCATTACCAGGACAATTCAAAAGTGCATAGCAGACAGGGCTCAACTGATATTCATAGCCCCAGCCTGGCCCAGACAGCCGTGGTACAGTTTCCTTCTACGACTGTCCATCAGAGACCCAATTCGACTACCGAATCGCCCAGATCTACTGTTCCAAGAACAGGGGACACTCCTGTACCCGCTACACTCATCTCTCCATTTGACAGCATGGAGAATGAACGGCTCCTTCTAACAGAGTAGGGAGTTTCCACTTCAACGCAGTGCATCTTGTTAGAATCCAGGAAACTCTCAACGAGGAAAAATTATAGCTATAAATGGAAGCGCTACTCTACCTGGTGCACTTCCAAGGGCATAACACCATTGGACTGCTCACCTGAGCTACTCATGGACTACCTTCATACACTATACAGAGCTGGTCTAGCAACATCATCCATTAGGGTTCATCTTAGTGCCATAGGGGCATATCATAGACCAGTTAACAATATTCCTATCTCCAATCACCCCTTACTTTTTCGTTTCATTAAAGGTTAACTCACCTTCGTCCTCCAATCTCTAAGCCTCCAGTTCCATGGAACCTCAACATAGTTCTTGAACAGCTCATGCTTTTCCCGTTTGAACCTATGGACTCGGCACACATGAAATACCTTACATGGAAGGTAGTATTCCTGGTAGCGGTAACATCAGCACACCGAGTCAGTGAATTGCAAGCCTTAGTCCACTATGCTCCATATTTACAGTTTTATCACCAAAAGGTAGTTCTCAGGACTCACCCATCCTTCCTCCCAAAAGTGGTTTCTCAATTCCATCTAAATCAAGCCATAGAACTACCCATCTTTTTCCCTAAACCTCACTCTAATGATAGGGAAAAACTACGGCATACACTGGACTGCAAAAGAGCATTAGCATACTACAAAGAGAGAACACACTCTGACTCCCGTGTTTCTCAACTATTTGTCTCTTTCGACCCGAAAGCACCTGGATTACCAGTGGCTAAACACACCATCTCCAGCTGGATAGCACAGTGCATCAAATTCTGCTACAACAAACAAAATTTGCATCTACATTCTGTTCCCAAAGCTCACCAAGTCAGGGCAATGGCGGCCTCCTTGGCACACCTCAAAAATGTACAACTTATAGACATTTGTAAGGCAGCTACATGGTCGTCGCTCCATACCTTCACATCTCACTACTGCCTTGATCAACAAGCAGCCACTGATCCGAAGATAGGGCAAGCAATCTTGCAATCTCTATCCTCCTGTCCACGGTGTCTGCCACACTAATATGCTTCACGTGCGCCTATACACATCACAAACAACGTGATCGGGAGCTTGGGACTCCCATGACAGCATGGCTAATTCAGCCCTGCTATCAATGGGGAAAAAGCAAGTTTGCTTACTGTAAACGGTGTTTCCATAGATAGCAGGATGAATTAGCCATGCTGACCCTCCCTCCTCCCTGGCAGTCGTCGTCTCTTCGACCTCATTAAAGCTTAATCACAGACTGAGGAGAATCTGTTACTTTCCTGCGCGGGAACACACGCGCAGCCGCAGAGAGCAAAACGCTGGCCTCTGCTTGGTAAAGCTCCGCCTCCCGGGCCTGAATGACAGTTCCATGACAGCATGGCTAATTCATCCTGCTATCTACGGAAACACCGTTTACGGTAAGCAAACTTGCTTTTATCTGCAGAAATCTCTTTGAAAATTGCCCCCAAATAGGACTTAGGAAACTTGCAAAATGTACATTTATGATTTTAGCTTCAGTTCTATCTGAAGAGAGGCTTATGAGATTATGCTGCTGTCTGTGTGAATAGTGGTTTATGGGTATGTGTATGTGTCCTTACTACTTGGAAATGGCTTCAGCTAGGGGTCTCAAACTTTTGGGGTGCAGGTGGGCTTAGGTAGGTAAGTGAACTTTCTAGCTCAGAAGAATAGTTCTTTTGTGGCAAAGAAATGCATGCATGAAAGATTGAATGGGAAGCTATGGGGAGGCATAGAACAGAGTCTTGTTAGAATCTGTTGGATTCTACTTGTTTAAACTGGTAATATTTCAGTTTTGTGGTTCTGTCTCCAAATTTCCTTAATATTCCTTTACTATAACAGCAGGAAAACCCATAAAAATTTGCTACTTGGTTTTTCCAATTTAAATGTCAAGGATGAAAGAAGGCATCTTTTTTGTCATTTTAATTTGGTCTAGCTGTTAGAGCAGGATTAAAATATGATTGAAATAAATAGCCAGTTATGCTTTGTATGTATTTGTTTCAAGGATTCATTTCAGAAAAATGTTAAACTGGAAAATAACTAAAATTGGGGTTAAATTGAAAAATATTTAAGTAGAAATAAATAAATAAAAAGGTAAGTACACTTCCTGTCTACCCACTTTCCTGGGCAGCCACCTACACATACTACTCCTTAAGGTAGCTGTTCATACTCTGTACCACCTTCCTAACAACCCAGACAGCCATTCAGATTCTAACCACTTACCCATTAAGCTACATTTTCCACCTATGCCTTCACTGTGTAGGGTAGGCAACCACCTATGTTCTCTACCCTTTCAGCAATCATATTCTCTCTTTCAGTTACATATTTACTCGCGCTGTACCTCCAGCTCTCCATCTCTAGTTACTCCATGTCACATTCTTCCTCTCTCCCTTTTATCCCCTTTTCACTCTCTTCCTAACAGGCTTTGTCCCTACACTTTTTGTGTAGCAGCAGCAGCACAACACTCTTGAAGAGTTTCAAATTAAGGAGATTTTCCCATCAATGGTACGTTTGGTTGGCTGGAAAGAATACAGCAAGAAAGCAAAGCAAAGAAGATTACGGTACTTGTCCTGGCATGGAAGACAATAGCAAGAACAGTTTAACTGCTGGTGGAGAAATAAGGCGATCAGAATTGCTGGAACTTCAAATCTTCTCCCTTATGTCCACATGACATCCTGAATTTCACCTCAGCAGGAAGAGCAAGCTATGGAATTCCTGTACCATGAATTGAACATTATGCACCATAAACAGTTTACAATATAATAGTTCTAATATTTTTTTTCCAATTATCTTAGTAAGGTAATTTTGGTATGAGGAGTAAAAGAAGTTATTCAGTGGTCTAGATCAGTTTTTGTTTTGGTACATTTGTAGCTTGCTAGTCAGAACATTTTATGGATATATATTCCACAGACTTAAGACTCCAGTAATTTGCATGGCTAGATGAAAAGGAAGGTAAATAAGACCATGTCTTTTTTTTCACAACTCATATTTCTACTACATTGTGTAATGGTATCTTAGTTTTCCATCAATAAGCAGGCCTGAATTAGCCATAATGTATGGGTGGTATCATCCAGCGACACTGAACAGACTTTTCTATCATAGTATAGCTTTTGCTTTACTGAGCATGTGTAGGAATTCCTGTTCTCACAGGACAAGCAGGATGGTAGTCCTCACATATGGGTGACATCATCAGGATGGAGCCCAATCACGGAACACTTCTTTGTCAAAGTTTCTAGAACTTTGACTGGCACCTACTGGGAATGCCCAGCATAGCACCACCCCTGCAGCCAGCAGGGGTCCCCCTTCAGTTTTCTTTTTTCCATGTAGCAGTAGCCACGCGGGTTAAGGAGCTCTTCAGACATTCCTGACAGGAATTTTTCATCACAGAACTTTTATCAAAAATTTCAAAAAAGTTATACCCCACAGGGGTCCCCTTATCGATATCTTTGCTCTGCGATTGAACAGTACGTTTTTTACCTGCTTTCGGTCGATTCCCATCAAGTTTTTCCCCCTCAGCCTACTGGCCATCGACCGCACCGCGGCTAAATTTTGTCGAGGCCATGGCGTCTGGTTTCCGTCTGTGCCCTGACTGCACTCGAATGATGCCTATCACTGACCCTCACACAGTCTGTGTGATGTGTTTGGGGTCAGACCATGATGTCCTTACTTGCATCAAATGTGCCCAAATGACACCAAAGAGTCGCAAGGCTAGGCTGGAGAAGATGGGACTTCTCTTTTGGCCAAAAACCCTGACTCCATCAATAGTTTCGACGTCATCTGAACCAGTACAGTCTACTTCACGCCAGCACCAGGAAACCGCTGCTGCCCGACCGGCTTCTACGACTCTGCGGGTGTCGACCCCCTCTGTTCCTCAGGAGAAAGAGACCGAGGAGAACATCGAGAAAAACATCGACACCGCCATCGAAAAGCTCAAGCCACCAATACAGGCAAGCCCTCGGCATCAACGTCGTCTAAGCCACCGACAAAGAAATCCCGAACAGAAAAGGCCCCATCCTCATCTGTCTCTGGGTCACCGAGGCGTTCCCCACCTGGACAGGTGCCGGGATCCGCGATTCCACCTTCACCGGTGGACCCCTCCGGCTACGCCAGTGCTGCCTCCTACTCCGGAACCATGTATCCATGCCCCAGGTTTCCGTGAGGAATTGGATCAGATGATCCAAGAGGCCATCTGTAAAGCACTCCAGGGGTTCAAACCTCAATCGATGCCAGTGCCCGGTTCCTGCTCCGGCCACCGATCCGATACACATGGCGCTTGCACCGCTATTGGCAAGAATGGATAAGTTAATCGGTGCCCTTCCACCGGTGCATCCGAGGGAACCGATTCCTTCCTCACTGATACCCTTGACATCGGAAGAAGAATCACCGATCTCCATTCCGCCCTCCGGAGTGCTACCACAGTCTCATCCATCAGTGTCACCGATTTCATCTGTGCCTCCCTCGATGCCTTCGATGCCTCAGATTCCACCTTCAAGGCCATCGATGCCTAGGCCTGGACCTTCCGGAATAACACCATTACGCCCTTCTGATGAACATATGGGAGCTAGTGATGAGCCATACAATCCCTGGACAGATGATTTGTCCCAGGATACAGATGATCTGCCTTCACAGCCCTCTCCTCCTGATGAAAGGAAGCATTCTCCTCCAGAGGACTTGTCCTTTATCAATTTTGTTAAAGAAATGTCTGAAACAGTTCCATTCCAGCTTCAGACCGAAGAGGACTCGCATCAGATGTTAGAACTTCTCCAATTTCTCGATGCACCTAAGGAAATAATGTCTATCCCTATTCATGACATCCTCTTGGACCTTTTAAAGAGAAATTGGGAGCACCCTGGCTCTGTGGCACCTGTCAACCATAAGGCAGATGCCACCTATCTAGTTCAGCCAGCCCCTTGCTTCCAGAGAGCTCATCTAGATCATCATTCAGTAGTTGTGGAGTCAGCCCAGAAGAGGGCACGACGCTCCAAACCCCACTCTTCCATTCCCCCAGGAAAGGAACAGAAATTTCTGGATGCGTTTGGAAGGCGAATATTTCATGGGTTAATGCTCATCTCTCGCATTGCTTCCTATCAATTATACATGACCCAGTACAATAGGGCCCTGTTTACGAAGATTCAGGAATTTGCTGAAGCCTTACCTCTGCAATTCCAGGACCAACTTCATGCCCTAGCACAAAAGGGTCTAGATGCTGGCAAACATGAAATACGGTCAGCATATGACATCTTCGACATCGCCTCTAGAGTTTCAGTGGCAGGAATTAGTGCAAGAAGATGGGCCTGGCTAAAGTCTTCAGACCTCAGACCAGAAGTACAGGACAGGTTAGCCAACTTGCCCTGTGCTGGGGATAATCTTTTCGGAGAAAAGATTCAAGAAGCAGTGGCGCAGCTCAAGGACCACCAAGAGACTCTGCACCAGTTCTCCTTACTGCCTTCTGATCTCTCTTCCAAAAGATCTTTTAGGGGAGGTTCCAAGAGACAATTCTACTGGCAAAGGAGATTCTATCCCTCGGCGTCCAGGGCTCGAGCTTCTAAGCCTTACCAAAAAGGCCAATCCAAGCAACCTCGAGTACAGAAGTCACAGCCAGCCCCCCAGCCAGCTCCAGCGTCTGGCTTTTGACTCCTTCCTAGAGAGCAGTACCCAGCCTCCACTTCCGACCATTCCCGTCAGAGGCCGGTTGTGCCACTTCTCCAAACCATGGCATACAGTCACCACAGATGAGTGGGTACTCGCTGTAATAACCCAAGGTTACCAGCTCAACTTTCTCTCTGTTCCACCGGATTCCCCACCTCAGCTGACGTGGGCAACATCCGACCGCTCACCGCTTCTGGAGCAGGAGGTCTCCCTCCTCCTCCAGTCCCGAGCAATAGAACCAGTGCACCTTTCCCAACAGGGGCAGGGCTTCTATTCCCGGTATTTCCTGATACCAAAAAAGTCAGGTGGTGTTCGCCCAATACTAGACCTTCGCAATTTAAACATACCTACAAAGAAGTGGTGACCTTGGGTTCTCTTCTTCCCCTTCTCCAAAGGGAAGACTGGCTCTGCTCTCTAGACCTCCAGGACATCTACACACACATTTCCATTACTCCGTCACATCGCAGATTCCTGCGCTTCCTAGTAGGCCCGAAACACTTCCAATATCGAGTGTTACCATTTGGCCTAGAATCTGCCCCACGAGGCACTTCACCAAGTGCCTTGTAGTGGTAGCTGCCTTTCTCAGGAGTCAAAGTGTCCACGTCTACCCCTATCTCGATGATTGGTTGATCAGGGCTCCTACTCAGCAAGCTGCACTGACGTCTCTATGTCTCACGTGCCATACCCTGATCTCCCTAGGGTTTGAGAGGGAACTAGCCTGGATTTTGGATAGTTTATGAGAAACCCTATCGTTCCTAGGGGCCAACTTGGACACTCTAAAAGTGAATGCCTTCCTATCTCAGGATAGAGCTTTCACTCTCGCTTCTCTGGCCCATCGACTGCAGTCTCGACAACACTCAACTGCACGTCACTTTCTGATCTTACTGGGTCATATGGCCGCCTCGGTGCAAGTCACTCCCATGGCCCGCCTGGCCATGAGAGTAAATCAGTGGACTCTAAAATCGCAGTGGATTCAGTCTTCTCAGCCAATGTCCACCATTGTCCACATCACCAACCAGCTCCGCTTATCGCTGGCTTGGTGGATAAACCAATCTAATCTACTTCAAGGCCTTCCATTTCAGGCTCCAGACCCTCAAATAACCTTGACAACAGATGCCTCCAACCTCGGCTGGAGTGCACATATTGCAAACCTGCAAACGCAAGGCATTTGGTCTCCAGAGGAAGCCAAACACCAAATCAATTTCTTGGAGCTTCGTGCAATCAGATATGCTCTCAGGGCTTTTCAGGATCACCTTTCCAACCAGGTCATCATGATTCAGCCAGGTAGCCATGTGGTACATCAACAAGCAAGGGGGAACGGGCTCCTACCTCCTGTGTCAGGAAGCTGCACAGATATGGGCGGAAGCCCTTTCCCACTCGATGTACCTCAGGGCCACCTTCTTGCCGGGAGTGGACAATGTGTTGGCAGACAAGCTGAGTCGCACTTTTCAACCGCACGAGTGGTCCCTCAACCCCACTGTAGCGGACTCAATATTCCAACGTTGGGGTTACCCTCACATAGACCTCTTTGGTCTATGTGAGGGTAACCCCTCACTCGCAGCCAACACCTTCAGCCAAGAGATGCTTTCTCCCTCTCGTGGGCCAGCTGTCTCCTTTATGCGTACCCTCCACTTCCACTCATTTCAAAGACTCTCGTGAGTTGTGAAGGGACAAGGGACTAATTATTCTCATAGCCCCTCATTGGCCACGCCAGGTCTGGTTTTCAATTCTCCACGACCTATCAGTACACTGCATGTTCCTCTGAGGAAGGACCCGCTTCTGATCACTCAGAACAATGGCTGCCTTCATCACCCCAACCTCCAGACCCTCTCCCTGACTATCTGGATGTTGAAAGGTTAATCCTTCAACCTCTTAACCTTTCAGAGCCGGTTTCCCGTGTCCAAGTAGCTTCACGAAAGCCTTCCATAAGGCAGTCTTATCATTACAAATGGAACAGGTTTGCGGTATGGTGTACTTCCATGTCCATCGATCCCTTCACTTGTTCCACACCAAAGTTTTTGGACTATCTCTGGCACTTGTCAGTCAGGTCTCCAAACTTCTATCGGGGTACATGTCAGTGCAGTAGCCGCCTTCCATAAAGGTGTCGGGGATGTACCTATTTCAGAACAACCCCTCATAACAAGGTTTTTGAAGGGCTTGCTCCACCTTAAACCTCCACTGCGCCCTCCGACCCCTTCCTGGGACCTCAACTTGGTTTTGGGGCGGCTCGTGAAACCGCCGTTTGAGCCTCTCCAATCTTGTGATCTCCGCCATCTCACCTGGAAGTTGATTTTTCCTTTGGCGATCACATCTGCTCCCAGAGTTAGTGAGTTACAGGCCTTAGTCACCTACCCGCCTTACACTAAACTTCTGCATGATAGGGTAGTACTCCGCACTCACCCTACGTTTTTGCCTAAGGTAGTATCGGAGTTTCATATCAATCAATGCATTATACTACCAACCTTCTTTCCCAGGCCCCACTCAAACCCAGAACGGGCTCTGCATACCCTTGACTGTAAACGTGCTGTAGCATTTTATCTAGACTGTACAGCTGCCCACAAGAAATGCACTCAATTGTTTCCTTCGATCCCATCAAATTGGGCAAACCTGTGGGTAAGCAGACTCTCTCTCCTCCTGGTTAACGGACTGTATTTCCTTTTGTTACCAACAGGCAGGCATTCTGCTTCAAGACCTTGTTAAAGCACACTCTGTCAGGGCCATGGCAACATCAGTAGCGCACCTACACTCTGTGCCGCTTGCTGACATCTGTAAGGCTGCTATCTAGAGCTCTCTCCACACCTTCGCAGCCCATTATTATTTAGACAAGGCTGGCAGACAAGATTCCATCTTCGGCCAGTCTGTGCTACGAAACTTATTTGCAAACTGAGGTACCAACATCCTTCCACCAACCCGGTTGGGTTCAGGATGCCCTCTACCAAATTCCACCCCAATTCTTGTGCCTGTTGTACATCTTTGGGTACGTTTGGTGCATTGCTAGGGCATCCTCAGCTTGGTACTCACCCATATGTGAGGACTACCATCCTGCTTATCCTGTGAGAAAGCGGAGTTGCTTACCTGTAACAGATGTTCTCACAGGACAGCAGGATGTTAGTCCTCACGAAACCCGCCCACCACCCTGCGGAGTTGGGTTCGTTTACGTTTTCTTATTTTATTTTTCACATGTACATTTTACTATAAGACAAGACTGAAGGGGGAACCCTGCTGGCTGCAGGGTTGTTGCTATGCTGGGCATGCCCAGTAGGTGCCGGTCAAAGTTCTAGAAACTTTGACAAAAGTGTTCTGTGATTGGGCTCCAACCTGATGATGTCACCCATATGTGAGGACTAACATCCTGCTGTCCTATGAGAACACCTGTTACAGGTAAGCAACTCTGCTTTCTGGCATTGGCTCGTGAGCCTCCTCAGGCTTTTTTTTATCTGAGAACTAGCATGGGGCGTGTACCTCTAACTTTCTTTTTTTTCTAAGAAATTATGAAAACTTTTATCTTTAAAGTTTCCTTACTGCCTCAGCGGCCCCCAAACAGCACTTTTCAGTGCTACCTTTCTTTAAAAAAAAAAAATTGTCAGAATGTCTGCCAAGAAAAAACTACAGTAAGTGGCTTTAAGAATTGTGTTTGTAGCAGGAAACTGTCCATTACAGATGGACACGAACTCTGTTACTGTTGCCTGGCTCTAGACCATGACTAATCCTGTTGTTATAAATGTGGACAGATGTCCCCATGAACACAAAGCATCCAGGTTCTGGAAAATGGAGAAACTGCGTAAGTTTTGAAAAAGCTACAATTGGTCCTCTTTCCAAAGTACAGTCTCGTCTGGTTCACCGGGAATAGAGACGAGCACTAACTTCTCTAAAATATCTCCTCCATCTG